>NC_135784.1:14024228-14329228 GCF_051106095.1 Pogona vitticeps
AGGAAGCCAGATTATGATTGAGCATCGGGAAAAACATCCTAACTGTTAGAGCAGTACGGACAGTGGAACCAACGACCTTGAGAGGTGGTGAGTCCTCCAGCACTGGAGGCATTCAAGAGAAACTTCAGACAACCACCTGGCAGCTATCTTTTGATCTGAATTCCTGAATTGAGCAGGAGGTTAGACTCGATGGCCTTGGAGGCCCCTTCCAAGTTGGTTATTCTATGATTTCTCTCTCTTCCCCCGTCATCCACTTCAAAGTTATGGTGATATCATTCCAAGCCCTAAATGGTTTAGGAACTCAGTACCTATCAGAACGTCTGCTCCCAGCCAGAGATCTGTCCATAATACCCGTTCCTCACAGGCAGGAGGAACGGTTGAGGACCTTCACTCCGAAGGAGGCCCGGAGGGGAAGAATAAGAAATTGGGGCTTCTTGGCAGTCGCCCCCCGCCTGCAGAACAACCTGCCCATTGAGATCCGCCTGCAACCCTCACTGGAGGAGCATTGAAGACCTGGATCTTCCGTCACGCTTTCCCAGAGTATTATGATCTCGCCCTCCCTTTTACCATCCTTTTTGTCATCCTCTCCATCACCCTTTTTACCACCTTTATTGCCATCTGTTTTAATTTACCCTATTTGGCTAGTACTGTATTAATTTATTTATTTTTATCATCTTTTAATATTGTAGTTTATACTGTTGTTAGCTGGCCAGAGTGGCCTGGTTGCTAGATGATGCAGGGTACACATTCAATACATAAATAAAAAGTAAATCAGGAAATCGTTTGCTATTGGTGGTTCTTTTTCCACCCCAGTGGTCCCACCTTCAGGCTTCCTCCTTCCACTAATGGTCAGTTTTTTCACCCACGAAGGTAAGGTTGTAAAGGCAGAGCCGAATCCCTCAGCTTTAGACAATTGAGGGGACATCTCACTGTTAGATTCAGTTCTTCTCACAGACTCATCTTCACACCTTTCAGGTCTACAAACTGCATGGGGAGTTTGGAATTCGCACAATAACATTCCTGTCTCCTTTCCTGAATTTTAGTCTCAATTTTACCGTAGCATTCTTAATTTCTCTCTCCTCATCTCCACTGCCCGTGTGAGTCAGCACTACTGTTCTGTGCAGATCAAACCCCAGGTTTCTGCAAAGATCCATTTCAGCTGTTTTGTGCTTCAGGATTTCATAGGAAGCCCCAAGTAACGGTGGGCACCAATTTGGTAAAACTATCAAATTCTACCGGGCTAGAGTAGGTAGGTAGGTAGGTAGGTAGGTATACTTTATTACGGTCAAAGACCAGTAAAATCAATTCAGTATAAAAAAGATACATATAATACTTGTTTAGAAAAGTCGGGCAGAGTAATAAAGTTCCATTAAAACATGATAAAACAACCCCTTCTTTCCAATTAATAACATCATATATCCTTAATATTGATAAAACTTCAGGCAGTGTTATATTAAAAACAATTATCCATCTAAAATCACCTACCCAAACATCTGTTTACGAACAACCATTGCTGCAGCACAGAATTTGGCCACTTGTCTTGTGATATACGGGGTATTATCTGAGAGTAGCCACTGCATATAATCCTCCTCTGATCTCCCAGGAGATTTACAAATAATGGGTGATATAAGCTCCAAACGGAGATCCCAATAGCAGGAACAAAAAAGAAGAACATGACCGACTGATTCAGCCTTATCATTATTACAAGGGCAGAGACAATCTGATGCCGGCAAACCTCGAAATCTTCCCTCCAGAAGCTTGGAAGGGAAGACACTGAGCCTAGCTAGTGTGAAAGCCCCAATGGCTTTAGCTGACATTGTGTATGTGTTCAGTCGTTTAGTCGTGTCCGACTCTTCGTGACCCCATGGACCAGAGCACCCCAGGCCCTCCTATCTTCCACCGCCTCCCGGAGTTGTGTCAAATTCATGTTGGTTGCTTCGATGACACTGTCCAACCATCTCATCCTCGGTCGTCCCCTTCTCCTCTTGCCTTCACACTTTCCCAACATCAAAGTCTTTTCCAAGGAGTCTTCTCTTCTCATGAGATGTCCAAAGTACTGGAGCCTCAGCTTCAGGATCTGTCCTTCCAGTGAGCACTCAGGGTTGATTTCCTTTAGAATGGATAGGTTTGTTCTCTTTGCAGTCCAGGGAACTCTCAAGAGTCTCCTCCAGCACCACAATTCAAAGGCATCAATTCTTCGGTGGTCAGCTTTCTTTATGGTCCAGCTCTCACTTCCATACATAGTGCTGGCTAAATACGAGGAGGTGATAAAAGCAGATTTCTTAAGGAAGTTATATTTCCCTAACTGGCCAACATGATCCTGTAATTCAATGTCCCATACCCTTAACTTCACCACTTTAATTGCATCCGGAAGACCCATTGCTATAAGTATGCTGGGAGAAAAGCCAATTTTCGATATCTCTTCTGCTATGTGCTTCTTCCACTCTGACTGAAAGGAATCTAGTAGAGTCAGTGGGGCCAAGCCTTCTGATGAAAAAAATCAGTTTAAGCCAGTATTTCAGCATAAGGAATTTAGCCTGTGCTTTAATGGATACTAACCCGACCTCGAAGCGAAGAGCCACATTGGAAGTACAAGGTGGAACTCCAAGAATGGCTCTCGCAAATTTGGTCTGAACCATCTCCAGAGGTTGTAGATTAGCATACGCAAATAGTTGAGAACCATAAAGCATTTGTGAAATAGTCCTGGCCTTAAAAACTTGTATTGCCGATGGTACATGTTTGCCCCCAACAGTATGAAAAAATCTTGTTATTGCCCCAGTATTTTTCTGGGCACTCATTGCTGTGTGGTTTACATGAGTAAGCCAGGATCCTGAACAATGAAAAACTATGCCAAGGTATTTATAGCATACTATTTGCTCTACAGGGTGTCCATTTAGAGACCATTTATGCTTTATTCTCTTTCTACTCACCACCATAATCTTAGTTTTAGCATAGTTAATTATTAGTTGTTCTTCATTACAGTAGGTGGAGAAAGATCTCAGAAAATCCTACACACGTAGTTGACAATAAAACGGCATCGTCAGCATAAAGTAGAGTTGAAATTGGGTGAGAGGCAAGTTTTGGTTGGTGAAAATTGGGGTTACTTAAATATCCAACTAAGCCATTGATATAGAAATTAAACAAGGTGGGGGCTAGTATGCATGGGCTGGAGTAGGAGTCCCGTATCCACTCCTACTATTACTATCTGCTGATTCCTATTGAAAAACTGTGCAAACACAATTTCATAAAATGAATCTTATGCACAAATATATACAGTCGTGCCCTGCTTAACGATTACCCCACATTACGACGAATCTACTTCACGATGATGTTTTTGCGATCGCAAAATGATGTTTTAAATGGGTTTTTTTCACTTTGCGAAGATCGGTTCCCTGCTTCGGGAACCGATTCTTTGGATTACGACGATCAAAACAACTAATTGTCGGGCTTTCAAATTGGCCGCCGGGTGCTCGAAATGGCTCCCCCCTGTGCTTAGGGACGGATTCCTCGCTATACAGGTACTGAAAATGGCCGCTGTATTGAGGATCTTTGCTGGACTGTGAGTTTTTAGCCCATTGGAACACATTAATGCGTTTCCATGGTTTTTTTATTTTCGCTTTACGACATTTTCATTCTACAGCGATTTCTTTAGAATGAATTAACGTCGTTAAGCGAGGCGCCATTGTAACAGACAACATGAAAACTACAACAGAACGCTACATTTTGTGCACTGGAGGCCTAGGCAACAGCACCAATACAGAGGTTGCTTGTGAAATTGCAAAGCACAAGTATACCTTTGAATTCACATTCAGACACAAATTCAAGACATCTTCCTCAACTGGGTTGGGTATCCATGACACAGAAGGATCAGTGCCATGTGTGGCATCTTCAAAGCCCCCTCGACCATCTAAATAGCAAGAGCAGCTCAGACCCCTGTAGCTCTCCTGCTCTTTCTAGTTCAAGGTCCTCTTACTCTCAGCCCTTCTCTTTTTTAGTCCCACCCCTTTGGGCTGAACCACTGTTTCACAGTGGTGGCCCCAGAAGTGGAAAGCAGCAGGAAGAGAGGAAGTGCGAATGTGAGATTGAGAGGCTCCATCAAGGAAGCCACAGGCTTTCGATTGTTCAACCTTCTGAGACCAATAAATAAAGGCCTTTCTCCCTTTCAGATGTTCCCTGAAATCTTTGACCTTCTTCTTCCATGTTGGGTCTTTTTTTCTCTTCGTCTGTCTCGGAACCCAAGGAGAATACTTCGGATTTTTTCACATCCAGAACCTTGTTTTCATTCCGAGCAGAGGGAGAGCGTGTGCTGCCCTACTCGATCCATTTACCTGGAAGTAAAGGGACGTGGTGGCACTGCGGGCTAAACCGCAGAAGCCTGTGCTGCAGGGTCAGAAGACCAGCAGTCGTAAGATCGAATCCACGCAACGGAGGAAGCTCCCGTCACTTGTCCCAGCTCCCGCCAACCTAGCGGTTCGAAAGCATGCAAATGCAAGTAGATAAATAGGAACCACCTCGGTGGGAAGGTAACAGTGTTCCGTGTCTAAGTCGCATTGGCCATGTGACCACGGAAGATTGTCTTCGGACAATAGGCTGGCTCTATGGCTTGGAAACGGGGATGAGCACCGCCCCCTAGAGTCGAACACGACTGGACAAAAATTGTCAAGGGGAACTTTAACCTTTAAAGTCCATTCAGCTTGAAGGGGCTTACATTTGAGTAGATCCATAAAAAAAACAGCACTGTGGGCTTTTCCAAGCCCTCCACCTCGAATTTCAGTGCCTCCTCTTCCTCAGGCATTTTGAATCTCTTGCCAGGAAGGATTTAGTCAAAGACTTCAACTTCTTGGTTGAGTAATATGATCACGTTAGGAAAAAAAAACCCCACAGAAAATGGGTTTTTAATTCACGAAAATGCTGTATAAATTCCAAGGGAAAATTTTTAAGGATAGTTGTTTCCAGTAATGCCCTGTAAATTCCAAAGGCGGAAATAAAAGGAGTTTATTTACAGTGGTAGAAACCAGGAAAAAAATAATTATAATTGCAAGCCAGGAATCTTTTCCTTTGGCCTCCTGCGGGCGAAACACAGGAAAGATCTTAGAATTTGGCTCTGAAGGGGTTAAGAGCAACAGAGTCTGGAATTCCTAGAGAGGGAGAAAAAAATATATGGAGAGGAAGGGGAAGCCGTTTTTACCGGAAGTGCTCTTCTTTTTCTTGCTCCGGAGGCGCCAATCTGAAAAGGGATCTTTGGAAACGTCCATAACTCTTCCGAGCGCTGGATAGATTGTTAGTACTTTTAATTAAAAAAAGAAGAAGCCCAAAGCCCTTCTCTGGTGGCCATCTGGATTTCCCTGGATCTCCTCAATACTGCATCGCTCTTCTGCCCCCTTCTTTTTCTGACTCCTCCAAATCCTTCCCCCTCAGAAGAAGGTCCTTGTGTGTCTTTTTCTTCCTCAGCCTTTCGGCTCAACTGCTGGGCATTCAGGACCCGAGTGAGCTTTACCTGGAGGGAAGGGCTGGAAACGAAGAAGCATCACCCCTGATTTTCTGCAGGTGAATCTTTTCTTCCTGTGTGACCTTTTCCCTTCCATCTAACTTCACCTCATGCTTTCAGCCTCATTATTCCATCCTGCACTTTCTCCTTTGTCCATTTTATCATGTGGAGGAACAAAATGCTTCTCTTTGGACTACATGTCCCAGAATCCTCCATCCAGCATAGCACCTGCCAGGGTGGCCGGAGGATTCAGGGAAATTTAATCCAAAAATAAACTTTTCCCAGAACAGGTATTGTATTATTTCTGGAGGCAATTTATTTTCTCCTGGTTTCACCCCACAGACTTGATGGAAATAATTCTTATCAATTTTATTGTGCTTGTGAATGACCTCAGGTTATCTCTGCTTCTGCCTAATAAGCCCACGTCAGCAAACAGGTAAAAGCACTCATTCTGAGAGATAATCAAGGCAGGATTTGTTCCCTCATAAAATACTTACGTACTATTTCTGGGGTGGGGGGGGGAATGTGAGAACGGAGAGCTGCTTTAGCTACAACTATTGCGGGGTATCAGGGATTGTAAGTTTCGTTGTGACACCTGCTCTCCTCCCCTCTTTATCTGAGTTTCCTGAGGCATTTGGACATTAAATAAACTGCAGGCACTTTTGCTGTTTCCCAAATCTTGAAATATTTCCTTTTCTAGATGACCACTCCAGTGGCCCAGCTGGTCTGGGGATGTTGTAAACTCAGATTGCCCACACATACACACCTCCAAAAACTTCTAATGTCACTTCTGAGGTGTTCCAGAAAAAGTTAAGAAGAAAAGGATGCAAGGAGAAAAAAAGCTTAGAAGTAACTAGTTACGGGAAACACAGTTACCAGTGAGCCATTGCTGTTAGGTAGTGAGCAGTGTAACAAGTTTTTACACAGTTACACAAGAAGTCACCAGCTCTCTTCTGAACACCTTCCAGCTTCTCCAGATCCTTTTAAAAATCTCCTATGTCCAGAAGTGGACACAGGATTCCAGGTGGGTCTGACCAAAACAGAAATAAGATGCCATATTACTTCCTTTGATCTGTCTGGACATGATTCCTTATGCTGATTTGGCTGGCTATGTACTGTAGTTCCTTCCGGCTGTCCGGCTTTCTGTCCCACCACACTGATCAAATATATTACTGAGAATGTGGATGTCACCCACTTTATGTTGGAGCATATTTTTCCATCTCTAAGTATGGGACTTTGCATGCTTCCCTGTTAATAGTCATCTTGTTTCTCTTTGTCTTGATAATGCAGTGTTTATAGCCCAGCTCATATAATCTACTCGAGCTAGGATGCAACAACAGCAGCTCCCCTTTCTTCTACATCACCTCAGTATGTGTTGCTCTCAACCCTTGGGCCACAGAGAGGGCCTCCCCCAAGCAGGCCTCATGATGGAGGAAATCTAGGGAGAGCTTCTGTCTCAAAATCTCTGGGAGAGCCAAGCTGGCTAGGGCTTTGTAGGGAAGCATCAACTTCAGGCAGGAACATTCAGAGCATCCAGTGCAGTTCTTACAGAATGGCCGTCCTGAGGGCTTTGAAGGGAGCTCTTCTCCGATGCCCATCTGCCACGATTTGCCTTCACTGCAGGATTGGCGTGGTCTTCAGCAGCAGCTCTGCCTGGAGTTCCTTGGCACTGTTAAAAGTAGTGCTCCAGCTGCAGTTTTCATGGACAAGTGTGACCTGTTCATAGTTACACATTCTTTGGCTGGGTTCAATGTGCTGGTTCTAACTTATAAAGCTCTAAATCTCTTGGAACCAAGCTATCTCAAGAGCTGCGTTTCCTTTTATGAGCCTGTCCAGGGGTTCAGATCATCAGGAGAGGCCTTTCTCTCAGTCCTCCAACCCCTTCTCTGGGACTCCCTCCCCGCGGAGGCCAGGCTGGCCCCATCTTTCCTGTCCTTCCACAAGCAGGTAAAGACCTTTCTCTTCAGGCAGACCTTCTTCCAGTGACTGATCCTCTCTAGGGGACAATAAATCATAGCATTTATATTTATATTTCCTTGATATTAGATCATTTATATTCCCTTGCTTCTAGATCCTTTTTTATGTTTTTGGTAAAGCTTTTACCAAGGAATTTAAATATAACGTCACACACCCCTAGTTCCCCTGTCCGTCACATACCTCCCCCCTTGGAAAAGTTTGTATCATGGGGGTAAACTTTACAGTGACTTACCCTCATGTACAACTTATGAGAGAATTTTCTTTTTCAATATACAGTGGTGCCTCGCTTAACGAGCACACTGTATAACGATGAAATCGCATAGTGATGAGGTTTTTCCGATCGCTAATGCGATCGCTTACCGATGGCCCCAGTGGGCGAAAATCACATTGCGAAGACCGGTAAGCGTTTCGGTTACCAATCTTCGCATTGCGACTCCCGACAATCAGCTGTTCGGCGGCTCCAAAATGGCCACCGCGCGACCCAAAATGGCCGTGCACAGCGTTTTCGCGCCCTGCCCTCGCTTACCGAGGGCACAAAAAACGCTGCCGATGGGGAAAACATTGCATAACAGTAAGTTTGGGGCCCATTGGAACGCATTAAACAATGTTGGGTTTTCTTGATCCGTTTAACGATGTTTTCACATAGCGAGGGTTAATCCGGAACGGATTAACCTCGCTATGCAGGGCACCACTGTACAAACCTTTAAACATTGAATGGTTATCCATTTCATACTTATATTTTTTTTCTCCATTACCTCTTTTAACTTTTTCTTCTTTTAACTTTCCATTACATATATCACCACTTTTATTACTTATCTCATTACATATTTAACATTTCTTATACTATATAACTTACATTTTTTTCAGTTTTATTACATTCAGTTATAACAATTTAATTTTGTACAGTTTGCATTTTATTACATTTACATTTTTGTTTATTTACTACTTGTTGTTACAGGGTTTTTTTCTTCCCTCTTCAGTCTTCTTGTACTGCGTCACATTTCTTTCTGTTATACATTGGGTCTTCTCGACAATGCATCTGCAATCTTATTCTGAGTCTTTCTTTTGCTTTGGGTCTCACCATCAAAGTCTTTCGGATCTTGTGTCCCTCTTGCAAATTTTTTGGTGTTGTATTTCATAGTTCATAACTTCACATAGGGTTTCGGTCTTTGCAATATCCAGTTAATTAACAATCTTTCCTTCCAGTTCTCAATGAAATGTCTCTCACTGCTCGGTCTTTCTTGTTGTCTGCTTCGCTCATCACGCCTCCTGGTTTGAATCCTGCTACAGTGATGATCTTGAAGTCACTCTGGAACTCTCACGACACAATCTCTTTGGACACAACAACGTCTCTGGACATGACCTCTCTGGATATGATGACCTCTCTGGATACTACGCCAACTTTTCTTTAATATAGTCTGCAGCTTTTCCAGGGCCTCTTTACATCTGCTCAACCGCTGGATCATCTTGTGTTTTCTTTTAACTTTCATATTTTTAAAGGAGAGGCTATATATCTGGAATTTTTTTCCCAACGCTGGGTATAGCCTGTTATCCTTATCATAGCTTTCATTCTATCTTCTTTTATTTTTTCTATGACTAGAGTAAAATTACTTAGTACTCCTTGCATTTCCATTTTATCTACTTGATTAATCTTAGATGTACATTTAATTTTATCTAGTTCTATTTCTTTATTCTTAGGGTTTCTTGTTGCTTGGTTTTAGCTACTTGTGCAGACACAGAATGACCAGCTTTTTCAATTAGCTGCATCCTTTCCCTAGATACTACTTCTGCTGATTGCAATTTATTTCCCTCTAAAGTTTTCAGTTTCACAACCTCAGGATAGCATGATGTTTCCTGATCCTCGTGCAAGTTTTCCTTTTTTTCAGGAGTCATTTTTAAACTAGGCTCTGATATTGCTAAAGACTTTTCCTTAGGTATAAGATCTTTATCTATATAGAGTCTCTCAGGGCTTTCAGGAAATATTAGAGTGTTATTTTGAAACTCTTTTAAACAATTCTCTGAGCTATTATTCTCCTTTAGCTCCTGGGCAAAATTCCTTTCATTGGGCTTTCTCATACCCTTACAACTTTCTTCTACCCATTTATTACTCTGACTCTCTAGCAATTTTTTTCTCCCCCATTTTCTCCAGTTGCTGTAGTGGGTGTATTCTGACTACCTTGTGAGCTTGTATATATGAAACCACCCTTAACATGTCTCATCTTATTACAAACCTCTTTTTCAACTCCAGACATCTCTCTGTACTCACAAGGGATATCCATTTGTTTGTGGATATTTTTATCTATAAAGACTCTTTTAGGGAATTCTGGAATTACTGGTTCTTCTTTGACTGCATTAAAAGATTGCTGCAGCGTATAATTTTCTTGTTTCTGTTTAAAACTCTTTTTCTGAGACTTTATTAAATCTACGCCTCCTGCAAGTTCAGGTGATTGACAGACACTTATATCTTCCTCAGGAACCTCACTATTACCATAAGGATTTTCTATCTTTTCTGTCTCTGAGCATGTGGTGATCATACCAGTTTTGATATAATTAATTAAATCTAAACCAATTAAACAAGGCGTATGGATCTGATCTGAGACAGCTATTTTAAATTTACCAGTCCACTCTTTATACCTTATATGCACTTTAGCCATGGGTAACTTACTTAATTCTGTCCCAATTCCTTTAACTGCAATTTTCTCATTTGGAATGATATTTTCCTGTGGAATAAAATCAATATGACATACTGTTATTTGAGAACATGAATCTCTCAAAGCTAAATATTTGATATTAGTAATGTAAATATTTTCTCCAGATGACTTCATCAATTCCCTGTTGGTTTTAATGTGATAGCAGTAGACTATCTCTGCTAGTGGAGGCAGCTGGTCCTGTGTCACCGTGTCAGTTAAACTGCCATTCTGCTGGTTTGTCTCCGACCCTTCATCCTGCTTTTGTATATAGTACATCTTTTTAGGCACAACTCCCCCTGTTTTCTGTTGTCCCATTTCTTTGTTTTGAATAAATTCACAATTTGAAATAAAATGGCCTGCTTTTCGACAAAACAAGTTTTTAAATGTCTTTGTTCATTATAAGTGCTTCTGTCTCCCATTCCTTCAAAGCTTTTATCTTTCTGTTGGTACTGGTCTGAGGGTCTTTCTCTAAAATGGCTTCCATCTGTATATTTGTTGGTTTTGTGGAAATCTTTAGGTTCTCTTTTTCTTCAGTTTCTGCCCAATTTCACTTCAGAATATTTTGAACTCCTAATCTCTGATATTAAATCTGTAGATTCACTAGCCTGTTGTACTATTTTAGGTTGTTTGTCTCTAACTAAATATCTTAATTCAGCAGGCAAAGCTGAATAAAATTGTTCCAGTCCTATGAGGTCCTGCATATCCTGCAAAGTTCGCATATTAGATTGCTCCGTTCATTTTTGTAAATACAGTGGTGCCTCGCATAACGATCCATTTTTTGGGATGGCTAATGCAATCGCATTGCGATGTTTAGAATAGGCAAAACATTGCATTGCGATGTTTCTTAAACAGCTGATCAGCGGTTCCAAAATGGCTGCCGGACGCCCAAAATGCCCACGCGCAGCGTTTTCGCACCCTGCCCTCGCTTACCAAGGGTGCGAAAATGGCGGCGCTATGGAGGAACTTCTCTGAACGGTGAGTTTGGGCCCCATTGGGACACATTAAATGACGTTTAATGCGTTCCAATGGGTTTTTACTTTCCATTTAGCAATGTTTCCTCATAGCGACGGTTAATCCAGAACAGATTAACCTCGCTATGCGGGGCACCACTGTATTTAACCAGATTTGCCCCAAATTGTGAATATGACTCTTCAAGCTTCTTACTTAACTGTCTAAATTTGCGTCTGAGGTTTTCACTGGTTGTTGTCCTCTGAAGATGCCGGCCACAGAGACTGGCGAAACGTCAGGAAGAATAACCTTCAGAACACAGCCAAAGAGCCCGAAAAACCCACAACAACCATTTTCACTGGTTATTCCAAATCTTGATAAAATTAATTTCTTAAAGATCTCATAATCTCTAGCTTGGTCTTCTGAAATATTAGCATAAATTTCAGACATTTCACCACTAATTAAATATCTTAGTACCAGCATGCGTTCCTATCCTGTTATGCTATAGTCCCAGCAAATGAAATTAGAAAAGATTCAGGGCAATCTCCCTTTTTAAATTGAGGGAATTTCTTTAGGTCTTAAGGGCCAGAGGGGGCAAAATAGCCACTTTCTGGGACTTTTTTGAGGCTTGGGAATGATTCAGAGGAGTCCCTGAAGGTGGCGATTTCTCCCTCGCTGGCCCCGTGGGGGAAGCCTCCCAAGGGGCCTGGAAGGCACACTCAGACCCTTGGTACGCTCACCCCACCCCACGGGGCCAGTGGGGGTGAAATCACCAGCTTCGCTCCATAAGACACACAGACTCCCCCCCACACTTTTTTTGGTGGGGAGTGCGTCTTATAGAGCGAAAAATACGGTAGATTTAAACTAAGTAGCTTTCTTTTGGCGGCTTAAGACCTCTACTTTGTGTCTTTGAGCTTCAAGCCTCGCTGTTCCTTTTGTGTCTTTTACTTTGTATCTCTTGGTCTACAGACACCCAGATTTTCCAAGCAATATTTCTTTTCTGATAAGCCTTTCCTCAGCTATTTCTCTGGACTTAGGCATCCACTTTATTTCCCTTCAGTGCTCCCTTTCCTCAGAGCTTTGGGATTTTAAAGCTAGATGTTTTCTTGTCCTTTCTCTCTCAGCTTGAGGTAAACTCTTTAGAAATCTCTTTAGAGTCTTTTACTTGTTTTTCTTATTAATAAGTCCTAGTGATTTGGAGTCCCTTCCAAGCTATCCCTTCAGCCCTAGGGCCTACTCCTTCACCTTGACTATTTACTATTCAAACAAGTCTCCTAGACTCAGAGATTTTCCTTTACTTTTGGCTTTCTGGTATTCCTTCTCTTTGAATCTCAGACTCAGAAAACTTCTCTTTAATTTTGACTCATTGGATTTCTTTTTCATTCGTGGCCAGCCAAATAAATTTCACTTTAGTCTGGCTCACTGGATTTCTTTCGGCTCTCACCGCTGCCACTACGTTATGTCACACACCCCTAGTTCCCCTGTTTGTTCTTCCACACAACCCAGGTTCACTTTTGGGTATGACATTTACTTTTCAACCCTTTTCACTGCCACCAGAGGATTTATTCCTCACTCTATTAAATATGACTCTTAAATCAGTGTTAGTCAATAAAACAAAGTTTATTTAAGTGTTTATAAGTAAATTATATAAAGTAAATCATGGATGGTCTTATTTTATTCATTCAATAAACTGTGCTTTGATAACATTTATATTTGCTTGTGAAGAATCATGTTAATCAAGGTATTTATTCATTTCTTATTTTGTTCTTTATCTCTCTATTCCTCTCTAACACAATACTGGTCCTAGCTGCCTAAACTGCTTCTCTCAAACTGATATCCTTAACTGAAATCCCTAACTGAATTCCCTGACTCTAACTCATAGTCCTAACTGATCTTTAACTGTCTTCCATTCCTCTTATATTTCCTTGATTCCGCCCTTTCTGTTCAACCATTGGTTGATAAATCAGGGTTCCATTGTGATGGACACATACATTCTTTTTCTTTAGTAATTGAACAATTTACTGTTTCTAGCTTTTAATATTTTGGTTGTTGTGGGTATTTCCGGCTCTTTGGCCGTGTTCTGAAGGTTGTTTTTCCTAACGTTTCGGCAGTCTCTGTGGCCGGCATCTTCAGAGGACAGCACTCTGTGCTCTGGAGTGCTGTCCTCTGAAGATGCTGTCCACAGAGACTGGCGAAATGTTAGGAAAAACAACCTTCAGAACACAAAGAGCCTGAAAAACCCACAATAACCATTAGATCCCGGCCGTGAAAGCCTTCGCAAATACTTTTAATATTTTGTTTTTCATTATATAACACACCTTACATCCTTTTAAAAGGAGATATGTGGGGTAAAAATATTTTGGATGGATGGATGGAACAATCAGTATTGACACTGGAAATCAACAAATAGATGTCATATTTATCTCTTTGCTAGAGAGAGAGAGAATAGCCTTTCACATCAACAGGCATACGATGCATGAGAAATAGCATTTCAAGGCTTTTCTTTTATGGAGACGGGATGCAACTTAACCCGAAGGATCCTCTTGTGGCCCCCCAAAGGCACAGTGTGATTGGGTTCATTAGGAGATTGAAGCAGTTCCTCCTCTTTGGTGGGAAATAACCATGGCGATCCATTCAAATGATTAACAGGTTTACTTGTACTAACATTAGGTGATTCAGCAGGATCAAAACAACTAAGGTCCGTTAATTGTTCATAGGGAGAAGGGAGAAGTCCAAACGGCAATTTAGGGGAATTTATTGAGGGGCAAGTCCAAACCACTCTTTCTCTGTGGGCTTCCTCAACTGAGTGCTCCTTACTCCACATCGTGCTGCAGCAAGAATGTCTGGCCCAATCTCCTTCACATGGCGGCTGATTGAAGGTTGAATCTGGTCAGATCACCCTCCTCCAATGACCTTTGCGCTCGAGGGAAGACACCATCCATTTTTGGTTCTCCATCACAGTCACCTTTTTATCTTTTAGATCAGGGTCAGGTAAAAGTCCTTCTACTTTTAAGTTGGGGAAGTCTTCTAATAGTTTGTGCGCTTTTCCATACCTGAACTCCTCCTTGTTTCCTCCTCGCACTCTCACTTCCTCCTTCTTTATCTCTCCCCGCAGTACACAAAACTCTCCTTCTCTCTTGATCTTTTTTATCCTCCTCCCATACTGGTAGAGTTAACTCCTCCTCCTCTTTCCCCTTTCCTTCCTCTACCAGACCGACTTCTACCTTTACTTCTTTCTCCTTCAGTTCCTTCCCATCAATTTCTTCTACAACCAGTCCTTTTTTTCCTTTTTTCTCTCTCTCTTTCTCCAACACTTTTATTTGAGGAGACGGCTCACTTTCACTTTTCTCTCTCTTTTCTATTCCTCTTTCACCCACAGAGACAGACCATAAAATAAAAAGGGACTGAAAGCTAGATTGACAAGAAGGGCTTTCCTTTAAACATGCCTTTTCCCACCTTTCGATTCTGTAGTGATATGCACACATTTAATGAAAGCTCCGAAGCCACCCCCATCTGTTTCTAACCATGGATCTCTTTCCCAGCATGGAAAACTACCATTTCCTCACAGGACGTCACAGACGTTATGTCAGGAAAAAAGGTGGAATGACTGGTGACAGAGTCAACCTCCCCACTCATGTTTGTGAAGGTGTGTCCTCCCAGAGCTGGATTTGATTCTTCTGCATTCTTTTTTGTCTGTTCATCGGGTTTGTCACTTGATCTGAAAAATTGTTTTCCACACTCACTTTCATTTATTCTCCTTTTAGGAGGAAAATGGTGAAAAGAAAGAAAATAGGACAACATCAAATGCCAGGGGAAAAGGGTGAATGTCTGGATGCTGAAGAGGCTGTTGAGAATCAAGTTGGACCGAAGAAACTAGGAGGAAAGAGCACAGATGAAAAGATGGATGAATCCATTTCTCCTACAGAAGAAATCCAAGTCCCTCAGAAAACATCCAAGGGAGAGGGAACCCATGAGTGCCCCAAGTGTAGGAAAACCTTTGCCCGTAAATCAGCCCTAGATCGCCATGAGAAAGTTCACAAAGGAGAGAAACCATTTACAGGCTTGGAGTGTGGAAGGAGTTTCAGTCGGTTTGCAAACCTTGCTAAACACCTCAGGATCCATGCAGAAAAGAAGCTATTTCAATGTCTGGAGTGTGGAAAAAGCTTTAGATGGAAATCCTGTCTTACCACCCATGAAAGAATTCACTCCGGGGAGAAGCCATTTCAATGCCTGGAGTGTGGAAAAAGCTTTAGAGTGAAATCCCATCTTACTGTCCATGAAAGAATTCACTCTGGGGAGAAGCCATTTCAATGCCTAGAGTGTGAAAAAAGCTTTAGAGAGAAAACACATCTTACTGTCCACGAAAGAATTCACTCAGGGAAGAAACCATTTAAATGTATGGAGTGTGGAAAAAGTTTCAGTCAGAGTGGAAACTTTGCTAGACACCTTAAGACCCACACAGACAACAAGCCGTTAGAATGTCTTGAATGTGGAAGGACCTTTCGACTGAAAATATTGTTGATGAATCATAAGAATATTCATCAAGGAGAGAAACCGTACAGACCTATGGCATGTAGAAAGAGTGTTGGTCAAGGAGAAAGAAAGTCATTGAAATGCTGGGAATGTGGAAAGAGATTCAGTCGGAGCAGCCTTGCCTTGCACCAAAGAGTGCACACTGGGGAGAAACCATATAAATGTTTAGAGTGTGGAAAGACCTTCAGCCAGAAGTCAAGTTTAAACTCCCATCAGAGAATTCACACAGGGGAGAAGCCCTTTGAATGCCTGGAGTGTGGAAAGAGTTTCAGCCAGAACGCAAACCTGAAAAACCACCAGAGTATCCACATGGGGCGGAAGCCATTCGAATGCAAGGAATGTGGAAAATGCTTTAGATTGAAAGATTCCCTTCGTAGCCATCAAAGTGTTCATACAAGAGAGAAGCCTTTTAAATGTCTGGAGTGTGGAAAGGCATTCCGTTGGAAGGCAAGCCTTTCTTTACATAATAGGATCCATACAGGCGAGAAACCCTTTGAATGCCAAGAGTGTGGGAAGACCTTCAGCCAAAAAAGTAACCTTATTTCCCATAAAATAATTCACACTGGGGAGAAACCATATAAATGTCTGGAGTGTGGGAAGACTTTCGTGCAACGTTTCCCCCTTATTATTCACACAAGGATTCACACAGGAGAAAAGCCGCATAAATGTCTGGAGTGTGGGAAGAGCTTCATACGTGGTGGAGATCTTGTTAAACATAAGCTCACCCACATAGGGGAGAAAAATTATAAATGCCTAGAGTGTGGAAAGAGTTTCATTACAGAGTCAGCACTTACTCGCCATCATATAATCCACACTGAAGAGAAACCATTTAAATGTCTGGAGTGCGGAAAGGCCTTCAAACAGAAGGAGTATGTCAAGATACACCATGCAACTCACATTGCGGAGAAATGTTATAAATGCTCTGAATGTGGAAAAAAATTAAAGTCAGCCCAAACTCTTAAACGACACCAAAGAGTCCATACAGGGGAGAAACCCTTTAAGTGTCAGGAATGTGGAAAGAGCTTTCGTCAGAGTGGTTATCTTACTGTGCATTCCCGAATCCACACAGGAGAGAAACCTCATAAATGCCTGGAGTGTGGAAAGAGCTTCAGTAGTTGGGGGAGCCTTCATTCACATGAAACCATTCACAAAGGAGAGAAGGCCTTCAAATGCATGGAATGTGGGAAAAGCTTCCTTTCAGGTCATCATCTGAATCAACATCACAAAATCCACACCAAGTTTAATATCAAATATTCCTGCTGAAAATAATCGATGTCAAAGTTCCTAATACAGTGAAAAGTCTTTTTTAAAATTAGAACTTTTGTTCCTGTTTCTCACTCATTTTTTTCTTGAGTAGGAAAGTGGCGACAAGGTTGTTTTTAACAGCAACCCCAATGAAATAAAATTGTGACGTTGGAGGAATTTATATCCTTTCTGGGTGAACCACAGTGAAGACTGCGTCCCTCTACTCCCCTGATGAACTGTTGTCACCCCGATCAGCGCAGTCCCCTTTGGGAGACACCAGGACTACGAGAAGAACCACATGATGCAGAGATGATGATGGCTGGGAGACAGGGACTCTGGCCGTTCCTTATTATACAGGACCTTCCTTTGTGAAAAGAGAAGCACAGTGGAGCTTCGTAAGGAGCAGCATATGAAAATACTAGATAGATTTTTCCCTCAGTTCAGATATTGATCCATTGTTCTTGATAAAGTAAGACTTTTTCATTAAATAACATTTAAATTGACGTAATCTTATATGGCCCCTTCATGGATTGCTGCCTTGTCGTGCCGAAGGGGCTTGACTAATTCAGAGAAACTATGGGCTATGCAGTGCAGGGACACCCAAGACGGACAGGTCATAATGGAGAGTTCCGACTAAACGCAATCTACCTGGAGCAGGAACTGGCAAGCCACTCCAGTATCTTTGCCAAGAAAACGGCATGATCAGAAACAAAAGGCTAAAAGATAATGATGCTGGAAGATGGGCCCCTCAGGTCGGAAGGCGTCCAACATGCTACTGAGGAAGAGTGGAGGACAAGTACAAGTAGCTCCAGAGCTAATGAAGTGGGGTTGGGCCAAAGCCAAAAGGACGCTCAGCTGTGGACGTGCCTGGAAGTGAAAGGAAAGTCCAATGCTGCAAAGAAGAATACTGCATAGGAACCAGGAATGTAAGATCTGTGAACCTTGGTAAGCTGGATGTGATCAAACAGGAGGTGGCAAGAATAAACATTGACATCCTGGGCGTCAGTGAACTAAAATGGACAGGTATGGGTGAATTCAATTCAGATGATTATCATATGTACTACTGTGGGCAAGAATCCTGTAGAAGGAATGGAGTAGCCCTCATCGTCAACAAAACAGTAGGAAAAGCTGTAATGGGATATAATCTCAAAAATGATAGAATGATGTCAATACAAATCCAAGGAAGACCTTTCAACATCACAATAATCCAAGTTTATGCACCAACCACCAATGCTGAGGAGACTGAAACTGACCAATTCTATGAAGATTTAGAACACCTTCTAGAACTGACACCAAAGAAAGATGCTCTTCTCATTCTAGGGGATTGGAATGCTAAAGTAGGGAGTTGAAAGATAAAAGGAACAACAGGGAAATTTGGCCTTGGAGTTCAAAACGAAGCAGGGCAAAGGCTAATAGAGTTTTGTCAAGGGAACAAGCTGGTCATCACAAACACTCTTTTCCAGCAACACAAGAGGCGACTCTACAAATGGAAATCACCAGATGGGCAATACCGTAATCAGATTGATTATATTCTCTGCAGCCAAAGATGGAGAAGCTCTATACAGTCAGCAAAAACAAGACCTGGAGCTGATTGTGCCTCTGATCATCAGCTTCTAATAGCAAAATTGAAGCTTAAACTGAAGAGAGTAGCAAAAACCACTGGGCTAGTCAGGTATAATCTAAACGAAATCCCTTATGAATACACAGTGGAAGAGAAGAACAGATTTAAGGAACTGGATTTGGTGGACAGAGTGCCTGAAGAACTTTGGATAGAGGCTCGTAACATTGTACAGGAGGCAGCAACAAAAACCATCCCAAAGAAAAGGAAATGCAAGAAAGCAAAGTGTCTGTCCAACGAGGCTATAAAAATAGCAGAGAAGAGAAGGGAAAGAAAATGCAAGGGAGATAGGGAAAGTTACAGAAAATTGAATGCAGACTTCCAAAGAATAGCAAGGAGAGACAAGAGGGCCTTCTTAAACGAACAATGCAAAGAAACAGAGGGAAAGAATACAAAAGGAAAAACCAGAGATCTGTTCAAGAAAATTGGAGATATTAAAGGAACATTTTGTGCAAAGATGAATATGATAAAGGACAAAAATGGGACAGACCTTACAGAAGCAGAAGACATCAAGAAGAGGTGGTGTGAAGGTATAGGCCTGTTTCCCACCTTCACTACCAACACCCCCCCCCCGGCCGCAGAAGGACCTTGTCACAGGTGGCAAGAATACACAGAGGAACTATTCCAGAAAGATTTGGATATCCCAGACAACCCAGATAGTGTGGCTGCTGACCTTGAGCCAGACATCCTGGAGAGTGAAGTCAAGTGGGCCTTAAAAAGCTTGTCTAACAACAAGTCCAGCGGAGGTGATGGCATTCCAGTTGAACTATTTAAAATCTTAAAAGATGATGCTGTTAAGGTGCTACATTCAATTTGCCAGCAAGTTTGGAAAACTCAACAGTGGCCAGAGGATTGGAAAAGATCAGTCTACATCCCAATCCCAAAGAAGGGCAGTACCAAAGAATGTTCCAATTACTGTACAATTGCACTCATTTCACACACTAGCAAAGTTATGCTCAAAATCCTACAAGGCAGGCTTCAGCACTTTGTGGACCAAAACCTCCCAGAAGTACAAGCTGGATTTCGAAGGGGCAGAGGAACTAGAGACTAGATTGCTATAATGCGCTGGATTATAGAGAAATCCAGAAAGTTCCAGAAAAACATCTACTTCTGTTTCATTGACTATGCAAAACCCTTTGACTGTGTGGACCACAGCAAACTACGGCAAGTCCTTAAAGAAATGGGAATACCTGACCACCTTATCTATCTCCTCAGAAATCTATACATGGGACAGGAAGCAACAGTTAGAACTGGATACGGAAACACTGATTGGTTCAAAATTGGGAAAGGAGTACGACAAGGCTGTATATTGTCTCCCTGCTTATTCAACTTATACTGTATGCAGAATACATCATGCGAAAGGCCGGACTGGAGGAATCCCAAACTGGAATTAAGATTGCTGGAAGAAATATCAACAATCTCCGATATGCAGATGATACCACTCTGATGGCAGAAAGTGAGGAGGAATTAAGGAACCTTGTAATGAGGGTGAAAGAGGAGAGCGCAAAAAATGGTCTGAAGCTCAACATCAAAAAAAACTAAGATCATGGCCACTGGTCCCATCACCTCCTGGCAAATAGAAGGGGAAGATATGGAGGTAGTGACAGATTTTGCTTTCTTGGGTTCCAGGATAACTGCAGATGGTGACAGCAGCCCCGAAATTAAAAGACGCCTTCTTGGGAGGAAAGCGGTGACGAACCTCGACAGCATCTTAAAAAGCAGAGACATCACCTTGCCAACAAAAGTCAGAATAGTCAAAGCTATGGTTTTTCCTGTAGTGATGTACGGAAGTGAGAGCTGGACCATAAAGAAAGCTGACCTCTGAAGAATTGATGCCTTTGAATTGTGGTGCTGGAGGAGACTCTTGAGAGTCTCCTGGACTGCAAGAACAAACCGATCCATTCTAAAGGAAATCAAGCCCGAGTGCTCGCTGGAAGGACGGATCCTGAAGCTGAGGCTCCAATATTTTGGCCATCTCACGAGAAGAGAAGACTCCCTGGAAAGACCCTGATGTGAGGAAAGTGTGAGGGCAAGAGGAGAAGGGGACAACAGAGGATGAGATTGTTGGACAGTGTCTGCGAAGCAACCAACATGAACCTGACACAACTCCGGGAGGCAGTGGAAGACAGGAGGGTCTGGTGTGCTCTGGTCCATGGGGTCACGAAGAGTCGGACACGACTAAACAACTAAACAACAACAATCTTATATGGTTTGGAAACAAAGCAGATTGAAAGAGTGTAGAATTGCAGATTTCATCAGCTCAATTATGAGATAGAGAAGCCTCGCTTTCAATTAAATGTCTCTGTGGGGTTTGGTCCTCGGTTTTCCTCCCTCCTGGATTTTATATGCGTGAGGCACTTAATGAAGCAGTTTGGTTATGTTTTATTCTTTATGCCAATAAAGGTTTTGTCTGTCAAAATAAAAAAAGAGGGAGAGTGTGTGTGTAGAAAGGGTCAAATTCACCTGGAAATCTTTTTTCATTGGTGCCCATCATCCCCATTGTATACCTGGAAATGAACAATATAAATTATAAGTATTGTTTTAGCTGCTTGAAAGGAACCCTGAAATCAAGGCTTTACAGTGGATGTGAAGATTAAAAGCCATTGATAATAATAAAACATATCACATTTTCACTCAGGAGACCCGGGTTTGAATCCCTGCCTGGCCATGAAAAACTCTGTGTGGGGGCAGAGGGCACCTGGAAAACAATTAAAACTTCTAGAAGGGCTGCGGTTATTTCGAAATGGCTTGAGAACACTGGAAAAGAAGAATGAAAAGACTAAAGCAATGGAAAGGAACTTGTTCTTAAAGGTGTTTCAAGCTGGGATCGAAACAGGTGCAGTATAGCTTTTAATCATCAGTCCCTTATTCTTTCCAAAATTGCAGTGTTTCTTGTATAAGTAGTTTTCCTCTCCCTTTTATTAGTACATATTCTATAAGACTTCCTGGTATATCCTGAGAAATATTCCTAGTCATCCATCCTTTCTTTACCTTAAGATCACATGTTAAGGTTTCATTAATTGTTACCGTATATTTTTAGTTTAGTTAGGCATCCTTCAATCTCGAGAGACTATGGTAATGTGCTCTGGATGGAGGACTTGGAACAGCATCTAGTGTGGTTGAGAAGGCCAATTTGAGAGTGACAATCCCTTCCACATGGAAGACAAATACAATCTGTCTCCTGTCCAGCTCCCTGGTTTCGCTGCTTTCGGGACTGCCTCTTAGCCTCGGTCTGGTGGACAAGGGTTCCTTCAAATTGGGAGAGGCTGTGATGCACCACCTGCCTCCAGGATGAACACTCAGATGTCAGGGTTTCCCATCTGTTGAGATCCATTTCCATGGCCTTCAGATCTCGCTTGGAGATATCCTCTGCGGCACTTTCCCTGCACTAATTCTACATAAAGGAGATCTTTTGGAATCCAACCATCTCTTATTCTCACAACATGCCCAAGCCAACTTAGACGACGCTGTTTCAGTAATGTATACATGCTAAACATTCCACCTCGTTCTGTTATTGTTTAGTCATGTCCGACTCTTTGTGACCCCATGGACCAGAGCACGCCAGGCCCTCCTGTCTTCCACTGCCTCCCAGAGCTGGGTCAAATTCATGTTGGTGATAACACTCTCCAACCATCTCGTCCTCTGTCGTCCTCTTCTCCTCATGCTTTCACACTTTCCCAACATCAGGGTCTTTTCCAAGGAGTCTTCTCTTCTCATGAGATGGCCAAAGTACTGAAGCCTCAGCTTCAGGATTGGTCTTTCCAGTGAGCACTCAGGGTTGATTTCCTTTAGAATGGATAGGTTTGTTCCCCTTGCAGTCCATGGGACTCCTCCAAAACCATCATTCAAAGGCATCTATTATTCGGCTGTCAGCTTTCTTTATGGTCCAGCTCTGACTTCCATACATCATTACAGGAAAAACCATAGCTTTGACTATGCTGACTTTTGTCGGCAAGGTGATGTCCCTGCTTTTTAAGATACTGTCAAGGTTTGTCATCGCTTTCTTCCGAAGAAGCAGGTGTCTTTTAATTTCATGCCTGCTGTCACCATTTGCAGTGATCATGGAGCCCAAGATAGTAAAATCTGTCACTGCCTCCATATCTTCCCCTTCTGTTTGCCAGAAGGTGATCGGACTATTGGCCATGATCTTAGTTTTGTTTTGTTTTTGATGTTGAGATTCAGACCGTTTTTTGCGCTCTCCTCTTTCACCCTCATTAAGAGGTTCTTTAATTCCTCCTCACTTTCTGCCATCAGAGTGGTATCATCTGCATATCTGAGGTTGTTGATATTTCTTCCAGAAATCTTAATTCCAGCTCGGCATTCCTCCAGTCCAGCCTTTCGCATGATGTATTCTTCATATAAGTCAAATAAGCAAGGTGACAATATACAGCCTTGTTGTACTCCTTTCCCAGTTTTGAACCAATCAGTTGTTCCATATCCGGTTCTAACTGTTGCTTCCTGTCCCAAGTATAAATTTCTGAGGAGATAGATAAGGTGGTCAGGCACTCCCATTTCTTTAAGGACTTGCGATAGTTTGCTGTGGTCCACACAGTCAAAGGCTTTTGCATAGTCAATGAAGCAGAAGTAGATATTTTTCTGGAACTCTCTGGCTTTCTCTATAATCCAGCACATGTTAGCAATCTAGTCTCTAGTTCCTCTGCCCCTTCGAAATCCAGCTTGTACTTCTGGGAGGTTTTGGTCCACAAAGTGCTGAAGCCTACCTTGTAGGATTTTGAGCATAACTTTGCTAGTGTGTGAAATGAGTGCAATTGTACAGTAATTGGAACATTCTTTGGTACTGCCCTTCTTTGGGATTGGCAGGTAGACTGATCTTTTCCAATCCTCTGGCCACTGTTGAGTTTTCCAAACTTGCTGGCAAATTGAATGTAGCACCTTAACAGCATCATCTTTTAAGATTTTAAATAGTTCAACTGGAATGCCATCACCTCCGCTGGACTTGTTGTTAGCCATGCTTTCTAAGGCCCACTTGATTTCACTCTCCAGGATGTCTGGCTGAAGGTCGGCAACCACACTATCTGGGTTGTCTGGGATATCCAAATCTTTCTGGTAGAATTCCTCTGTGTATTTTTGCCACCTCTTCTTGATGTCTTCTGCTTCTGTTAGGTCCCTCCCATTTTTTTAAAACAAATGTATTTTATACAAAAAATACACATAAACTCATATATAGCAACAAAAATAAAAAAAAAACAAGTAATAATGCTTATTATAAAGAGCCTCATGGCGCAGTGGTTAAAACGCTGTACTGCAGCTAAAACTGTGCTCACGACCTGGGGTTCAAATCCCAGGTAGCTGGCTCAAGGTTGACTCAGCCTTCCATCCTTCCGAGGTCGGTAAAATGAGTACCCAGCTTGTTGGGGGGCAATGTGTAGCCTGTATAATTAAAATTGTAAACCGCCCGGAGAGTGCTTGTAGCGCTGTGGGGCGGTATATAAGTCCAATAAATAAATAAATAAATAAACTAAATTCTAACGTGCACCCCATACCCAAATATACGGTATGGAGTCCCTCCCATTTTTGTCCTTTATCATGTCCATCTTTTATCTTTGCAGAAAATGTTCCTTTAATATCTCCAATTTTCGTGAACAGATCTCTGGTTTTTCCCTTTCTATTGCTTTCCTCCATTTCTTTGTATTGTTCATTTATGAAGGCCCTCTTGTCTCTCCTTTGGAAGTCTGCATTCAATTTTCTGTATCTTTCCCTATCTACCTTGGATTTTGTTCCCCTTCTCTTCTCTGCTATTTCTAAGGCCTCGTTGGACATCCACTTTGCTTTCTTGCATTTCCTTTTCCTTGGGATATTTTTTTATTGCTACCTCCTGTATAATGTTACAAGCCTCTTTCCAAACTTATTCAGGCACTCTGTCCACCAAATCTGTTTTTCACTTCCAGTGTGTATTCATAAGGGATTTGGTTTAGATTATACCTGACTAGCCCTGTGTTTTTTCCTACTCTCTTCAGTCTAAGCTTGAATTTTGCTATGAGAAGTTGATGATCAGAGCCACAATCAGCTTCTAGTCTTGTTTTTGCTGATTGTATAGAGATTCCGTGATGTACGGAAGTGAGAGCTGGACCATAAATTAAGCTGACCTCTGAAGAATTGTTGCTTTTGAATCGTGGTGCTGGAGGAGACTTGAGAGTCCCCTGGACTGCAAGCAGAACAAACGAATCCATTCTAAAGGAAATCAAGCTTGAGTGCTCACTGGAAGGACGGATCCTGACGCTGAGGCTCCAATACTTTGGCCATCTCATGAGAAGAGAGGACTCTCTGGAAAGGACCCTGATGTTAGGAAAGTGTGAGGGCAAGAGGACAAGGGGACAACAGAGAATGAGATGGTTGGACAGTGTCATTGAAGCGATCAATATGAATTTGGCCTAGCTCCGGGAGGCAGTGGAAGACAGGATGGCCTGCTGTGCTGTGGTCCATGGGGTCACGAAGAGTCGGACACGACTAAACGACTAAACAACAACAATAGAGCTTCCCCATTCCTTCTACGGGATTCTTGCCCACAGTAGAAGGTATGATAATCATCTGAATTGATTTTGCCCATTCCTGTCCATTGTAATTCACTGACACCCAGGATGTCAATGTTTATTCTTGTCAGCTACTTTTTGACCGCAACCAACTTACCAAGGTTCATAGATCTTACATTCCAGTTTCCTATGCAGTATTTTTCTTTGCAGCATTGGACTTTCCTTTCACTTCCAGGCACGTCCATAGCTGAGCATCCTTTCAGCTTTGGCCCAACCACTTCATTAGCTCTGGAGCTACTTGTACTTGTCCTCCGCTGTTCCTCAGTAGAATGTCGGATGCCTTCCGACCTGAGGGGCCCATCTTCCAGTGTCATATCTTTTAGCCTTTTGTTTCTGTTCATGGGGTATTCTTGGCAAAGATACTGGAGTGGTTTGCCAATTCCTGTTCCAGGTGGATTGCGTTTAGTCGGAACTCTCCACTATGACCTGTCCGTCTTGGGTGTCCCTGCACTGCATAGCCCCTAGCTTCTCTGAGTTGCTCAAGCCCCTTCACCATGACACGGCAGCAATCCATGAAGGGGCCAGCTCGTTCTAGGACTAATCTATTTGGATCTTTGTCCTGCCAGGTGATACCAAAAATGCGGTGTTCAGCTTCCTCTCCTGCCCTGCACAAAGGTTCCAGGTCTCACTGCAGTACAGGAGTGTGTTCAGGACACTGGCTCTATAGACCTGGATTTTGGTACAGTGGGGTCTCTACTTAAGAACGTCCCTACTTAAGAACAATTCCACTTAAGAACAGCTCCATTTGCTAAATTTTTCTTCCACTTGAGAACAAAAATCCAAGATAAGAACAGGAAAAAAAAACTTTCCTGCTCTTTTTTTAACCTTAGGTCATCTTAGGTTAAAAAAAAGTTCTCCCCCTAGTGGTAGAGTACGTATTAACCAGCTTCAATGTACGAACGCACCTCTACATAAAAAAAACAGCCAGAACGGATTAATTGGTTTTCAGTCCATTGCTTCAAAATTAGCTTCGTCAGAAGTGCTTTTAACACTGTTCCCTGACCTAAGGGAAAAAAAGAAAAGAAAAAATATCCCCCTCTAATGGTAGAAGGCGGAATAGCAGTTTCCCATTAGTTTCTATGGACGGAAAAGAGCAGATACAGATTAAATGGTTTTCAATGCATTCCTATGGGAAATGCAGATTCTACATAAGAACTTTTCCACTTGAGAACCACCTTCCAATACGGATTAAGTTCTTAAGTAGAGACCCCACTGTATAATCCAAATCTTACTAAATTGTAAAAAAAAAAATTGGCTATCGTTTGTCTTGCTGCTGTTAATAACATGGAGATTAATGCTTTCTTTAACTCTCCGTGTTGCGGATCATACAGCATCGATGATAATGCTACTGTAGGGCTTGCTTCTCTATTTAAATCCAGGCGCTTGGCATTTGGCTCTCTACGGGTTAAAACCAACCAGTGTTTCGAGGTTCCTAGAGAGGCAGGAAATATAATGAGAGGAAGTGGGGGCGGCTGCTTTCACTGGAAATAACCCCTTCCTGTCTCTTCATAGGTGGCAGGGTGAGTGGCGTTTCGCAGAGACGCTTTTACTTCTCGACTACAACTCCCATAACTCTTTCCGCGGGGGGGGGGAGGGAAGAGGATTAGACTGTTGCGAACTGTATATTTAAAGATAACTTTCAAAAAAAATTCTTGGGCCAGAATATACGGAGCTCCTTTAAAAAACATGACACCTCCCATAATCCCCAGCCGGAAGATCCAGTGACAGGGTTGATGGGCGTTGTAGTCTGGACAATAAGTGCGCGTCTAGGCGTGTTGTTGGATTACAACCGTTGTCGTCGTCGTACAGGCTGTGGCTTTTGGGAGTTTTAGTGGGGGGTGAGGAAATGAAGAAAGGCTTCCAAGCACCTCCAGGTTGTGGACGTGTGTTTCCCCATCTCTGGCATAAGAGATTCAGGTGCTGATTTGGCCCGAAAGGAACGGCGTTACATCCCTGAGAGGAGGAACGAAACTGAGCTGGAGGGGGGGCCACGTCCTCCTGGGAGAACCCAGCAGCATCTCGTCTGCAAAAAGCCTTTTTTTCTCCCTGGCAGAACAAAGGCGTGACTTTTTCTCCTCCTGACGTTGCATTTCCTTGCTCAAGATCTGGTAAGGGTCCCCTTCTTGTCTGCTGACTTCTTTCCTTGTGTTTCTAAAATGGTTTTAATTCGGGGAAAACCTATTTAATGGTTTCTGCATTGTTGCTTAATCTTATAACAATTTGTTTTTGTTTTTTTAAGGAACTAATCAGTTTGAGATCCTATGTTGAAATGTCTTCGGTTATATCATGGTGGAATAGAAAGAAAACCAACCAATCCTTCGATACAAAGCAGCCAGCAGGACAAACCATTTATTTGGGGTTTCCCCCACTCCAGGGGGGGCATCAGGGAGTGTTTTCTTTCTATTGAGAAAGGCTTGATATTTGGGTAAGGGAAATAAAAATAAGAGTACAAAGTCATTGATTTTACAGTACTGCTGTATCTCACTCAGTGTCTTTCCCTGTTTATCTATTTGGTGTCCCAAAATCGGAACTCTAGACATTTTTGGATTACAATTCCTCCAAAACTCTGACCCACTCTGATCCAATCCTTTGTTGTTTAGCCGTTAAGTCGTGCCCGACTCTTTGTTGGGAAAGTGTGAAGGCAAGAGGAGAACGGGACAACAGAGGACGAGATGGTTGGACAGTGTCATCGAAGCGACCAACATGAATCTGACCCAACTCCGGGAGGCAGTGGAAGACAGGAGGGCCTGGCGTGCTCTGGTCCATGGGGTCACGAAGGGTCGGACACGACTTAACAACTAAACAACAACATACGTATTTTTGATGGTAAAGGTCTTTAATGTTTTTTTTGCCAAAGACCAAGAAATAATTTTATTCTCAATTGCTACTACACATACACACAAGGAAGAATATAATTTTTTATTCTTGTATGTGTGGTTTTTTTATATATAACACTCAAAACTACGCAGTCTGTCAGTTACATTTTTGTATTTTTTAAAAGCCAAACCAACAGATGATTGTGGGCCCAGACTATGGTGACTCAGATTAATAGAAAGTCCAAAGGGAGATAAAAAGCACACAGAGAAATATAAAGCCTACAGAAGACTAAAAGCCCAGAACAAATTCTGAGTTAAAACTATAAAGGCCTCTATCAGGAAGACAAAACTATAGCTTGTCTGAGGTAAAATGTTCAGAGGAAACATCGGAGGCAAACCAGAGTTACTGAGGTGAAAAAGTAACCAACAGAAAGTATTTTTTTCTTCTCCCTGTAAACAAAAGTATATGTTGCCCATTTATATAAAGAAAGTAAAATTGATTTACTTCAGAAAAATGGATTCTGTAGTAAACATCCAGATTTGTATTCCTGCATTGAGCAGAAAATTAGACTTGATGGCCTTATCAGCCCCTTCCAACTCAGCTATTCTATTATTTCAGTGGGTTGACAGGCTGAAAATCGATTTACAAACATTGGAAATTAGTGATTGTAGAGGAAAAAGGAAAGCCTCATAATTAAGAGTTAAGAAAAGCATGGGAACAAAATGACAGCATTGCAAAGTCTATCACATATGGGAGGACCCTCTTATCCTTTGGATCAGTATATCCTGATTCACTTATCCATGGTCTGATGGTTGTTGTGGGTTTTCCAGGCTGTTTGGCTGTGTTCTGAAGGTTGTTCTTCCTGACATTTTGCCAGTCTGTGGCTGGCATCTTCAGAGGACAGCACTCTGTGCTCTGGTGCAGTTTGTTGGATAGTTGAATATTTATAGCTGTGAGATCAGCTTTTTTCCTTTTCAAGAGATTGGGTGATCAGCGTGTTTTTTGTTGTGGGTGTATTGTTGTGATAAGGGGGAGATTATCTGTCACTGTGATTGATGGGTGTTGTTAGCTGATCTTTTGTGTACAGTGATCACTGATCCTTGTGGCTGGGTAGAGTTCATTGACCTTTTGCAGGCTGTGTTTTTCAGTGCTGGGAGCCAGGCGTTCTTCTTTTTTGTTGAAGCTCTGCTGGTGTTTGTGGATCTCAATGTGACAGTGACAGATCACCCAATCTCCTGAAAAGGACAAAAGCTGATCCCACAGCTGTAAATACAGTACTCAACTATCCAACAAACTGCAACAGAGTACAGACAGAGTTCTGACTCCTGTCCTCTGAAGATGCTGGCCATAGAGACTGGTGAAATATTAGGAAGAAAAACCTTAAGAACACGGCCAAACAGCCCGGAAAACCCACAACAATCATTGGATCACGGCCGTGAAATCCTTTGAGAATACGTTATTAATTTCAATATTAAAAGTATTAAAATTAAAAATGCAGAAAAAACTGCATACAGTATGTTTTACCATAACTGGCCATAGCCAGGGGCTGTGCTCTGAAGAGCACATAGCAGGGTTTCTGGCTGCTTAGGCTTCTCTCTCCCCTCTTGTGAGCTTTCTCCCAGGAGGCTCTGGAGCAGCTCCTCTTGCCTGCTGGTTTACTGGGAGGTAAAGAGAACATCAGCGCCAGGAGATCAAGGTGGGATGCAGGGCGGGGGTCTCCCCAGCTGGCTTTCTTTGCATTGAGGCCTGAGAGCACTCCAGCAAAGCACACCGCTAAGCATACAGGTGAGCAGTTCTCCCAAGTGGCCTCTCCCTTCAGGTAACCATTCAGTTGAGTGGATTGTTGTAAACCGCCCAGAGCGACCCCGGCTGCCATCATCAATCGGTTACATGGATCAGAAGAAGGCAGAAGGGTGCCTTTTCCCCTATAAAGAAATTGTTGAGCGACTTTGGAATTGAAGAAGAATCACTCATTGGGCTGAAATATGACAATCAAATTGTATCACATTGGAAAAGATTAACGTGAGGAGCAAACATTGTAAACTAGGTGTAAATAAAATGGTGCCTTATCAACTACTGAAATGATAGTGGACATTTTAATGAAACCTCTTCCCAGAGACTCTCTTAAAAGGTTATGGAATAAAATAGGAGAGATACATACTGTGCCGTGTTGAGAACGGGTGTTGGAAAATATAACACAATATATGTGTATATCTGTGGGTCTCCATGTGTGTTTGTTTGTTTGGGAAGGACTAAAAAGTCATAGTTGCATAGTGAAGCATTCCGACCAATCGGAATCTGTCTCGCATCAGCCAGATAGCTAATCAGTTTGTCTGGCCTTGGAGAGAACTCAATGTCTCTTCGGCCACAGAGGTTGGGAGTTACATCCGCCACTAGACTCAAGGATCCGTTGGGTCCCTTCCAGCTCTGCAGTTCTAAGATTATGATTGTTGGTATAGTTATATAGCAACTGGCAAGTTGCAGTCTAGTAGATGAGAAGACTCCCTGAAAAAGACCCTGATGTTGGGAAAATGTGAAGAGGAGAAGGGGACAGCAGAGGATGAGATGTTTGGACAGGGTCATCGAAGCTCCCAATGTGAATTTGACCCAACTCCGGGAGGCAGTGGAAGACAGGACGGCCTGGCGTGCTCTGGCCCATGGGGTCACGAAGGGTCGGACACAAATTAACAACTAAACAACAAGATAGGGACAAATATGTAATAGAAAATAGCAGGTAGAGTAAATCTGTCTCACGTTGAAGGATGATATTCTAACATAACAAAGTCAAGTACAAGTTTAACAAATACCAACATGTTAAAGCACTGTGTTGCATTTTATGTTTTTTTTTAAACCAAACCAAAGGTTTTCCCTTCTGATATTAGCTTTTTCCATAACAATTTATAATAGCTATAGCATTTCTAGGTGCAGAACAACATAACTCTTTTGGGGAGAGGGGATGCATCTTAGCTAAAATGACACTCTCATGGCCCCTCAAGAGACGGACACAGAGAGAGAGAGAGAGAGAGAGTGGATTAACAGAAGTGCAATAATTTAAACATGCCTTTTTGGTGCCCTCTAATGTTGTGTGAGAGAGATCTGGAGTGATATATAAATATTCCATGAAGGTTGTAAAATTACCCATATCAGTTTCTAACCCTGGATTTCACCAGGTTGTTCCCAGCATAGAAGACCACCATTTCCTCACACAAGGTCACAGATGTTAAAATGTCAGGAAAAGAGGTGAAATGGCTTGTCCCATCTCTATCCAGCTGAGAGCTGTGCGATAAATCCCGCCTTTGGTTTCCCTCAGCATCTTAATTGGTGACAGAATCCACCTTCCCACTGATGTTTCTGAAGGTGGTGCCACCCCACAGCTGGATTATTATCCTGTATCTTCCATGGCAGTTCATTAGGTTTCTTACTTGGATATAAAATCTTTTTTTTTTCCTGCTCACTATTGTTTTGCCTCTTTTTAGCAGGAAAAATGGCTGAGGGAAGAAACAAAGAAGGAGGACATCAAGCATCGGAGGAAAGAGCTGGATGTTTGGATGCCACTGAAGTGTGGAGTCTTCCTAGGTACCACAAGACCCACACAGACGAGAAGCCCATTGAATCCCTGGAGAGTGGGAAAACCTTTAGGATGAAACAAAGTCTTACCATCCATGAAAAAGTTCGCTCAGGAGAGAAGCGATATACATGCCCGAAGTGTGGAAATAGTTTCAGTGACCTTAGAGACTTTGCTGCACACCATGATACCCACATAGGTGAGAAGCCATTTCAGTGTCTGGAGTGTGGGAGAACCTTTAGAGTGAAATCACAGCTTATAACCCATGAAAGAATTCACTCGGGGGAGAAGCCATTTGAATGCCTGGAGTGTGGAAAAAGCTTCAGTCAACGTGGGAGCCTTACTTCTCACCAAAAGACCCACACAGGGGAGAGACCCTTTGAATGCCTGGAGTGTGGAAAGCGCTTCAGTCATAGTGGGAGCCTTGTTACACACCACAGGACCCACACAGGTGAGAAGCCATTTGAATGCCTGGAATGTGGAAAGAGCTTCAGTCGTCGCGATAGTCTTGCTACACACCGCAGGATCCACATAGCTGAGAAGCTGTTTGAATGCCCAGAGTGTGGGAAAACCTTTAGAATAAAAAAAAGTCTTACTATCCATGAAAGAATTCACTCAGGGCAGAGGCCATTTATATGCCTGGAGTGTGGAAAGAGTTTCAGTCACCTTAGATCATTTACTGTACACCATAGGACCCACACAAATGAGAAGCCATTTCAGTGTCTGGAATGTGGGAAAACCTTTGGACGAAAGGAAATTCTTCATGCGCACGAAAGAATTCACTCCGGGGAAAAGCCATTTAAATGTCTGGAATGTGGAAAGAGTTTTAGAGTACGTGAGAGCCTTGCTTATCACCACAAGTCCCACACCGGGGAGAAGCCATTTAAGTGTCTGGAGTGTGGGAAAAGTTTCAGAGCACGTGAGGGCCTTGCTTATCACCACAGAACCCACTCAGGGGAGAAGCCATTTGAATGCCTGGAGTGTGGAAAGAGTTTCAGTCATTGTGTAAATCTCGCTAGACATCACAGGACCCATACAGGTGAAAAGCCTTTTGAATGCCTCGAGTGTGGTAAGAGTTTCAGTCAACGTGGAAGCCTTTCTGCGCACCGCAGGATCCACACAGGCGAGAAGCCATTTGAATGCCTGGAGTGTGGAAAAGGTTTTAGAACGAAAAATAGTCGTCTTATCCATGAAAAGATTTACTCAGGAGAGAAGCATTTTACGTGCCTGGAGTGTGGAAAGAGTTTCAGTCACCTTGGAGACTTCGCTACGCACCACAGGATCCACACAGGCGAGAAGCCATTTGAATGCCTGGAGTGTGGAAAAGGTTTTAGAACGAAAAATAGTCTGACTACCCATGAGAGAATTCATTCTGGGGAAAAACCATTTAAATGTCTGGAGTGTGGAAAGAGTTTCAGTAAATACAAAAGTCTTGTTACACACCACAGGGCCCACACAGGTGAGAAGCCATTTAAGTGCCTAGTGTGTGGGAAAAGTTTCAGTTATCGTGGGAGCCTTGCTAAACACCGCAGAACCCACACTGTCGAGAAGCCGTTTAAATGCCTGGAGTGTGGGGAAAGTTTTAGAATGAAAAAGAGTCTCAGTAGCCATGAAAGAATTCACCAAGTTGTGAAACCATTTAAATGTCTGAAGTGTGGAAAGAGTTTCAGTAAATACAAAATTCTTGTGGGACACCACAGGGCCCACACAGGCAAGAAGCCATTTGAAGGCCTTGAGTGTGGGTAGACCTTTGGAATGAGAAAAACCCTTACTAGACAAAAAAGAATTTACTGTATTTTTCTTTGCATAAGACACTACTTTTTCCTAAAACCATTACACTAAAATTGAGGGGTGTCTTTTACATGGAAGTAAGCTGAGATAACTGAGGAGACAAAATGGCACATGCCTTGCCTCAGTAAACAGACTTCCTCCAATCACGAGCCTTATGGAACTGACGTCAGCTGATGCTGAACAAACCAATTGGAACACACCTTGTTGGAAGTGGAGCCTGTAGGCTCAGATTCAACAGGACTCAAAATGTCCACCGTTCTGAGCCCAGTGGTTGAATCCTCAAAACTAAGTTTTCTTAATTTGAGGGTTAGAAGGGGGGGGGGTTCTTATAAATGGGGGCATAGCATAGGCATCCTTCAGTCTCAAGAGACTATGATAACATGCTCCGAATCGAGGAGTGTCCTCTCCAGAGCATGAAACCTGGGTAAAGTAATATGGAGGATAGGCTGTTACCCAAGCAGCAGATCCCCCGTCTCCACATTGCTGAAATGGTCCAATGGAAAGGCAAGAGCCAATACAGCTGGTTCCAGCAACGTCGCTGGACACAAACTGCCTTCGGGACTCCAGCTCCGGATTTTGCCTCTAGGTTAACTCCTGAAGCCTTTTCCATGAGTGGCTATAGCCGCAAGGCAGTGGAGGTTTGAAATCAGAGGTTTCCTTCTCCTAGATGGGTTGCCTTCCATGGCTGACGCGACCCACCTACCCGGCCTGCTCTTTAATAGTGCGGAAGTATGATCCGACTGTTAAAACTTTCCTGCCTCCCAGGTCTATGCAAATCTAATTGGCTTTCCTATTTACCATATTAGGGCCAGAGATAGACGGCACGTGGTCCTGGGACACACTCATGGGGGCATGTTGTAAATGGAAAAATATGGTACTTTGATGTTTAAGTTTTTGTTGTGTGGAAAATGTTTCACTCGCCATGCAAGCCTCGCTGCACACAACAGAACCCACACAGGAGAGAAACTGTTTGAATGACCTGAGTGTGGTAAGACTGTCAGTAAACAAGGTGTTCTTCTTTTCCGTGGAAGAATTCACATTCAACAAATGCCTGGGACATGGAAAGGGATTCAATACTTATAATCACTTTTATAATAATAATCCTGTTTGATCAAGTCAGTTCTGATTGATGGTGACCATTTTCAATGTTTTTTAGGTAGAGAACATTCAGAAGGATAGATGGACTTAAACAGCTGGTTCAGCGGTTCATGCTGGTCCTTTTCTCAGCCAAACAGGTGAGTTTGGCATTTCAAAGTCCTGCCTCCTCTGGTGGTCACCCACTGAGGGGCAGTGCCCAGAGGAGGTGGGGCAGGGAAGCCAGGGCACGGCCTCTGAGTGGCTGCTCGATGGTGGAGGCAGAACTTTGAACCAGCGGTTCTGTGCCCAGCTCTGCTCAATAGTGGTTTCTTCTGATGATAATTTTGGACCCTGCAGGTTGCCCAAGGCCACACAGACTGATCCTATGCATGAGGCATAGTGAAGAATCAGACTCTGAACTCTGGCTTTACAGCCAGAAACTTAAACCAGCTCCCATGAAAGAACTCACACAGGGGAGGAATCACATAACTGGACTGTGGAAAGGCATTCAGAATTACCACCTAACCCACCACCAAAGGATTCATACAAGGGAGAACTCATATAACTGTATCAAGTGTGGGAAGAGTTTCATTTGAGGTGGAGATCTTATTCTTCGTAAGTACAGTGGTGCCTCGCATTACGATGTTAATCCGTTCCAGCGTAATCGCTGTAGAACGAAAACGTCGTAATGCGAAATTAAAAAGCCCATTGAAATGCATTGAAACCCCTTCAATGCGTTCCATTGGGCTGGAAACACCGTCCAGCAAAGATCCTCCATAGGGCGGCCATTTTCAGTGGCTGTCTTGCGAGTAATCCGTCCCAGAAAACATCGGGGAGCCATTTTATTTACCCTTCGGCCGTTTTGAAATCGCCGATCAGCTGTAGGAAAATCATCATTTTGCAAAGAATTGGTTCCCGAAGCAGGGAACAGATCATTGCAAAGCGAAAAAACCCTATTCAAACCATCGTTTTGCAATCGCAATTGCGATCGCAAAAAGATCATCATAATGCGGTTTTGTCGTAATGCGGGGCACTCGTAAAGCGAGGCACCACTGTACACCTACATGGGGGGGGAACCTTTAAGTTTCTGGAATGTGGAAGGAGTTTCAGTCAGTAGTCAGCACTTCATGTCCATCAAACAATCCACACAGGAGAGAAACTATTTCAGTTCTCAAGTGTTGAAAGGCCTTGAGATATGAGTCTTAACTCAAGATACCCCATGAAACTTAACACTGGGCAGAGCTGGCTTCTCTGCTTAATGGAGGATATACAGCATATGAAATCCTTCCCAAATTAATCTAATAAACTTTTAACTACTCTGGTGGACGTCTACAAAAAGCTGTGACTAAAATCTAAAAGAAGGCCATTCATAGCAGACCTTGCGCAGACAAAGCTACTACTTATGACTTGTAAATGTGAGGGAAATGTTACTAAAAGGGGAAATACAAATTATAACCCTAAGCCTACTGTATATAAGCTCCCTATAAAAAGAAAAAACATTAATCATGTTGAGAACCCAACTGGAAATAAGGAAGCAAACCCTGTGGAACATATTCACCTTTCTACCAATGCAGAGGGGCTTCTCCCCCAAATTCCTGTACCAGCATCAATTCAAGTACAGCTGGTTTGGTATCCCGATGGGCTATATCCAAATTGAATATATAAAATATTAAAGAAATATAGAAACAAGTTAATTACAACTCAGAGACTCATGTTTCACAGAAACCTAGATCATTACAGGAGAGGATTGTAACAGATCCTTAAAACTAAAAGGATTCATGGGCTGGAAAAACTTGCTTGGCTTAATTTTCCTAAGCTCATAAATTCTTTTAAAGAGAAAGAGAGGGTACATGTGTAAATTACACTTGCTAAATCTTTTAGAAACTGCTTTTTCAGGAGCTCTTACCTTAGCTGACTCATTGTATGTGGAGTACAGTGGTGCCCCGCATAGCGACATTAATCCGTTCCAGGAAAAACGTCGCTATCCGGATTCCTCGCTATGCGGGGCAAAAAACCCCATAGGAATGCATTAAAACACGTTTAATGCATTCCTATGGGGGAAAAACTCACCGCTATGCGGAAATCCTCCATCCAGCTGCCATTTTCGCCGCCTGGTAAGCGAGGAAACCGTGCAAAAACGCTGCAGGTGGCCATTTTGTTTAGCCAGCAGCCATTTTGGAACCGCCAATCAGCTGCTTCAAAAACATCGCAATGCGATTTTTGGCCACTTAAAACATCTCAATGCGATCGCTTTTGTGATCGCAAAATCCACATCGCTATGTGGATTCGTCGTTAAACGGGGCGCTCGCTATGTGGGGCACCACTGTATTTATATTTCAATGGTTCCCACGCTTTCACAGTGGTTACATTCACAAAAAGGAGTTCAGCTGAAAGAGTGCATGAATCCAAAGATGCATTGAACTGAGGTGGGCATATCTGTGGTGAGTGTTTTTGAGAACTGTGCTCTCTCTCTGTCACTTGGGCTTTGTGTTCCAGATTATGCTAAAAGCCTTATCTTCTTTTTATATATTTTTGTATATATCTTCAGTATCAGCTGTTGTATGAAAACCATTAGCATTCATTTCCCCATGTAGTCCAGGCCTATTAGAAATGTATTCTCAAGTTTAGGCTCTTCTGCAGATGCCAGCAGCAACTGGTCAGAGGGGCTCCGTTGGCAAATGTTTCGTCCCCTTGGAATTCTCTCACTAACCTGTGACCTAAGAATACAGAAGTTTACAAAAACCAGGCTAGAGAGTAGATCTCGAAAAGAAAAGAAAAGCCCTAGAAGAAAGATTAACCACAACTGACATTCGGAGATAAGGAAAGGGGAACCGGTTGGTTTGGGGGACATCCTGACGAAGAACAGAAAGCTGCTTTGTGTGTTTGTACTTTGATCAACAAATGATGAATATTTAGGCAAAATGTCATACATGCCAAAGACAGTTAATGAAGGGTTTGTGTTAGAACATACAAACATTCTGTAACAATTTGAGTGATTTACTGTGATTTATTATCCTTTGTGACTGCCATTATCCTCCAGTTACTCCATGGAGGGAGACAGTTTGATCTGGATCAATGTGGCCCATTTTATTTGCTGACCTGCAAATATCACTTAATAAACCAGACTTCTAGCATTTATGCTGTTGGTGGGTATGTGTGCTTTCTTTTCCTTCTTTCAAGCATAGCTCACATGGGGCCTGCCAGAGGAATCAGACAGATCATTTATTTTGCAGAACCAAATGAGAGAACTCGAGAAGGAGGAAATCCGGTTCCTTTGAGAGTGTTCTTGAGAAGGTAAGTGTTCTTGAGAAGGTAAGCTGTTCGTTTCACCCCAACGTAAGCGAAAGGAGCCCGTTGATGGAGCTGATCCAATCTGCCAAGGAATCTGGTGGGGAAGACAAGGGCCCTGGAAGAAGCAGAATCTCATCTAGCAAGAGGGCAGGATGTAGGTGAAAATGAAATCAAAGAGCAAAAAAGACCAAGACATGGTGGCACCTTAAAGACCAACTTCTATATTTGTTTTAATGCGAGCTTTCGTGGACAAATCCACTTCATCAGACGTCACAAAAGCTCATATTAAACAATACAAAAGTCTTGAAGGTGTCACCATGTTTTTACTCTCCCTTTTTGCTCTTTTTTTCTTTTCACCCATAATGCTTGCACAGACTGACATGGTTACCCCTTCTACAACTACTCATACAGTGACTCGGGGGAACAATTTTCCAACTTCCCAGCATGTCTACCCAACATGGAAAAAGTAAGCAGTTTTCTTCAGAGTGCTCCCCTTGCAACCCTGCTGTGGGAAAGATATTCGCCTTAGACCACCTCTGATTGACCCTTAATCCATCAACAACACCTCTCATTGACATTTCTTTGCTGGAACATTGCAGCCTGGTGAGGGATGGTTGTGGAGCCCTCCCTTCAGAAGTCCATCAGGGAATATAATATAGTACTTCTCCAAGAGATATGGAAGAGGGAAGAGTTGAAGCTAGACAGTTTTGTTATTAAAAGCCAGTTCCAGAGGGGGTCACTCTAAGGGAGGCCTTCAAATCCTGGTTTCTACTAAACTTCGAGCCAACCCCATCAGCTTAGTTTTTTGTTAGCCAATATTGCAGTCTCTCTGGTGACCTCCACCCCATAACTTCTATGTAACTGCTTGCCATATTTTGTTCTCTGAATTTTCTTTGTTGATAGTTAATATTTACATACAGTATCACTTTGCTCCAAGAATGGAAGTGGCATTTTAAATTGCATTTCATTTTTTCTCTCTTTCTGCTTCACATGAGGTATCATCATTCTGTTGTTCATCCTTCCTAGCAAAAAATGGCACAAAACTGATTTACTTCCACCTTGCTATCAGTAGCTTTGAACCAAAACAAACTACTTATTTTCTAAACTATTTCCTGAGCTGTAGTGTTTCATTGCGCTTTCACTTTTAATGTAGCTCCAAAGCACTTATGGAAAACCTGTTTTGATTTTTAAGGCAGCACTCTGAACCACATAAACTAATTTTTAAGAAAAGTATTAACATCCCCAGCTGCTTTTATGTGAAAGTAATCTTATCTATATAGGGATGTGGTGGCGCTGCGGGTTAAACCGCAGAAGCCTCTGTGCTGCAAGGTCAGAAGACCAGCAGTCGTAAGATCGAATCCATGCAACGGAGTGAACTCTCGTCACTTGTCCCAGCTCCTGCCAACTTAGCAGTTCAGAAGCATGTAAGAATGCAAGTAAATAAATAGGTACCGCCTCGGTGGGAAGGTAATGGTGTTCCATGTCTAATCGCGCTGGCCATGTGACCACGGAAACTCTTCAGACAAATGTTGGCTCTATGGCTTGGAAACGGGGATAAGCACCGCACCCTAGAGTTGGACACGACTGGACTAAATGTCAAGGGGAACCTTTAGCTAATCTTATCTATATATCAACTCTCTTGATAAAAAGTCATCAGCTGATCTCAGGTCCTGGAGTTGAACTTCCTCTGTAGGTGATGTCTAGAAGCTTTTCTTGCTTCTGATGCTCTGCACAGTTATCTGTGTTGATCTGTGCTCTGTTCTGCTTAGAAGATCTGTCTGATTGTAGCTCTAACCTGAAAAGGAATAGAGAGGGGGGGGAAAAAAGCAAAAAAATGTCCTGCTTTGTCTGTAGACAAGAGGACACTGTGTCATTCTTAGGCCATTCAAAAATTAATACATTGTACTTCCATGCAGTATAATATCAGAAACCATAGAAGATAGAAATTCCAAGAGTCTTGTCTGTTCATTACTCTCTTGGTGGAATGTAAAATTTTGAAAACCTCTTTGACCCAAATTAAGCATGTGCTGAAATCCTGTTAGGCAGCTCTGCCTGTTCAGGAAGGATGATGTCATCAACAGAAGCAGATCACCACTGATTAAAGGCTTCCTTGGGTGATTTCAGGGGGTGACTTTCTCGCATTGTTTATGTGTCCCATTCACCATGAAATTAGTTTTCATCTATAGCCATCATCCCCCTTGTATTCACGGAGCTGCACAACAGGATTGCAGCCATTATTTTAGATTTTTGATAGGGAAGGTGTCTGGATACACAGACTCCTAAAACCACACAAACCTCAAAGTGTCATGTTATGTGTTCTGTTCACCAGGCCAGGAGGCAGTTTTGGTGATGAATTCTAGATATTGATTAAAAGATGAGGAATTTAGCAGCACTGATTCGTGGGTGAGTAATGTTTAGCCCCATGGCTTTGTTGTTTATAAGCAATGTAAAATGTATTTACACCAAATACATTTCTGAGCCCCATCAGGGGCTTCTGCCCTTTTGGTGCAGATAGGTTGTCTGTTTTGGTTCATTTCCAGCAGGCGTGATCACTAGAAACTAACTCAAAGCAAGACTTCCCATTTCAAATAATGAAGCAGCTAAAGAAGAGAGCCACATCAGGATACAGTATTGTCAAATATCCTGATGTGGATTTTTCAGCTTCTTCAACTCTGCGGAGGGCTTCTAGGATGTGATTTTTTTAAAAGGTATACTCTATTAGGGTAGCATGTTTATTTTTATAAAATCAAAGAGAAATGAAAAATGGTGAGCACAGATCCCCAAAACTGTTCAGCACAGCTCACAAGAGCTGGGTGCGGTTAGTGCTGCCACTGCTGCCACCACCTTGGCCGTCCTCATGCCCATGCCTGGATAGCTTGCATGAAACCACCTTAATTGTCCTCCACCTTGGCAGCTCCAGCCTCCTGCGCCCACTGCCGCCGTGTGGCCTCCACAAAATTTGCAAAAGGTGGCAGGCCGGTCTGCTCAGGGTGAATGCAGCTCTCTCCCCCTGCCTGGCACTGGTGTGGCATTGCTTGAAACGGCATGCCTTACCTGAAGGGGCCGGCTCACCAGGGCCATTCGTGCCTTGAGTTCACCCATTGGGCCCAGGCGGGAGTGAGCTGCGCGCTGCTCCTGGGCCAAAAGGCTACTTGCCATGGCAACCTCCTCCTCCTCCTCCTGCTACTCCTTGGCTACCTGAATGCTCAGCCTCACCATTTGTTCTGTGCATCCTGTGGCTGCCAGCTGGGCAGGCCAAGTGGAGAGGAATGTGTCAGGATCACGACCGACCGTGAAGCAGGCAGGCATCTTCCTTCATCCTGCAACCAAAGACATGTCTTTGTGTGTGTCCCCCCCCCACACATACTTTCTGTGTTCTTCCGCATCGATTTCAAAGTGTTAATGCTCACCTATAAAGCCCTAAACGGTTTAGGACCTCGATACTTGGCGGAACGCCTTCTCCCACCAAGGTCTACCCGTGTCACTCGCGCGAGCCAGGAGGTGAGGTTGAGGAGCCTAACGCCGAGAGAGGCCCGGAAGGAAAAGACCAGAAATCGGGCCTTCTCGGCGGTGGCTCCTCGCCTTTGGAACAACTTACCCCCTGAGATTCGCGCAGCTCCCTCGCTGGGCATTTTTAAGAAACAACTAAAAACACTGATGTATAGGCAGGCCTTCCCAACAACAAACTCTTGACGATTTTTTCTCTTTTATTCTGTATTTATTTTCATTTTTGTCTTAGGTGTAAAGTTTTTAAAATTTATTGTTGTTTTATTGTAAGCCGCCTAGAGTGGTCTAATTTGATCAGATAGGCGGGATAGAAATAAAATAAATAAAGTAATAAATAAATAAATAAATATTACTAACTCGGAGAGAACTAAAGGGGGATATGTTTGGTGGTACAAGCAGCCCCTTCCTCTATTTGGAACTCACTGGAAAAGGGAAAAAAGAGAGAGTCAGTATGAGATTCATAGGACCCATACAGAAAGGAAGCTGCAGGCGTGAGTTGACAAGAGTTGTGGGGGGGTCATTTTCATGTCTAAGAATCTATAGTTTTTAACACCTCTGTACAGAATTTGCAGAATGAGCCTCTGGTTCACTGGTATCTTCATAATCCTCATTTCTCTTCTAACCAGAGGCTGAAAGTGTATTTTGACTTTGGATACCAAGGTTCCCCTTGGCAAATTGCCCAGTCGTATCCGACTCTAGGTGGTGGTGCTCATCCCCGTTTCCAAGCCTAAAGAGCCAGTGTTTGACGCTACCTTCCCACCGAGATGGTAACTATTTATCTATTCGCATTTCTACATATTTTCGAACTGCTAGGTTGGCAGGAGCTGGGACAAAGCGACGGGAGCTCACTCTGTGGCGTGGATTCAAACTGCTGGATCTTACGACCTTGCAGACCAGAGGCTTTGAAGTTTAACCAGCAGCGCCACCACATCCCACTTTGGACACCAGAGCTCCAGGTAAAGAAGTCTTGTGGTCCATCCAGATCAGACGGCAACCATGTTATTTAGCTAATATATTATTTCTTTTCCTGCTTTTCACATTTATTGTTATCTTGAATGACCAGCCGTAACCATCTGTGCTTTATGTTTCTGATTATGTGATCCAAATATTCCACCTTCCTGCATTCCCCCCCCCCCGATCCTCTTTCATTACTTCAAGACTTTTTAAACTGTTCACTCTCTGATACAAGAAGTTTTTAAACCACGAGAATATTTAATTTTTCACTTACAAAACCCTACTTTCATGTGGAGCACTTGGGCAGCTGATCTTTACCATTTCTCTTAAGAGCTTGTGCTGCAGTCCTAAATGCAGTTACCTGGGAGTAAGGCCCATTGACCTCCAAGAATCATATCGGAGTAGACCCATACAGGATTGCACTGCTGGCTTTTCTCATCACCTCCACCTCAGATTTCAATGCCTCCTCTTTCTTGAGCCTTTTGGACCTCCTATCACGAAAAATTTCCTGGTTTTGTTTAGACTGTGATAAAATTTTTAAAAAATTAAGGGGGGGAAATTAAACAATTACTGGCAGAAAGAGCACCCAGGGAAAGTATAATCGTTTATATGTAATTTGAGTGCAACGCAGTCACGTTTTCCTTTCGTCTCCTGAGATCGAAGCAGAGGCTGCATCTTGGCGCTTGGCTCTGAAAGGGTTAAGAGCAGCAGAACACCGCGGAGGTTCCTAGAGAGGAAAGAAATGGGCAAGAGACGGCTTTTTTCACTGCACATGATCCTCCCCAAATGGGGATTTCGGAAAGACCCGTTTTTCCCTCCCGGACTACAACTCCCATCCTCTTCCAGGCGGTGGCTAGAATTTTGCGGGCGAGAGCTTATCCAGAGCCCCAAAAGTCTCCTTAAAAAACAAAACAGAACTACAACTCCCAGCATCCCCAGCCAGCGGGAGGGGCAGTAACTGGGGATGATGGAAGATGTAGTCTGAAAATAATTGTGCTACTTGGCCTGAAAGGAACGGCGTTACTTTCCTCTGAAGGGTAACGAAGCTGGTCTGGAGAGGCCACAGAGCCTTCTCTTTCTTTGGCAGAGCGTTACTTTCTCCTCTTGGCGTTACTAGTCCCTGGTGAGGTCTGGTAAGGATCTCTACCCCTATCTTCTCTCCCTCTCTTCCCCCCCCCCCCGATGGTGCTTTGAAATCGTTTTTTAATCCTTTTAATTCAGTGTTGTCTGGGATCATATGTACATACCTATACACGTGTGTGTTTGTGTTTTTGTTTGTGTGTGTGTGTGTGTGTGTGTGTGTTTAAATGACTATTGCAAGCCGAAACGTTACAAAAAGGGTGTTATATGTTCATATATAACAAACCCTCTTCTCGGATTCACCTCTTAATGTAAGGGGGTTCAGCCTTCATCAGCAGGTCCAGAGCAAGTCGCGCATGAGGACCACATACATGCTTGTGCATGTGTGTTGCAAACAGGAAGGGTACCAAAATGTTTTTATGTAATTCTGTAAATATATTTAAATATTTAAAATTATTTTAAATATATTTAAATATTGATTTAAAATATTTTCTCCTCAAAAAGAAACAAGGTAGCTATATAAAAACATAAAACAAAAATATTAATATATAAAATACAATATTAAGAAGGCAGAAGGGTCACATCTGGGGCCTGGACTAAGATACCTCCTCAACCACTCAAAAATAAAAAAAAAAGAGAGAGAGAGAAACCAAAGGCTCTTTTTTTCCTTCCTGAGCAATGCTTGCTGACTAGTTCTCAGTAGTCGATGGATTTAACCCTTTGGGAGAGGAAAGCAGAAGCTGGAAAGGAAGCACCAAAGCTTGACACGTAATTCCACTTTTTGGCATATTGGATGCCATTTTCGTCCGAAAGAAGCTTGCAAGGGATGCCTGTGTAAGATTTTTTTTTTTTTTGCAGTGGGTTGTGTGAGATTAGAATCCTGGAACAGTAGAGCTGAAAGGGATCCTGAGGGTCATTGAGTCCAACCCCCCCCCCCGCCGAACCCTGGCATCCAGAGTTCAAGGATCCCTGAGAGGTAGATACCCAACCTCTGTCTGGCCATCTCTAATGAGGGAGAGTCCACCGCCCCCTGAGGCAGTCTGTTCCACTGTCAAAACAGATTTAAGGTCAAAAAAGTTTTCCCAAATTGAACCTATGACTTCAGATTCTTCCCTCTGGCTGTACAATAAACAATTTGTTCCACTTCCACACGCAAGCCCTTCGAAATACTTGAAAATAGCTACCTTATCACTCCTTACTCTTCTCTTCTCCAGACTAAACATACCCAGATCTCTCAATTGTTCCTTACACTGTGGTCCCCAACCTAGGGCCTCCAGATGTTCTTGGACTTCAACTCCCAGAAATCCTGACCAGCAGAGTTGGTGATGAAAGCTTCTGGGAGTTGTAGTCTAAGAACATCTGGAGGCCCAAGGTTGGGGACCACTGCCTTACAGGTTTTGGTTTCGAGACCTTTGACCGTGATGGTCGCCCATCTCGAGACATGTCCCAGCTTCTCCGTATCCTTTTTAATCTCTGGTGTCCAGAACCGGAGACAGGCTTCGAGGCAGATTCTGATTGAAGCAGAGATAGGTTACCTCTGATCAAGTACTTATCTTGATCTGGACATGATTACTTCCATCGATGCAGGCTGTCACCTGCAAGTGCCTTTTTTTTTTTTGCTGTTACTTGAAATTGTTGACTTATCTTTAACTTTCGTGGACCCTAGACAGTTTTTATACATATTGCTGGGAAGTCCAGTGTTACCCAACTTATAGTTGTGCATCTGGCTTTTCCTGTCTAAACATAGACCTTTGCATTCTTTCAGATTGAAATTCATTCTGTGTGTTTTGGTTCAGTTCTGTGATCTGTTATGGCCACCCTAAATCCTGAGTTTTGTCTTTGGAAATCTTACCTTCTCTTTGTGTTGGGATATAATCTGTAAATTTGCTCCTCAAAGGATTCCTTAATCACTGAGTAAGGAAAAATAAAATTAGAAAACCAGAAATATGTTGGGAATCAATATGGGTCTGACAATTATTAAGAATCGTAATAGTTCACATTAACAAATTTTATTTATTTATATATTCTATTTGTATCCCGCCTATCTGGTCATTGCGACCACTCTAGGCGGCTTATAGCACAAAATACATGGATAAATATAAAAAATGAATTATTACACAATTAAACAATTCTACAACTTGGAGAGCAAAACAAAAATAAATCACAATAGAGAAAGGAAGGGAGAGAATCAAGAATTGACTGGGGGAAAGGCCTGCCTAAACATCCACATTTTTAATTGTTTTTTTGAAAATACCCAGTGGGGGAGCCGCGCAAATCTCTGGAGGCAAATTGTTCCAGAGGCGAGGAGCCACCGCCGAGAAGGCCCAGTTTCTTGTTGTTTCCTACTGGGCCTCCCTCGGCGTCAGGCTCCTTAGCTTCACCTCCTGACTCGCATGAGTGACACGGGTAGAACTTGGTGGGAGTAAACGTTCCGCCAAGTGTCGAGGCCCTAAACCGTTCAGGGCTTTATACATAAGCATCAAAACTTTGAAGTCAGCACGGAACCGAATGGGCAGCCAGTGCAGTGCGGCCAAAATAGGAGAAATGTGGTGGTATTTTCTCACTCCACTAAGGAGTCTGGCCGCCGCATTCTGCACCACTTGGAGTTTCCGCGTCAACTACAAAGGTCGCCCCACATAGAGCAAACGACTTCTTAGGCTTACTTAGAAGGTAGTACATACCTTACTCTGAAGTGTATACCCTGCATGAATCATGAGGTGTGATGGGCATACATGGGGTGGAAATTAAGTCTTTTATTCTCCTTAGGTAAGAAGAGCCCTGCTGGATCAAGCCGAGGGCCCATCTAGTCCAGCTTCCTGGACCTCACAGGGGTCCCACCAGATGCCTCGGGGAGCACACGAGACCACGAGATATACAGTGGGGTCTTGACTTGAGAACTTAATCCGTATTGGAAGGCGGTTCTCAAGTCAAAAAGTCTGTAAGTCAAGTCTCCATTGACCTACAGTTCATTGAAAACCTATTAATCCCGTAACAGGCCGTTTTTGTTCCATTTTGGTTTTTTTCTGGTCTGTAAGTCAAATCTCAGTCTGCAAGTCAAACCTAAATTTTGGGGCCAGAGAAGTCTGTAACTCAAAAAGTCTGTAAGTCAAGGGTCCACTGTAATTGTCTCCTGACTCCTCCTCCCCTACATCTGGCCTTTGGAGGCACCTTCCTTTTAAAAGCCTGGAGATGATACATGCCCATCATTATGGCTTGTCACCTGCGATGGACTTTTCCTCCAGGAATCTGTCCAACCCCCCTTTTCAAGGCCTCTAGCCGAGATGCCATCACCACGTCCTGTGGCAAGGGGTTCCACAAACTAACAACATGTTGGGTCAATAAATATTTTCTTTGGTCTGTTCTCACTTTCCCAAAACTTCATTGGAGTGGAAGTCCCTTGGTTCTGGTATTGCGATCCTTCTGATCAAACATCTGTATTTCCATTATATCATATCAAGATAATTTTTTCCAAACCATCAAAGGTTTTTCTGACAGCTTTAAGAGTACTAAATTTCATTTGCCCTAAGCTTGCCGTGGGCTACGGCCAGTGGAGAATTTTCTGAAGTGAACTCAAAAGCGTGGAAAAGAGACAAAGCGGAGCACTTTGTTAGATGCAGCCACGGAGAGGCTGACCATAAGAACCCTCCCATAGCCCCTCAAGAGACAATCAGAGGAAGAAAGAAAGAGACTAACAGAGGGGCAGTCATTAAGACATAACGTCTTGCTGCCTTACAGCTTTCTGTGAGAGAGATCTAGAACAATCTGTAAACCTTTCATGAAGGTTGTAAAACAATCCATTTCTGACCAGGGTTTTGCCAGCACGGAAGACCACTATTTCTTCACAGAAACTCATAGATGTCATGTTGAGGAAAAAGAGATTAATAGTCTGTCCGATCTCTATTCAGCAGAGAAAAGTTTGATAATTCCCCTTTGGTTTCCCTCATCATCCTAATTGATGATGGAATCAGCCTCCCACTGATGTTTGTGAAGGTGGTTCCCCCTAGAGTTCAATTTGTTTCTCCTGCATCCTCCATTGGTTTCGTTATTTGATTTGAAAATCTGTTTTCTGGCTCATTTTTCTTTTGATTTTTTTTAGGAGTAATGTCACGGAGAAGAAACGAAAGGGGTGGATATGAAGCTCTGGTGGGAAGGGGTGAATGTTCAGATGCAGAAGATGACGTTGAGAATCAAGGTGAAAGGAAGAAGCTGGGAGAAAATCAAGAAGACAAGAAGAGGGACAAATCCATTGCTCGTCCAGAGGAAGTCCAAGTCCATCAGAAAGCCTCCAAGGGAGATCAAAGCAATGAATGCCCCAAATGCAGGAAAACCTTTGCCCGTAAATCAGCACTGGATCGCCATGAGAAAGTTCATCACAGAAAGAAAGCGTTTACCTGTCAAGAGTGTGGAAAGAGTTTCCGTCGGTCTGCAAACCTTGCTAAACACCTCAGTATCCACACAGGTGCGAAGCCATTTGAATGCTTGGAATGTGGAAAAAGTTTCGGACAGAGGGCACATCTTACAACCCATGAAGGAATTCACTCGGGGGAGAAGCCCTTTAAATGCCTGGAGTGTGGGAAAAGCTTCAGTCAACGTGCAAACCTCGCTACCCATCACAGGACCCACACAGGCGAGAAGCCATTTGAATGCCAGGAGTGCGGGAGGACCTTCAGAGTGAGGGAACATCTCACAACCCATGAAAGAATTCACTCAGGAGAGAAGCCATTTACATGCTTGGAGTGTGGAAAGAGTTTCAATCAATGTGGAAGTTTTGCTAGACATCACAGGACCCATACAGAAGAGAAGCCTTTCGAATGCCTGGAATGTGGGAAAACCTTCAGAATGAGAGATAGCCTTGCAGCCCATGAAAAGATTCACTCAGGGGAGAAGCCCCCACGGGAGAAGCTGTCGGGGGAGAAACGGTTTGCATGCCTGGCGTGCGGAAAGAGTTTCAGTCAACGTGGACACCTTACGACTCATCGCAGGACCCACACAGGCCAGAAGCCCTTTGAATGCCCGGAATGTGGGAAAACTTTTGGACAGAGAGCACATCTTATATCCCACGGAAGAATCCACTCAGGGGAGAAGCCGTTTAAATGTTTAGAGTGCGGAAAGAGTTTCAGCCAGAGCTCAAGCTTGAATTCCCACCATAGAATCCACACAGGGGAGAAACCATTTGAATGTAAGGAATGCGGGAAAACATTCAGGTTGAAGTACTCCCTTATTGGCCACCAAAGCACACATAGAAAAGAGGAGACATTTAAATGACCGGGGTGTTTTCCTCAGAAGGAAGACCATTCTTCCCATCATAACATCCAGAGAGGTGAGGCACCATTTGAATGCCCAGAGTAACTGGAGCGCTTTTAGAAAACAAGGTGCTCTTGTTTCCCATGATTCACGCTGGGGAGAAACCGTATAAATATCTGGAGTGTAAAAAGAGACTCAATGCCTATTGTCACAATCATAATAAATGTCTGTGTCATCCAGACAGTTTTGATTTTGAGTGGCTGTTTTCATGGTTTTCCAGGTCGATAACCCACGACAACCTGTCCCGAATGGTATCTGCTGACACTTTTGCTGCAGGACACAATTTAGGCCTGCTTTTCTGTACCAGGGTAGGTGTTGCTGACCTGGCTGTGGAGGAACACCCTGGAGTTTGAGTGTCATGGAGAGATCATTATATGGTGGGTTTTGGACTCACTAGAACTCAAGAACCTTTGCTGGGGGACGGACTAAGATGGTGCACCCCAGAAAGCTAATGGATCCCAGTGGTTTCCTGGTGGCTCTCGGGGAATTTCATATCACTTCGGCGGGTGGTTGTGTTGAAGCCCTCCCTGGTTCATCTGTGGAATGGGGAAATGGCAAAGAGCCCTAGGGTGAGAAAAAGGGCAGAAAAAACTAACTATCCCACCCAAGTGGTCTCCCCTCCTGTCTGGAAAGAAGAAAGAAAAAGGTCCAGGCGGCGGGAAATAGCAAGGAAAGGAGAGGCTGACGGTTGGAGAAGAGAGGAAGGAGAAAAAGAAGATGTGGGGGGAAAACAGGAGAGGAAAGGAAAAAACCCTCTGAGGACGAGGAGGGGAGAGACGGGAGGGGAAAGGGGGGAAATTTAAAACCACAGGAGGAGGGGAAGGATGTGCAGGAGGAGGCTATAAAAAAGGAAAGAGAGTACAAGCCAGGGACAGAGGGAGGTAGAAGCTGGCACAGTTGAAGCAAAGGAGGAGAAGGAAAAACCAGAACCCCTAAGGGGGAAATACAGTATTGAGGATCCCCAGAGAGGAGGCCAAAAGGTGTAGTAGATGATAGACTTGTCCACCCAGAAAGCCTTCTCCTACTGCGGGGAGCAAAAAAAAAAAAAGAGAGAGAGAGAGAGAGAGTGGTGTAGGATAATAGGAGAGAGTCGGAGTAGAGACAGAGGAGTCAGCATTTGGGCAAGAGAAGTCACCCACAAGATAGTGGGGAACAGCATCCCCCCAAGAAGAAGCCCAGGGAGAGAGAAGGATGGAGAGATAGCACGTTGTGACGTTTTAATCCTCTCCTGCTAGGAACAGTTTGATCAGAGAGACCCAAGTTCTTGGTTTTGTTTATCAGCAAGTTAAGAAAAGAAAAAAAAAACACAGATAATGAATTATAATTGCCTCTATAAAATCTAGGAACAAAAGTAAAAAAAAAATTGTCGGCAACAGTTGCATCCAGAGGAAATGTAATCATAAAATTATAATTTGGGTGCAGCGCATTGATCTTTTTTCCTTAGGCTTTCTGTGAGCCAAGCAGAGGAAGGCGCTTGGACCGCAGCTCTGAAAGGGTTAAAAGCATAAGAACGCGCGAGTCCTAGAGAGGCAGGAAATGGGGAAGAGGAGGCCTCGTTCACCGGAGATGAAGCTCCTCCCCCTTTAGTCCCGCCTCCTTTCCTACACAGGAGGCATCAATTTGAATGGGAATTTCTAAAAGTCATCCTTTTCCCCCTGGACTACAACTCCCATAACTCTTCCAGGGGGGTCGTTAAGCTTTTTGCGAACCGTCGTCTAAAAAAAAATATATAACGTTTTTCTAAACTTTGTGGCGGGAGGATCTCCAGAGCCCGAAAGCACGATTTTCCTGAAATACTACAAGTCCCAGAAACCCCAGCCAGCAGGACCTTTGAGGGAGTTGATGGGAGTTGTAGTCTGGGGAAGAACAAACCTGCCCAAAGCTTTGGAGGGATGTACGTAGGTATAAAAGATATTGGAAACCTTTTGTTTTTGGACAACACCACCTGTAGTTCTGCTGTCTGGGGATTCTGGGAGTTGTAGTAGGGGGAATCAAGAGCAGCCTTTCCAGCCTGGGGGGGGGGCCTCGTGTTTGCCCACCCCTGCCATAAGAGACGCGTTGGGCGGCTTGGCCGAAAAGGAACGGCGTTACTTTTCTGAAAGGGGGAACGAAGTTGGACTGGAGGGGGGGGCACGTCCTCCGCAAAGCCTTTTTCCTCCTCTCTTCCTGGCAAATCAAAGGCGTTACTTTCTCCTCCTTGCGTTTTTTGCTCCTTAATGAGATCTGGTAAGGATTCCCTCTGTTTTCTCTCTCCACCTTTCTCTCTCTCTCTCTCTCTCTCTCTCTCTCTCTCTCTCTCTCTCTCTCTCTCTGTCTCTCTTCCTTTGTGACTTGAGGGTGGAGAAAAAAAGAGGATGAACATGCTGTATAAAGAGCTCAGTTTCCACTTTTTTCTGGTACAGAGGTTGTCTTTCACGCAGTGCTGTTGCTGGATTATGTGCCTACCGTCTCATCAACACTTTCCGTGTTGTTAGTCTGTGGAACTCTTTGCCACAGGATGTGGTGACGGCATCTGGCCTAGAGGCCTTGAAAAGGGGGATTGGAAAGATTTCTGGAAGAAAAGTCCAGCACAGGTGACAAGCCATGATGATTGGCATGTATAATCTCCAGACTTCAAAGGAAGGAACTTCCAAAGGCCAGATGCAGAGGAGGGGGAATCAGGAGACAGATGTCTAGTTGTCTCTTTGCTCCCAGAGGGATCTGGTGGGGCACCCTGTGAGATCCAGGAAGCCAGACTAAATGAGCCCTTGGCCTGATCCAGCAGGGCTCTTCTTAGGTTCTTATGTTATCAAAGTATATAACCTCTTGGTTTTTTGCTTTCAGGAAGGCACGTTTGACTGAGATGGGGAAGCTCTGCTTGTTGGTGTTCCCTCTGGAGTTGTGAGAGAGAGAAAATAAAGAACTCCTGACAATATCAGATGAAACAGAGACAAAGAACTTGCTTTCCCCCCCCCCCCCCAAATACCATGTATGGCCCTGTATGTATTTGGAGGCAGCATCCAGATGCAGGGCTGGTGTACCTATATCTCGTGTGTTTGTGCATAAATTCCTTTTATTTGTTTGTTTGTTTGTGGGCATTTGTCGCTCTCTGACAGTGCTGCTGATCCCCATTGGATGAGGAGGGGTTCTGGTGAGGTTTTCAGTGGTGGTTTCAATTTGTATTATTTTTACAACATGAATTTAAACGTTGATTTGAGGGCACAATTTGTGCTCTTTTCTCTTGGTGCCAAACTCTTAGTTACAGCTCTGCTTTCTCCTTTTTTTGTTTCTTTTTCAAACTGTATTTCCTTTCAGGCTTCATTAGTTGTTTTTTAAAAAAATTTTCTTTTATTTTCACCAGGACTGGGTGTTTTTCCATCTGAATTTCTCTGGATCCTACAGGATTGTTCTGGATTGATCTTCTGTCACCTTCTTCTGAATCCTCAGGAATCTGCTCCTCAGAATAGGTAACTGTGTGTGTTTCTCTCTCAGTCGTTCAGCACAACTACAGCGCAGTCAGAAGCAAAGTGAGCTTTAACTGGACAACGGATGGAAAATAAGGAGCAAAAATAGCTTGAGGGTCATTAAGTTCCACCTCCTACCAAATCCAGGAATCCAGAACTGTCAGAAAAATGAAGGAGGATCCACCATCCTCTAAGGCAGTCCATTTTACTGTCGAACAGATTTAATGTCAAAAAATGCTAATTCAGATTATCTATGATGTCAGGTCCTCCCCACTGGATCTACGGGGGGGAAAAAGCTTGTGTCAACTTCCACATGACAGTCCTTCGAAATATCTGAAGATCGTTCCTCACAGGGCTTGGTTTCTAGACCTTGAGCATACGGGTTGCCCTGCTCTGGACACGTTCTGGCTTCTGGTGTCCAGAATTCGACACAGGATTTCAGGGAGGGTCTGACCAAAGGATAAATAGAATAATAGAATGATGCTGTTCGAAAAGGTTCTATAGGGCCACAGAATCCAACCCCTTGCTCAGTGCAGGAATCTACATCAAAGTAGATCTGACAGATGGTTGTCCAATTTTGTCTACAATGGCTACAGCCTTGGAGCACTCACCGTCTCCTGAGATAATTGGTTCCACTGTTGTACTGCTCTAACAGTTAAGACATTTTCCTGATATTCAGCCAAAAATCTGTCACCTGAGCCCACTGGGCACTCTGAGATGATCAAGAACAGATTCTGTTCCTCCTTGACTATCTGCAAAGTGTTATCCTGTCTCTCTCAGTCTTCTGTTCTCAAGGCTAAACATGCCCAGTTCTTTCATCCTTTCCTCCCTGGGCTTGGCTTTTCAGCCCTCTGATCATCCTTGTCACCCTCCTCTGAACTTGTTCCAATTTGTTAGCATCCTTCTTAGAGTGTGATGCTCATAATTGGACACAGGACTCAAGTTGAGGCCTCACCAGTGCAGAATAGAAAGGAACTCGTACCTCACAGGATTTGGAGGCTGTACTAATCCAGCCTAAAATAGCATTGATGCTAAGTGCTCCAATGCTGGAGGCATTCAAGAGAAAATTGGATAAGAATCTGTCAGATCTGCTTTGAGTTGGATTCCTGCCTTGAGCAGTGGGTTGGACTGGATGGCATTAAAGGCCCCTTCCAACTGAATTATTCTGTGATTCTAATGAGGCAGTTTATAATTGCGAGGAATGAAGACAGACAGACAGACAGACAGACAGACAGACAGACAGACAGACAGATAGATAGATAGATAGATAGATAGATAGATAGATAGATAGATAGATAGATAGATAGATAGATAGATAGATAGATAGATAGATAGATATTTGCCTTTTCCCCATTTATTTAGTTTGATCATGATCATAGCCCACCCAATATCATATAATTTGAACCTGGGGTGTATCAATAGGAACACCATCGGTGGGGGATTCTGACCAGGTAAAAAGTCTCTTTCCTCATCTTCACATTGTGTGTTGTTCTTGACCGTGGCCCATGAAGAATACCTCACCCAATAGGAGATCATGGAGCAAATAAATAGAGGGAGAGCTACTCCCTCAAAATATCCAGGTGACCCAAGCTGTTTTGGACTTTGTAAGTAATCATCAGCATCATGAACATGGGTGGAGGAGGTATGCAACTTTCTGTGAGAGAGATCTAGAGCAATATGAAAACCACCCACATCTGTTTCTAACCATGGATCTCACTAGGGTTTCCCCCAGCATGGAACACCACCGTGTCCTCATGGAATATCATAGATGTCATATCAGGATAAGAGGTAGAGTGGCTTATCCCATATCTAACTGGCTGAGAGGTGTGATCAATCTCCTGTTTGGTTTCCCTTAGTGTCTTAATTGGTGACAGAATCAGCCTCCCAACTGATGTTTGTGAAGATGGGGCCGCCTTCAGAGCTGGAGTTTATTATCCTGGATCCTCCATGACAATTCATTGGATTTGATAGTTGAATAGAAAAGCTGTTTTCCCCACTCACATTTGTTTTGTCTCTTTTTAGCAGTTAAAAATGTCAGAGAGAAGAAACGAACAGGGAAGACGTCAAGTACCAAAGGAAAAGGGTGAATGTCTAGATGCCAAAGAGGTGGGTGAGAATCAAGACAAAAGGAAGAAGTTGGGAGGAAAACAAATAGATAAGAAGATGGACGAATCAATTTCTCCTCTAGAGGAAACCCAAGTCCCTCAGAAAACATCCAAGGGCGAGGGAAGCCATGAATGCCCCGAATGTGGGAAAACCTTTGCCCGTAAATTGGAACTTGATTCCCATGGAAAAGTTCACAAAGGAGAGAAACCGTTTACTTGCCTGGAATGTGGAAAAAGTTTCAGTCAATCTGGAAACCTTGCTAGACATCACAGAACACACATGGGAGAGAAGCCCTTTGAATGTCTGGAATGCAGGAAAACCTTTGGACAGAGAGCACATCTCGCAGCCCATGAAAAAATTCACTCAGGGGAGAAGCCATTTAAATGCCTGGAGTGTGGAAAGAGTTTCGGTCAACATGCAGACCTTGCTAGACATCGCAGAACTCATACAGGCGAGAAGCCCTTTGAATGCCTGGAATGTGGGAAAACCTTCGGACAGAAATCACATCTTATAACTCATGAAAGAGTTCACTCAGGGGAGAAACCTTTTCAGTGTCTGGAATGTGGAAAGTGTTTCGGTCAACGTGCAGTGCTTGCCACACACCTCAGGTCTCACACAGGCGAGAAGCCTTTTGAATGTCTGGAGTGTGGGAAAATGTTTGGACTGAGAGAAAGTCTTACAACCCATGAACGAATTCACTCAGGGGAGAAGCCGTTTAAATGTGTGGAGTGCGGAAAGAGCTTCAGTCAACATATACACTTTGCTAGACACCACAGGACCCACACAGGCGAGAAGCCCTTTGAGTGCCTGGAGTGTGGGAAGACCTTTGGACTGAGGGAAAGTCTTACAACCCATAAAATGTTTCACTCAGGGGAGAAGCCATTTAAATGCCCAGAGTGTGGAAAAAGCTTCAGTCAACATATACACCTTACTAGACATCACAGAACCCACACAGGTGAGAAGCCATTTGAATGTCTGGAGTGTGGGAAGACCTTTGGACAGAGAGCACATCTTACGACCCATGAACGAATTCACTCAGGGGAGAAGCCATTTAAATGCCTGGAGTGTGGAAAGAGCTTCAGTCAACGTGCAGTTCTTGTTACACACCTCAGGTCCCACACAGGCGAGAGGCCTTTTGAATGCCTGGACTGTGGGAAAAGCTTCAGTCAGTACATACATCTTGCTACACACCGTAGAACCCACACAGGCGAGAAACCATTTGAATGCCCGGATTGTGGGAAAACCTTCGGGCAGAGGCCACATCTTATAACCCATGAAAGAATTCATTTAGGGCAGAAGCCATTTGAATGCCTGGATTGTGGGAAAACTTTTCTACGGGGAGCACATCTCACAACCCATAAAAGAATTCACTCAGGAGAGAAGCCATTTAAATGCCCGGAGTGTGGGAAAAGCTTCAGTCAACGTGCAGTGCTTGTTAGACATCACAGGACCCACACAGGCGAGAAGCCTTTTGAGTGCCTGGAATGTGGGAAAACCTTTGGACAGAGAGCACATCTTATAAACCATAAAAGGATTCACTCAAGGGGAGAAGCTGTTTAAATGTCTTGATTCTGGAAAGAGTTTTCATCGGAAGAAAAACCTTTCTTGGCAACGTAGAATCCTCACAGGTAAAAAACCATTTTGATGCCAAGAGTGTGGGAAGATCTTCTTTCTCTCTCTCTCTCTCTCTCTCTCTTTCTCTCACTCACTCTCTCACACTCACACTCACTCACTCTCTCTCTCTCTCTCACACACACACACACACACACACACACACAAAGAGATGGCCTTGTTTTCCATGGAAGATTGAAGGAGTGAAATCTTAACAATATCAGGAGTGTGTATTGAGCTTCCCTTTTTGGTGGAGATCTTATGAGAAGTGTTCTTACACGGTGAAGAAACTCTTTAAGTGTCTGGAGCACAGAACACGTTTTAGTTAAAAGTCACTATCTGCTTTCCAGCCAACAGTTCTCATAGGAGAGAACTCTTAAGTGTCTGGAAAGTTCTTCAGATAGAATAGTCGTCTGTAAAACACATGTCGTGCAGAAATGACCTGAGTGTGGAAAAATGCTTAAAAAGAGTTCATACAGGTGAGAAACCCTTCAAGTGCCAAGATTGTAGAAAAAGCTTCAGTCAGAAAGCTTTTGCATCTCAGAGTTCACACAGGGGGAGAAACCTTACCTGGAGTGCAGAAAGACCTTCTGTTCAAGTGACAGGCTGAATAAATAGAGACCATTTCAATATCAAGTATTCATGCTCAAAATAATCAACAGAAATGTTCCCGATACAGTGTAAGATATTTTCTTAAAATGGTTTCTTAGCAGATCTTAGTGTGTACACCTTCAAAAGAACATCTGTAACTGTTTCTCACCTTTTTTTCCCCTCCTTGAGTAAAAAAGCGGGCCAACAAGGTTACCTCACGCCAGCCGGAACCAAATAAAGCTGTGAGATTGGACTGGACATTTCTCAGCCTCCCAGGTGGACCAAAGTGAAGACTGCACCACTCTGGGCTGCATAAGAGAAGATCCAATCCCCTGGAGTTTTATGGGTTTGTGCGGAAGAACACAGAGCCCTCGCGGAGCAGCCAGGATGTTTCCCCCCTTCAAAAAAAAGCGCCACAGAAAATATGATGATGGCCCTTGCAGTCATGGGGTCACAAATGGAACTGTCAGTAGGATAACAGAAGGAACCCCAGCAAGCCCTTATTATAGGCCACCTTCTGTTGTGTAAAGTCTTCTTCTGTGACAACTACAGTGTCCAGGAAGGGTTCAAGGCGGCCTTCCTTCCTAGCACACCTTTTGTTGTTCCCACACTCTTGGCATTAAAATTTAGGTTTACGGAGCATAAAATGTGTCAGATTCACCCTGAAGTCATCTTCAAACAGCAGCAATCACTCCCATTGTCTATGTGGAGCTGTGCAACACAATCTCAGACATTGTTTTAGATGTTTGAAAGCTGAAGGGTTCTGGATATACGGACTCCTTAAAACACCTTCCCCCCCCCCCCAAAATTGTCACATTATGTGGTCTGTTCACTTGGACAGGAGGCAAAGATGATAAATTCTGCATATGGATTAAAAGATGAGCTATTTTGCAGTTCCGATGTATGGGTTAATGATGTTTAGCCTCATGGATTTGCTGTTTTTCTTTTTTTAATCTTTCTTTTTAGTTCATTTTTTCCTTTTATCTGCCATGGGTAATAAATATTATAGGAACACTGAAAGGAACAGTGTAGTCTTGGCACGGATTTCTGTAGGATAAAAAAATTAAGAGCCAGTGATAAAGTGCCAAGAGTGTCAGCGGTAATCAGAATACAGACAGCCCTGAGATCTTCCTAAGGGCAAGAATGATAAGGCTGCACCTAAAGTCTTGCATACAGTTCTGGTCACTGCTCCTCAAAAAAAAGACATTGTGGAGCTGGAAAAGGTGCAGAAGAGAGCGACTCAAATAGTGACTGGGCTGGGGAACCTCCCTTCTGAGGAAAGGCTACATCATTTGGGGCTCTTGAGTTTAGAGGAAAGGCGCCTGAGGGGGGAACGTGATGGAGAGGTATCAAATTCTGGAAACGATTATTATAAGTCACATTCGTTTGATGATACACAATTATGGATTAGGTCGAATGATTTCGGAATTATTGGAATTTACTCTCTGGCTTTAGGACTTTTTCAGCTGGTCACTTGTCTAAATCCAAGAATGTATTAAGCCAGGAGAATATTTTATTTTTCGTGTAAATACACTATTTTCATATCCAAAAAGATGGGCAGCTGATCTTTTCCATTTTTCTTTAAGAACTTGCGCTACAATCCTATACACACCCATTCACCTCCAAGGATCTTACATCTGAGTGGAGTCATACAGATTGCACTGCTGGTTTCTCCCAGGAACCCACCTAAAATTTTAATGCCCTCCTCTCCGTCCGATATTTTGAACCACCTGCCACAAACAGCTTGATCAGCGAGACCAGCTTCTTTGATATTTACAGTCCGGTTAAGGGCTGGGGGGGGGGAATATTTATTTAAAATATTTTTACCCTGTCTTTCCCCTTAAAAGGACTGAAGACGGCTTAAGACAGTATTAAAGCTAACATCAGTGAGTATATAAATACAAACAAGATAAACAATGGCAAGACATATTCAAAGTAGTAAGGTAAAACAATCCATTTAAAAAACCCCACTCAGGCAGCCAGCCACTCAAGGGAAGCATGCCTGAAGAGAAAGGTATTTGCCTGTTTGCAGAAGGGCAGCAAAGAAGGGGCCAGCCTAGTGTCCAGTGGCAGGGAGTTCCAGAGTCTGAGAGCAGCCACAGAGAAGGCCCTCACCTGTGTCCTCACCAAACACTGAGGGAAAGGGCTCTCCTGATCGTAACACTTGAGCATGCTTATGAAGGGAGATGGGGTCCTTGAGATAGTTTGGACTGAAGCCATTTAGGGCTTGATAAATTAGAATCAGCACTTTAAATTGTGCCCGGATATGGATTTGAAGCCACACAAAATGGGTAGTAATTTTATTCACAAAAAATATTCTATAAATTCTGGGGTGTTTGTGTGTTAAAAGCAGTTATTGGCAAGAGTAGCATCCAGGGAAAGTATAATTTGTGTACAACGCAATGAAGTTTTCTACAGAAATCTCTGTGAATGAAGCAGATATTTGGCTCCGAAAAGGTTAAAAGCAGCAGAATGCGAGATTCCTAGAGAGGGAGGAAATACGTAAAAAGGAAGAGGCGGTCTCTTTAATCGGAAATGGTTCTCCCTACAAGTCGTTCCCCTCTCCTGTTCCGATCTGAAGAGGGGGGATTTTGGAAACATATTTTGTCTTCTGGACTACAACTCCCATCCTCTTTCAGGGGGTCGTTAGGCTTTGGCGAACTGTGGCCTAACTTTTTCTCTGGCGTTTATCTGATCCTTTTTCAAAGCTTCCCGGTGGGAGAATTTATCCAGCGCGGAAAAAGTTATATTTTTTCTTAAATACTACCACTCCCAGAATCCCCAGCCAGCAGGACCATTGACAGGGTTGATGGGAGTTGCAGTCTGAACAAAAAGAAAAAAATCATAATTAACGTGCCCAATCCGTTGGAGGGACGTATAAAGATCTTGGGAGACCTTTTCTTTTGGGACTACAATACCGGTGGTCTCGCTGGCTGGGGATTCTGGGAGTTGTAGTAGGGGAATAAAGAAGAGCAAAGGCAGCTCCTCTGCAGAGCCATTTCCTTCTCTTTCCCTGGCAGAGGAACGTCGTCCCTTTTCTCCTCTTGGCTTTGCTCCTCCTCGAGATCTGGTAAGGATGCCCTGCTGTCTTCAGATTTTTAAAAAAATTTAATTTGCTTTGAAATGGTTTTTCATTGTTTTAATCTCGTATTCTCTGGGCCGGATATATATATAGGTATGTGTGTATCCATGTTTAAATACTCCTGTAAGCAGAAACCGTAGAAAAATGTTTTTATATAGACATATATAACAACCTTTAAGGTAGTGGTGATGATGATGGGTGGATGATGGTGATTGTTTGAGCCTACATCAGAGAAGCCCAGATCAAGGCCGGATCTCTGGAGGGTGAGATTCCCATCATGAGCCTGGATGCCTGGCAGGGCCATCCGAGACAGAAGGGAGGATCACTGGGGAGGGCCCTGAGATTTTACTCCCCTTTTACTGGGGAGCAGCCAGGAGGAGCTGGAGGAGCCTCTGGGGGAGGAGGGAAAGGTACTTCTCTCCCCCTCCCAATGATGCTCTTCGGGGGCCCTCCCTAGGAAGACGAAGCCAGGAATTGGAAAAGAGGTGCCTTGGAAGCCCAAAAGCTTGAAACGTAATTCCATATTTTGCTCTAAAATTTATGTAAGAGAAGATGGAAGAAGGTTGTTGCAAAACACAGGGGCCATCAAACAGATCAACCAATGTATTCTCCAAGGCTTTCACGGGCGGGATCGGATGGTTGTTGCGGTTTTTTCGGGCTCTTTGGCCGTGTTCCGGAAGTTGTTCTTCCTGACATTTCGCCAGTCTCTGTGGCCGGCATCTTCAGAGGAACAGGAGCAGGAACTCTGTCCATGCTCTGATGATCTGACTCCAGTCCTCTGAAGATGCCGGCCACAGAGACTGGCAAAACATTAGGAAGAACAACCTTCAGAACACGGCCAAAGAGCCCGAAAAACCCACAACAACCATCAGATCAACCAGTGTTGGGGTCAATCAAGGATTCGACTCAGGGCCGGGCCTGGCATTAGGCATGGTGAGCAGTTGCTCCAAGTGGCAGATGCTGAGCGGTGGCAGCACAACCTTGGGAGAGGGAGGTGGGTCCCTCATGGCTTATCCTCTGTGACGAAAGCCAGGATAAATAGTATGTCTTTTTTATTTTATTTTTTTATAGCACATAAAAACATATTTCCATTGTAATTCGTCTTGTTCCCTGGATAAACATCAAATTGTTTATATCATATCATGTCTCATTTGTCTCTATACCTTATTTCTTGGCTCTAGCCACTCATACATTTTATTCCAGTTTTGATAATATTCTGAATCCTCTTTCCCTTTAATTGTCATTGTCAATCTATCCATCTCTGCACAGTCTAAGATTTTTTTGTACAATTATTTCTTCCAATGGAGATTTCTCATTTTTCCAGTATTGAGCCCATACTATTCTAGCCACCATCAATAGAGGTAATATAATAAAAGCCAGGAGAAATAGTATGTTTCTGATGGTGCTTTCCATCAGCCTCCATTTCCCTTCTGAATCTGATGCATCGTCCCTTTGACTTACACTGGAAATCAAATATAAATGGCTCTTATATTTCTCCGTTGGTGAGAGAGGATGTTAGCTTTTCACTTCAAGAGGTGCACTTTGCATGAGCAATAGCAATTAAAGGCTTATAATAACAGATCGTTTGTGTGTGTGTTTGTGTTATCAGAACTTGAATGATATTATAATTGTTGTTTTAAACTGCTGGTTTTTAATTGCTTTTATGCTATTTTTATTGTAAGCTGCCCAGAGTAGACGTGGTCTAAATGGGCAGGGTATGAATGAATGAATGAATGAATGAATGAATGAATGAATGAATGAATGAATGAATGAATGAATGATCGATCCTCCTATGACCCTTTATAAGACAGGCAGACAAAGTGAGAGAGACTGGACAGTAGATAAACAGAAGAGCTGTTTCTAGCTTTTAAATATTGTCTTTTTAATGATGTAAGCCTCCTTGGGTCCTTTTTAAGGAGAAAGGCAGGATAAAAATATTCTAAATAAATAAAATAAATTAATCATTAAAACATGTCTCTTTTCACCCTGCAACCTTCCATGAAAGAGATCTAGAGTGATATTTTATGAAGGTTATGAAAATAACCAGCATCTGTTTTTAACTCTGGATTTCACCAGTGTGTTCCCAGCATGGAAAACCACCATTTCCTCACAGAAGGTCACAGACATTATGTCAGGAAAAGGGGTGGAATAGCTTGTCCCATCTCTATCCAGTTGAGAGGCGAGTGATAAATCCTGTCTTTGCTTTCCCTCAGCATCTGGATTTTTGTTTTCTTCTGCATCCTCCGTAGCAGTTCACAGGAGTTTGATACTTGATTTTTTTTAAAATCTGTTTTTCTCTCTCATTTATTGCCTCTTTTTAACAGAAAAATGGCAGAGAGAAGCAATGAAAGAGAAGGATATCAAGTGCCAGAGGAAAGGAACACATGTTCAGATGTGGAAGAGGATGTTGAGAATCAAGACACAATGAAACAGCTGGGAGGAAAAGAAGTGGATGAGAAGATGGACAAACCTATTGCTCATTCAGAGGAAGTCCAGGTTTATCAGAAAACATCCAGAGAGCGAAGCCATGAGTGCCCCGAGTGCGGGAAAACCTTTGCTCACGCGTCAACGCTCAGTTGCCATAGGAAACTTCACAAAGGAGAGAAACTGTTCACGTGCCTGGAATGTGGAAAAAATTTTGCTCAGTCTGCAAACCTCGCTACGCACCTCAGGTCCCACACAGGGGAGAAGCCCTTTGAATGCCTGCAGTGCGGAAAGAGTTTCAGTCAACGTGCCCACCTCACGAAGCATCACAGAGCCCACACAGGCGAGAAACCATATAAATGCCTGGAGTGTGGTAAGAGTTTCAGTCAACGTGCCCACCTTGCTACCCACCATAGGATCCATGGAGGCGAAAAGCCCTTTGAATGCCTGGAGTGTGGGAAAAGTTTTGGGCTGAGAGCGCATCTCAAAAATCACGGAAGGATCCACTCGGGAGAGAAGCCATTTCAGTGTCTGGAGTGTGGAAAAAGCTTCAGTGATCATGGAGACCTTGCTAGACATCACAGGACCCACACCGGCGAAAAGCCCTTTGAATGCTTGGAGTGTGGGAAAACCTTTCGATTAAGAGCACATCTTATAACCCATGAACGAATTCACTCAGGGGAGAAGCCCTTTACATGCCTGGAGTGTGGAAAGAGTTTCAGTCAGTCTGGAAGTTTTACAAGACATCACAGGACCCACACAGGCGAGAAGCCCTTTGAATGCCTGGAATGTGGCAGAACCTTTAGAGTGAGAGCAGATCTTACATCCCATGAAAGAATTCACTCAGGAGAGAAGCCCTTTGAATGTCTGGAGTGTGGGAAATGCTTCAGTCGACGTGCAAACCTTGCTAGACACCTAAGTACCCACACACGCAAGAAGCCTTTTGAATGTTAGGAGCGCAGAGGGGCCTCCCACCTCAGTGGAGACCATGTTTCACAGTGTACAGTGCACATAATGGAGAAACCGTTTGAATTCAAGGAAAATGACAGAGCCTTTAGATGGGGAAAAAATCCCGCATTAGCCATCAGAGCAGATGTATAGAAAAGAAGCCATTTGAATGCCTGGAGTGTGGGACAACCTTTAGACTGAGAGGACATCTTGTTTTGTCGTTTAGTCGTGTCGGACTCTTCGTGACCCCATGGACCAGAGCACGCCAGGCACTCCTGTCTTCCACTGCCTCCCGGAGTTGGGTCAAATTCATGTTGGTAGCTTCAATGGCACTGTCGGGCCATCTCGTCCTCTGTCGTCCCTTTTCCCTCCTGCCTTCACTCTTTCCCAACATCAGGGTCTTTTCCAGGGAGTCTTCTCATGAGATGGCCAAAGTATTGGAGCCTCAGCTTCAGGATCTGTCCTTCCAGTGAGCACTCAGGGTTGATTTCCTTAAGAATTGATAGGTTTGTTCTCCTTGCAGTCCAGGGGAACTCTCCTGGAAGTCTCCTCCAGCACCACAATTCAAGAGCATCAATTCTTTGGCGGTCAGCTTTCTTTATGGTCCAGCAATCACTTCCATACATTGCTACTGGAAAAACCATAGCTTTTGACCTCCTTTTTAAGATGCTGTCTATGTTTGTCATCGCTTTCCTCCCAAGAAGCAGGCGTCTTTTAATTTCATGGCTGCTGTAACCATCTGCAGTGATCATGGAGCCCAAGAAAGTAAAATCTGTCACTGCCTTTGTATCTTCCCCTTCTATTTTCCAGGAGGTGATGGGACCAGTGGCCATGATCTTAGTTTTTTTGATGTTGAGTTTCAGACCGTCTTTTGCACTCTCCTCTTTCGCCCTCATTACAAGGTTCTTCAATTCCTCCTCACTTTCTGCCATCAGAGTGGTATCATCTGCATATCCTGAGGTTGTTGATATTTCTTCCGGCAATCTGAATTTCAGCTTGGGATTCCTCCAATCCAGCCTTTCGCATGATGTATTCTGCATCTAAGTTAAACAAGCAGGAGGTCAATATACAGCCTTGTCGTACTCCTTTAAAAATTTGAACCAATCAGTTGTTCCATGTTCAATTCTAACTGTTGCTTCCTGTACCACATACAGATTTCTCAGGAGACAGATAAGGTGATCAGGCACTCCCATTTCTTTAAGGACTTGCCATAGTTTGCTGTGGTCCACACAGTCAAAGGCTTTTGCATAGTCAATAAAACAGAAGTAGATGTTTTTGTGGAACTCTCTGGCTTTCTCCATAATCCAGAGCATGTTAGCAATTTGGTCTCCAGTTCCTCTGACGCTTCAAATTCCAGCTTGTACTTCTGAGAGTTCTCACTCCACATAGTGCTGAAGCCTACCTTGGAGGATTTTGAGTATAACCTTGCTAGCGTGTGAAATGAGTTCAGTTGTACGGTAGTTGGAGCATTCTTTGGCACTGCCCTTCTTTGGGATTGGGATGTAGACCGATCTTTTCCAGTCCTCTGGCCACTGTTGAGTTTTCCAAACTTGCTGGCATATTGAGTGTAGCACCATAAAAGTGTCATCTTTTCAGATTTTAAATAGTTCAACTGGAATGCCATAACCTCCACTGGCCTTGTTGTTAGCCAGGCTTTCTAAGGCCCATTTGACTTCACTCTCCAGGATGTCTGGCTCAAGGTCAGCAACCATACTATCCGGGTTTTTCGGGACATCCAGATCCTTCTGGTATAATTCCTCTGTGTATTCTTGCCACCTCTTCTTGATGTCTTCTGCTTCTGTACGGTCGCTACTATTTTTGTCCTTTATCATGTCCATCTTTTCACAAAATGTTCCTTTAATATCTCCAATTTTCTTGAACAGTTTTTTCCCTTTCTATTATTTTCTTCTATTTCTTTGCACTGTTCATTTAAGGCCCAACCACTTCATTAACTCCAGAGATACTTGTCCTTGTCCTCCGCTCTTCCTCAGTAGCATGTTGGATGCCTTCCAACCTGAGGGGCTCATCTTCCAGCATCATATCTTTTATTTATTTATTTATTTATTTACAATATTTTTCAGCCGCACCATTGCCAGTGGCTTCTTTTATCCTTTTGTTCCTGGGGTATTCTTGGCAATGATACTGGAGTGGCTTGCCAGTTCCTCCTTCAGGTGGATCGCGTTTAGTCAGAACTTTCCACTATGACCTGTCCGTCTTGGGTGTCCCTGCACGGCATAGCCCATAGCTTCTCTGAATAACCAAGCCCCTTCGCCAGGACAAGGCAGCAATCTGTGAAGGGGAGAGAACATCTTACATCCCATGAAAGCATGCCCTCGGGGAGAAGCCATTTAAATGCACTAAAGTGTTTGCGTCTGAATGAAATCCTTTCTTCACATCATACAGTCCACAGAGGTGAAAAACCTTTTGAATGCCAAGAGTCTGGGAAGAACTTCAGAAATAAACGTGGCCTCTTTTCCCATGAAAGAATACACACTGGGGAGAAACCACATATATGTTTGGAGTATCGGAAAAAGCTTCATTTGTGGGACATCTTATTAAACATAAGCGCACCCACACAGGAGAAGAAACCCTTTACGTGTCCGGATTGCAGAAGGAGCGTTGTAAACCCCTGGAGTAGGAAAAGAGCTTCAATCAAAGGCATCACCTTAATTTCCGTCAAAGGACTCATGGAGGACAGAAGCCTTTAAAATACATGGCGTGTGGGGAAAGCTTCCGTTCAGATGACAGGCTGAGTAAACATCTCAGAGTCCACACTAAGAGACCATTTCAATGTCAAGCACTCACACTGGAAAGAAACAAGAGAAATTACCCAAAGGATCAGAGTATTTGTTGCATTCACCTGGCCAGGAGACAAATTTTGCTGATGAATTCCAGATATTGATTAAAAGGTGATCAATTTAGCAGTTTTGATTCATGGGTGAAGGATGTTGAGCCTCATGGCTTTGTTGTTTTTCTTTTTATCTCTCTGTTCTTTTCATTTCTGCTTCGTATCTCCACTGGTACTATTACGGGAACAATGAAAGGAAGAGTGTAGGCTTGGCATGAACTTCTGTAAGATAAAAACCCAGTGGTACAGTGTGGAAAGTGTCAGATTTGGGCTCAAGGGACGGATGTTCAAATTCTGCTTGACTATATAAATTCCTTCAATGTGTGGGTGGTGTAAGGTTACACAACACCGAGTGCAGGATTTCAATCTGTGTATATAAAAGCATTATGTTGTTGTTGTTTAGTCGTGTTCGACTCTTTCTGACCCCATCGACCAGAGCACGCCGGGCCCTCCTGTCCTCCACTGCCTCCTGGAGTTTGGTAAAAAAAACAAAAAGCATTATAGGTGAAAACAAAAATAAAAAGTAAAGTGGGTTTGTCCACACAGCTAACATCAAAAATATAAAAGTTAGTCTTTAGGATTTCTGACTCTTTTTTTAAACTTTTTGTTTTCATTTTGTTTTCACCTATAATGCTTGCACAGGCTAGCACAGCTACCCGTTCTCCAACTGTGAAAGATACTATGTATAAAAGAGTGTTATTTTATCTTCCTTTGAGGGATTTCCATCCATTCAGAGCCCTGATCACATTCTGGGAATCACGATCAATACTTCCTCCTCCTAGAGGGAACCCCTATAAACTTCATCCTGCAACATAAATTCTATTTCCCTCCCACAGAGGGAGGTGATCATGAGTCTGGGAAAGGATAATGTCTGCAGGCGATGGGGCCTTTCCATGCGATTGGGGTCTTGATTCTCATGGAGACCCTGCATGTAGAAAGGTGCTCTCTCCCTTGAGACTCATTGCACTTCACGTGTAGGACCAGACCATGAACATTTGACTCTATTGACCAAAATTCTCAATGCCGGCAAAGGGCTTAGGAGTTTTGTAAAAATCTAAAACTGTCCTTATCAGTCTGTATTGTAGGGCCTTCCCTTAAATTTTCCTTTTCCAGCAGACAAAATGGTGCATTCATGAGAAACTGGGGGATCATCCAAGAATTCAAGCAGGGGATGAAGGGAAGTTGAGAGGTTCAATTATAAATAGGTTGGGGTAACAGGAACGTGGTCGCAGAGCCGGAAGTTGTCATTTTAATTTTTCACTCTACCTTGTAGAAGAAACAACATTGTATATCCTGCCAAGAATGTCCCTGGAAGAAGTGGACGGGAAACCACTTATTCTTCTCTACCTAGAAAACTCTGGAAGGGTCGCCATACGTCAGCATTGACTTGATGGCACACAATTATGAATTTGATCAAACAAATCTGGAACTCTTCCCTAGAAGCAAAAATGATCAAACTGAAGCTATGTTATTTGGGGCACAACATGAGGAGCCGGGACTGAACGGAAAAGATAACAAATATGTGATTGATAGACTCCATACACAAAACCACAGGCTTGAGTTTACATGGAGGTCACTCAGCCACAGAGTTGCCACAGGTTGGAGGACGCTTCTAGTTTTCCTCATCTGGCAGTGGCTTGGTCACCATCATCTCCAGGGTCACTTCCATGTCTAAAAATCTGATGGGCCTGTAATATTTAATACCTATGCACAGAATTTTCCAAAACCATGCCTTTGGTTCACTGGTACCTTCATAATCTCCTCATTTATTTTCTAACCAGAGGACGCCAGAGCTCCGGGTAAAGATGTCTTGTGGTCCATCCAGATCAGACGGCATCCATGTTCTTCAGCCAAGATGTCCTTCCTTTTCCCGCTTTTCCCATTTATTGTTATGTTGAATGACCAGCTGTAACAATCTGTGCTTTTATTTTTCTGATTGTGTGATCCAGATGTTCCACCTTTCTGCATGTTATGTTATTCCTGAATTCTTGGATCTTCTGCCATTACTTTAAGAGTTTTTTAATTGGTCACTCTCTCTGATCCAAGAGGTTTTTAAACCAGGAGAATATTTCATTTTGTACTTACATAACACTATCTTCATACCAAGCAGTTCGGCAGCTTTTCCTGTCTTGTAAATATGGTTACCTGGGAATAAGGCCCATTGACCTCAAAATCTGAGCAGACACATGCTGTATATAGGATTGCACTGCTGGCTCCTTCCAGGCACCCACCTCAACGTTTATGGCTTCCCCTTCCTTTTATGCCTCCTGCCACAAAAAGCTTTTGATCAGAGACACCAACTTCTTGGTGTTGTCTCTAATCAAGTGAAGGGGAAAAAAAACAGCAATGGGTTATTTTAACAAAGATACTCCGAAAAAATCGAGGAAAAACTTAAAAATAGTAATTGCTGGTGGCAGTAGCACACCCAGGGAAAGAATAATCATAATTGCAATTTGGGTGTAACACATTGATGTTTTCCTTTGGCTTCCTGTGACAGAAGCAGAGGGAAAGGATTTTGGTGTTTGGCTCTGGAAGGGTTAAAAACAGCCGGCCCGCCGGATTCCTAGAGAGGGAGAAAAAATAGAGGAAAGGAAGAGACGGCTTCTCCCCCGGAAGTGTTTGTCCTCCCCACAAGTCCCTCCCTCCTGCTGCAGAGCTGTCAATCTTCGGAAAGTCAACCTTTTTTTTTTCCGCACAGCAACTCCCATTCTCTTCCAGGCGGTGGTCGGACGTTTTAGAAATTTAATGTTTTTTCCCCTCCCCTCCCCAAGCATTGAGGCGGGAGCATATCCGGAGCGCCAAAGCGCTGATTTTTTTTTCAGTACTACAACTCCCAGAATCCCCAGCCACCAAGGCCAATGACTGGGTTGATGGGAATGGCAGTCTGAAAAAAAAAAACAGTTTCGCGTCTAAACCGTGGAGCAATTGGACGTCTTATTTTTTTTTTACTGCAACCCTTGTGCTCAGGCTGGCTGGGGATTCTGGGAGTTGTAGTCAGTTTTTTTTAAAAAAAGGCGTTTCCAAGCTCTGGGCTTCTCCATCCTGTGGGGGCGCGTGTTCGCCCACCTCTTGCCATAAAAAGACTCTTGGCGGCGGGCTTGGCCAGAAAGGAACGGCGTTACATTCCAGAAAGGAGGAACGAGGCTGGGTTTGGGGGGCGGGGGAGGCAGCAGCTCCTTTGCTTCCTCTTGATCGGGCAGAAGGGAAGCCCTCCGTTTCTCCTCTTGGCGTCACTCCTCCTCCTCCTCCTCCTCCCTGATGAGATCTGGTAAGGAAGGATCCCTTGGCGGTCTTATTGTTTTTCCTCCCTTTGGTCGGGCTGTATAATCATGGGGTTGAATAGTTTTTATTCCGTCCGCTCTCTTCCTCTGGGGCCACGGTTAGGGGTTCGATTCCCCGCTGCCCCATCATCCATGGACACGGGGGCTGGACTCCATGATCTGCCCAGCCCTGCAGGTGTTAGATGAATGATGATGCTGCTGATGATATTTTAAATATTGCAACCCGACTCTGTACGGAAATAAATGGTTTGTATCAGGGGGAAGCCGAGAGGGAGGCCCTCCAGGTGGTGAGATGCCCATCAAGGATCCTGGACACACCTGGTCGGGGGTCCACCCAAGGAAGGAAGGAAGGAAGGAAGGAAGGAAGGAAGGAAGGAAGGAAGGAAGGAAGGAAGGAAGGGCGGCAGATAAACTGACATGTGATATGAAAATAAGAAGAGGCCAATTGAAAAATAATGATTTTTAAGAAAATATGGAATGTATTTTTGGAACTTGTATTTCGGAGAGGGAAGGGGTATACACCGAGGGAAGAAACAATGAAATTTTGGAGTGAGAATGGATTGAATGAAGGGTAATGCTAGTCCTGAAGGTGATGGGAGCACATGTGTAATTGTATTTTATTGTTTTGTATTTTTTTATAGTTTTTTGTGTGGTGCAGTAGTAGGTTTATTTTGTATTAATAAATAACATTTTTTTTTTTAAGAAAAGGAAGGGCGCCAGGGGAGGTGCCCCCACCTGCTCCTGGGCATCAGCCGGGTGGGTTGAAGGCGATGCTGGAGGAAGGAGGAAGAAAGGGGCAAAGGCAGCTCCCCATCTGGGGAATTCACTCATCAGTGGGTTACACAGATGTGAGACAAGGCAGATGCCAAAGCAGGTGGTACCTCTGTTGGACCGCCGAACAAAAGATCAAGCAGATAGTCGGCTTTGGAGGGTGACACATCCACCTTCCTCAGGCAGTTTTCAAATTTTCTTGGCATGGTGGTGGTTCATGGCGGGCAAGCGCCCTTGAGCAGCATGCCCACGGCTTGTGGCGGGGGGGGAGCAATAGGTGGGATGGAGACTCCTTATCAAGTAGCCTCAGGTCATATCTTAGCGTTTATGTCCCATCCATCAGTGGCTGGACCGGATGATGCCCAGGGTCCCTTCCAGCTCTGCAGGTCTAAGGTGATTGGGATTATTGTTATCTCTTCAAACAAAGAGATAAACCAAGGGTTTTACATCTCCAACACCACCAAATCATTTTTACGGGGATTGCAGGTTGCCTTATAGGTGTCTGTGTGTTCCTCCTGTCAAGTCGGAAACAATTTACAGCAACCCTAGTAGGGCTTTCAGGATGGATGGCTCAGTGGCTTTGGCGTTTGGCTGCAGAGCCAGAGGTTGGGAGTTCGATTCCCCCCACAGGGTCTCCTTGACAAGGGCAGGACGTGATGATCCATAGGGTCCCTTCCAGCTCCGTAGTTCTAAGATGCTGCTGATGATGACTGAGATATTTAAAGAGTGGTTCTGGACCTCAATGAGTTTCCGTGGGGATGTGGGGATTTGAACCCTAGTCTCAAGAGTCTTCGTCCATTACTTTATCTGCTACACACCACCCTGGGAACCTTATAAGTTTTGTTCTTAAATACAGTACTCGCTTCCTTGACCTTTCAGAGCCAGATATTAAAAGTTAGCCTGTCTGGGTGTGTATGAGAAATAAGCCCTTTGGAGAAAAAAGGGGCCTCTAATTTCTGAGAAGGGACAGCCAGGACTAATTATTTTAAATAAAAAAAACAAAAGAAATGTCAACATGACAGAGGGGGTCACAGATGACTTGGCTACTATAAAAGGAGGGTCACGACTCAGAAAGGTTTGGGAACAGTCCTCTCTACCTCACGTTAGGGGATTATCATCCTACAAGGTCTCCTGAAGTCATTATCATCCTATAATCACCCCATAGTCTCCCTTGGTGGGCCACTCCTTATTTGTTAGTTTTCCTCAACTGGCACTTCCTTGTTTCAATCCATTAATGGAGAGATTGGTCAGTTAGAAAGAACAACATGTTTCTATGTGTAGTTCTTCTTACATAAAAACAAGCATCATATTTTTTGGAAGTGTTAACTTGTTATGTTAGTAAGCTGAACTGCTTAATTTCCTTAATTATTGACAAACGGACTGGTTAGGAACTTGGCTTCTTCAGACTTCACGGCCAACTTTGAAAAAAAGGCGGGCAAATGAATCTGAGGCAGGAAATCATTGGCTGCCACTGAGTTGACTGACAGCAACTCGCTTGTTCAAAAAAGCCTCTCCCAACTAAAAACTTAACTTTTTCTTTACCACAGACACCCTTTAAATATCTTTTATTGCCGCAAGCAACCAAGACTTAACTCAAGATTTAAAGCCCTAAAGTGCATCAAATATCTATTTAAAGTTTCTCATGAAAGGTTTTCAAATTTGGAGAGAAGGGAGAAATAAGTTAACCTGTTAACGTATATATTCCTATTATAATCTTTTTATTGGAATGATTCCATCATTGTCGTCGTCATCCAAAAAACAACAGTATTAGGAACAGCAAATACATCAATATTTAACAAATACTTAGGTTTTTGATTAAAACTTGTATTTGTTATGTAATGGCAGTCAATGTTTTTATAATTTTGATTGACTATGCCTTGTGTTGTTCTTGTTGTGGTTGTTTTTGTTGTTATTCTTGCTGGATAAACTGAAATTACAAGCATATAAAATCATTAATGATACACCTATACAAAACATCACATGATAATTAAGGCTAGAAAACGATATGAATGTAATTTGTACAAAATGGTACCTCATTCAACACAAGTTGGGCAGAAAAAAAGGAACATACTGTATTACATTCATACAGTATAATTATAATTAATGAGAAGGCTGGTTCTGCTTTTCATTTACAAATCTTCTATCTGGTTTAATAACTCAAACTTTCATTCTGAGTTCTGACACTATGTTTTTCAAATGATTTCTGTACTTATTTTTAAGATACCGTAAAAGGAGCAGAGAACAATCTTTAGCTCAAGTACGTTGATCACAAAGTCCATGTGAACACTCACACTGACTGACTCCGACTCTCTCTTCCCATGGCTTGCACAGTAGCAAGAAATGTCACTTGTCTCTCAGCCGTTCAGCATCATTCACTTGCATGTTCTCACCATGTGCAGAAATGCCAAACATTTATTTATTCATTCATTTATTAGACTTATATACTGCCCATCTAGGACATATCTACTCTGGACGGTTGCTATCAAATAGTTATTTTCATAACCGATTTTTACTTTTGTTTGTTTTTTAATGGAGGTGGTAGTTTAGAAAAGCTAAGCTTTGCACAAACAGTCAAGGAAAATTAAGATTTTGTTCTATGTTTCCTTTTCTTTTTATTTTAATTGCAAAAGATTCCTCTGTTTGTGTGTGGTGTGTGTGTTTGTGTGTGGGGGGCCTTCGGGATTACTTTTAATAACATTGATCCCTTTTCCTTTCTCCCAGGACCCTAACTAGAGTGGGCCAACAGGAGTTTTGAAGGTGCCCCCCTTCTCCTGCCGTAGGAAAATATGGCCTTTTTCTAGGGTGAAGGTTGCCACTTTTCAGAAGGCCGTGAGGCCGGTTTTCAGGGAGATGCAGAGGTGATAGATCAGGTCTGGCCGAAGCAGAAGAAGGCAGGTCTAGCCAGGTTTCTGCCGAGCAGACCTCAGGCCCATGTTGGAAAGCATGCTATGTTTAGATTTTGTTTTTGTCTCTCTCTGTGTCTGTAGAGAAAAATACAGTACTCTTCTGATTTCTTCCTGACAATTTCTGACAATGTAGCTGTTACCCTGTGGAGCAGTTGCTGGCAGGATGATCGTCCCTGTAATTCCTGAATTATTTTCATGTTACAAATTTGAAAGCTGGTTTGAGGATGCAATTTGGCCTGTTTTCCCTCAGTCCCAAAATTGCTAGTTAGGCTCCTGCCTTCTCTGTGTTTTGTTTCCTTTTAAATATTTCAACTCCTCTCAGTACTCAGGCATTGATATTTTTATACTTTTCTTTCTACTAGGACTAAGTGTTGCCATCTGGGTTTCTCTGGATCCTGTACAGGATTGATTCTGGATCAGTCTTCTGCTACATCCTTCTGAATCCATAGTAATCTGCTGCTTAGAACAGGTAACTGTATGTCTTTGTTCCTCAGTCTTTTGGCACAACTGATACTTAGTAAGGAACAAATTACAGGACTAAACATCCTGCCAGCATCTCTCCCGAAGGCATCTCTCATATCTTAATGCTGGAGTGAATAAATAAGCAGAGAGGTGCTTCCTCAAAATATCTAGATTACCCTAGCTGCATATGGGTTGTTAGATAATCATAATTATCATGAACAAGGTATGAGCAGCCAGTCCAACTTTCCATGAGAAAGATCTAGAGCGATGTGTAAACATTATATAAAGGCTATGAAGCAACCATTGTCCATTTCTAGCCCTGGATCTCACTAGGGTTTTCCCGGCTTGGAAGATCACCATTTCCTCACAGAAGGACACAGATGTTATGTCAGGAAATCAGGTGGTGAGGCTCATCCCATCTCTGCCCAGCAGAGAGGAGTATGATAAATCTCCTGGTTGGTTTTCCTCAGGGTCTTAATTGTTGACAGATTCAGCCTTCCCACCGATGTTTGTGAAGGTGGATCTCCTGAGAGCTGATTCTCCTGTATGCTCTATGGCAGTTCATTGGGTTTGTTACTTCATCCAAAAACCTGGCTCATTTTTGTTTATCCTCTTTTGAGCAGGAAAAATGTCGGAGGGAAGAAACAAACAAGGAAGGCCTCAAGCATCGGAGGAAAGGGGTAAATGTCTGGATGCAGAAGAGGGGGTTGGGAATCAAGATGGAATTACAAAGCTGGGAGGAAATCAAGCAGATGAGAAGACAGACGGACCCATTGCTCATCCAGAAGAAGTTCCAGTCTGTCGGAAAACATCCAGAGGAGAACAGATTAACGAGTGCCCGAAGTGTGGGAAAACCTTTGTTCACAAATTGGTACTTGATAGCCAAGGAAAAGTTTGCAAAGGGGAGAAAACCTTTACATGCCCGGAGTGTGGAGAGAGTTTGCCTACAAACGTTGCTACACACATCAATTCCCACACAGGCGAGAAGCCCTTCGAATGCCAGGAGTGCGGGAAAACCTTTGGAGTGAGAACACACCTTATAACCCATGAAAGAATTCACTCGGGAGAGAAGCCATTTATATGCCTGCAGTGTGGAAAAGCTTTCCGCCTGAGAGGGGACCTTGTTTCACATCTTAAAGTCCACACCACAGAGAAACCATTCGAATGCAAGGAATGCGGAAAAACCTTTAAGTGGAAGAAGTCCCTTATTAGTCATCAAAGTACACACACAGAAGAGAAACCATTTGAATGTCTGGTGTGTGGGAAATGTTTCAGTCAACGTGGAAGCTTTGCGAAACACTTCAGTATCCACACGGGTGAGAAACCGTTTGAATGCCTGGAGTGTGGGAAAACCTTTCGACTGAGAGCACATCTTACGACCCATGAAAGAATTCACTCAGGGGAGAAGCCATTTAAATGCTTGGAGTGTGGAAAAAGTTTCAGTCAACGTGCAAGTCTTGCTACACACTGCAGTTCCCACACAGGCGAGAGGCCATTTAAATGCCTGGATTGTGGAAAAAGTTTCAGTCACCATGCACACCTTGCTACACACCGCAGGACCCACACAGGCGAGAAGCCGTTTGGATGTCTTGAGTGCGGAAAGACCTTCCGCCAAAGCCGAGACCTTGTTTCACATTACAAAGTCCACACCACAGTGAAACCGTTTGAATGCAAGGAATGCGGAAAAAGCTTTAGATGGAGAAAATCCCTCATGTGCCATCAAAGCACACACACGGAAAAGAAACCCTTTGAATGCCTGGAGTGTGGGAAAACCTTTGGACTGAGAGGAAATCTTATTATCCACGAAAGAATTCACTTAAGGGAGAAACCATTTAAATGTCCAGAGTGTGAAAAAAGTTTCAGTCAGCGGGCATATCTTGCTACACACCTCAGAACCCACACAGGCGAGAAGCCCTTTGAGTGCCTGGAATGTGGGAAGACTTTTGGACTGAGAGGAAGTCTTACTATCCATGAAAGAATTCACTCAGGGGAGAAACCGTTTACATGCCTGGAGTGTGGAAAGTGTTTCAGTCAGAGTGCAACACTTGCTACGCACAGCAGAACCCACACAGGCGAGAGGCCGTTTGAATGCCTGGAGTGTGGAAAGAACTTCAGTCAACGTGCACACCTTCGTTCCCATCAAACGACTCACGTAGGAGAAAAGCTGTTTAAATGCATGGAGTGTGGAAAAAGCTTTGGTTCACGTGAGAGGCTGAGTAAACATCACAAAATCCACACCAAGTAGTAACTGTTTCAGAGTCGAGTGTTCATGCTGGAAATAATCAATATAAATGTTCTCAATGTGTTGGACGATATTTTCTTAAAATAGGTTCTTAGCAGATCTTGGTGTTAATGCCTTCAAAAGAGTATCTGTTTCTCGATATTATTTTCCTGAGCCAGAAGGGGTTAGACGGTATTACCCAGTTTCCCCTAAAATAAGACCTAACCTGAAAATAAGCCCTAGTATGACTAGGGACGTGGTGGCACTGTGGGTTAAACCACAGAAGCCTCTGTGCTGCAAGGTCAGAAGACCAGCAGTCGTAAGATCGAATCCACGCAATGGAGTGAGCTCCCGTTGCTTGTCCCAGCTCCTGCCAACCTAGCAGTTTGAAAGCATGTAAAAATGCAAGTAGATAAATAGGTACCATCTCGTTGGGAAGGTAACGGTGTTCCGTGTCTAGTTGCGCTGGCCACGTGACCACGGAAACTGTTTTTGTACAAAACGCTGGCTCTATAGCTTGGAAATGGGGATGAACACCGCACCCTAGAGTCGGACACAACTGGACTAGATGAATCTTTACCTTTACCTATAATTTTGCAGGATGCTTGTAATATAAGCCCTACTCCAAAAATAAGCCCTAGTTAAGTGAAACCCAACCCTTGTTTAGTAACCAGAAGGTGACATGACTGTATTTGAATAAATGTAGATTGTTGTACATGAAAATAAAACATCCCCTGAAAATAAGCCCTAATGCCTTTTTGGAGCAAACATTAATATAAGACCCTGTCTTATTTTCGGGGAAACACGGTAGCTTTTCCACCAAGTTTTGTGTCATCTGTAAATTTGATAAACATTTCCTGCATCTCCTCATCCAAATCATTAGTAAAAAATGTCAATGAGCACTGGGCGCAGGACTGAGTCGCTTGTTACCTCTTCCTAGTTTGAGAAGGAACCATAGCTATATCGGCACCCTGACCAAGACTGAGATCTGTTGACCTCAATTTGCAGAGAAAAGAGGGGTACAGGGATCCCACAACAGCTGGCTGTCCTGCGCAGACTGTCTGGTCTTCTCACTGTTTTTTTATTGTCCTGCTGACAAAATACTACTCTGTGCATTCATGAGAAATCCTGGAGAGTAATCCAAGAATTCAAGCAGGGAGGCGATGGGAAGTTGTGGTGTCCAATAAGTAAGTTGAACCTCTGGTTGCAGAGGTTGCCATTTTAATTTTCCACGGTGCTGTGTAGGAGAAGAACTAGGCTGTGTAGCCTTGGGCAAAGTGCACAGTCCCAGGACGGCCCTGAAAGAAGGGAGTGGAAAGCCACTTGTGAGTACAGTGGTGCCTCGCTAGACAGTTACCCCGCATGACAGTTTTTTCACTAGACATTGGCTTTTTGCGATCGCTATAGCGATTCGCAAAATAGTGATTCCTATGGGGGAATTTTGCTGGACAATGTTTGGTCCCTACTTCGCAAACTGATTTTCGCTAGATGATGATTTTGACAGCTCCCTCCGCACTCACAAACAGGTGTTTTCAGGACCTAAGCTTCGCAAGACAGTGATTTAAACAGCTGATCGGCGGTTCGCAAAGCGGCTTTCCTATGGCCGATCTTCGCTAGACAATGACGATTCTTCCCCTTTGGAATACATTAAACAGGTTTCAATGCATTCCAATGGGGAAATGTTTTTCACTAGACAATTATTTCGCTAAATAGCAATTTCAATGGAACGGATTATCATCGTCTAGCGAGGCACCACTGTATTTTTCTACCTGGGGAGCTCTGGAAAGAGTCATCATAAGTCAGCATTGACTTTATGACACACAGTTAGTAATGAGATCAAACTAAGCTGAAAGTTTCCCTAGACGCAGAAATAACTAAACTGAGGTGGTTATTTGACACACACCCCTTCGTTTGTCCAAGACTTCTCAAGAAAATAATAAATATGAAATTGATAGACTCCATACATGAAGTCACAGGCTTGAGTTGGCAGGAGATTGAGGTGGCTCATTTACAGGATTGCCACAGGTTGGAGGACGCTTCTGGTTTTCTTCCTCTTGCAGTGTCTTAGGCTCTACCATCTCTGGGGTCCCTTCCATGTCTAAAAATCTTACGAGCCTGTAATGTTTAATATTTCTGCACAGAACTCTCCAAAACCATGCCTATGATCCACTGGTATCTTCATAATCCTCTCATTTCTCTTCTAACCGGAGGGTGAAAAAGCATTTTGACTTTGGATGCTAGAATTCCAGGTAGGGATGTTTCGTGCTGGATGAAGATCTATTTTCTTCCTCTTCCTGCTTTTTCCACTTATTGTTATCTTGAATGACCAGCTGTAACAATCTGTGCTTTTTGTTTCTGATTCTGTGATCCAAAAAATCTACCTTTCTGCATTTTCTGTGGTTTTCTGAATTCTTAGACCTTATTCTTTTACATTAGGACTTTTTTTTATTGGTCACTCTTTGCATCAAAGAAGTTTTAAAGCAAGGAGTATTTTATTTTTCATTTGACGCTATTGTCATACCAGCTCCCAGGTTTACAACATACAACAAAACAGTATAGGCAAAAGATCTAACCATACCCACTAATCAAAACGTCAGTACTAATATAAAAACAAATACAAGATAATAAAGCATAATAAATCACATTTTACTATGTAAGCACCTAAAATGGCAATATTGTTATCTTACTGGCTAATAGTTTCATTGGGCTCCATTAGTGAATCAAAATAAAATGGCTGTCAAAACTGCCAAGTTTTAAAAAGCTGCTTAAATGTTGCCAGCAAAGGGCTCAGGCAGATATCAGGAGGAAGCTGAGTCAGGGAGCCACCACGGAGAAGGCCCCGTTCCTAGTTTTCTCCCTCTGTTAGGGTCAGCATCCTCAGATATCTGGCCCGGGGCAAATGAGTAGGACAGGCATTCTCCAGATGGGTGATATAAAAATCAAATAAATAAATTATGACTGGAAAAAGGCTTTATATGCTACAATCATCACCTTGAAGCTGGCATGGAAGAGGACAGAAGTTAGTAAATACCAACACATCTCCCGGACTCTGGCTGCCTTAAACTCATCACCTGTCCATCTCCATGCCATCTAATCAGTGTAAGGCAGCCAGAATTGGGGAGACGTGCTGGTATTTATAAACTCTACTCAATGCTCTGGACCTGCTTCTGTATCATCAGCATAATTGGAAGCCCCACGTAGACAGCATTGCAGTAGTCTATTCTTGAGATGATCAGCGCATGGACTAGCACAGGGAGGGACTGGGTGTCCAGGTAGGGGTGCAATCCACTTTAGAGTAGACCTATGTAGGATTCCACTGCTGACTTCTCCCAGCCACCCACCTAACAGTTCAATGCTTCCTCTTCCTTGGGCGTTTTGAACCTCCTGCCAGGAACAGCTTGATCAGAGACACCAACTTCTTAGTTTTATTATCATCAAGTTAAGAAAAAAAAACAGGCAGAATGGGTCGTAATCTCATTCGCAAAAAATACTCTATAAAATCCAGGAAAAAAGTTAAGAAGAGTAGTTGTTGGTTGACGTAGCAACCAAGGAAGGAATAATCATAATTATAATTTGGATACAGTACAGTGCAGTGATCTTTTCCTTTAGCCCACTGGTTCTTAACCTTGGGTTACTCAGGAGTTTTGGACTGCAACTCCCAGAAGCCTTCACCACCAACTGTGCTGGCTGGGGTTTCTGGGAGTTGCAGTTCAAAAACATCCGAGTAACAAAGGTTAAGAACCACTGCATTAGCCTCCTATGAGTGAAGCGTGTGTGTTTAGTCGTTTAGTCGTGTCCGACTCCTCGCGACCCCATGGACCAGAGCACGCCAGGCCCTCCTGTCCTCCACTGCCTCCCGGAGTTGTGTCAGGTTCATGTTGGTTGCTTCGCAGACACTGTCCAGCCATCTCATCCTTGGTCGTCCCCTTCTCCTCTTGCCATCACACCTTCCTAACATCAAGGTTTTTTCCAAGGACTCTTTTCTTCTCATGAGATGGCCAAAGTACTGGAGCCTCAGCTTCAGGATCTGTCCTTCAAGTGAGCATTCAGGGTTGATTTCCTTTAGAACTGATAGGTTTGTTCTCCTTGCAGTCCAGGGGATTCTCAAGAGCCTCCTCCAGCACCACAATTCAAAGGCATCAATTCTTCGGCGGTCTGCTTTCTTTATGGTCCAGCTCTCACTTCCATACATCACGACAGGAAAAACCATAGCTTTGACTATTCGGAGTGAAGCAGAGGAAGTATTTTGGGGCTGGGGCTGAAAGAGTTAAAAGCAGCAGCACGCGAGATTCCTAGAGAGGCAGGAAATGGGTAATTTGAAGAGGTAGGGGTCCTTAACCGGAAATGGTCCTCCCCCGTTAGAACCTTCTTGCTCCAGAGGCGTCAATCTGAATGGGGACTTCGGAAAGTTAGCTTTTTTTTCTGGACAACAACTCCCATCACTCTTCAAGGCGGTGGTTCGAGTTTTGCAAACTGCGGTCCGAAAAAAATCTCTTTGTGGGGGAAGAATATACAGACCTCCAAAGCCTTCCTTTAAAAAAAATACTACAACTCCCAGAGCACCCAGCCAGCAGAGGCAGTGACAGGGCTGATGGGAGTTGAAGTCCGAAGAGTATTGCGCGTCCAACCCTTGGCGTGAATACGTCAAGAACTTATGTAGACCTTTTCTTTTGGGACTACATCATCTGTGGTCGTGCTGTCTGGGGATTCTGGGAGTTGTAGTAGGGGAAATTAAAAAAAAATTTCTAAGCCTTTCCTGCCTGTGGGGCCGCGTGTTTGCCCACTCCTCTCGTAAGAGACTCGTTGGGCGGCTTGGCCTGAAAGGAACGGCGTTACTTTCTGGAGCGGAGGAACGGAGCTGAGCTGGAGGGGGCCACCTCCTCCAGAGCAAAGGCAGGCTCCTCTGCAGACGTTTTTCCTCTTCTCTCCCTGGCAAAGCAAAGACGTTACTTTCCCCTCCTTGGCGTTACCTCTCCCTCATTAGATCTGGTAAGGATCCCCTTGTTGTCTTCTCTCATCCCCCCCCCTTTTTGTTTGTGTGCTTTGTAATGGTTTTAATTCAGTGATCTCTGTTTCTGTGTATGTGTCCGCGCGTGTTGCAAACAGAAATTTTGCAAAAATGTGTTTATACATATCTAACAAAAATGTAAATATTTAAAATAAAATATTTTAGAGGTGGAAGTGTTGCAGGCGAGGCCCCAAGTTAAGATGACTCCCACTAGATTGTAAAATGGATCAGCCAATGTTGGCATCAGCCAATAATTTGGCCACCATTTCCTCACAGAAGGACACAAATGTTATCTCATGAAATCAGGTAGAATGGCTTGTCCCGTCCCTGTCCAGCTGAGAGGAGCATGAGAAATCTCTTGGTAGGTTTCCCTCAGCATCTTAATTGGTGACAGAATCAGGTTCCTTACTGATGTTTGTGAAGGTAGTGCCCCCCCAGAGCTGGATTTTATTCTTCCCCATCCCTGGCAGTTCACTAGGTTTGGTCCTTGATTTGAAAAACTGTTATTTTGGCTCCCTTTTGTTTTTCTTCTTTTTAGCAGAAAAAATGTCAGAGGTAAGAAACGAAAGGGAAGGGCATCAAGCACAGGAGGAAAAGGGTGAATGTTCGGATGCAGAAGAAAGTGTTGAGAATCAAAATGGAATAAAGGAATTGGGAGGAAAACAAGTAGATGAGAAGACAGATGGATCCATTGTTCATCCAGAGGAAGTCCAAGTCCATCAGAAAACATCCAAGAGAGAGGGAAGCCATGAGTGCCCCAAGAGTGGGGAATCTTTTGCCAAGAAATCGGCACTTTATCGCCATGCGAAAGATCACAAAAGGGAGAAATCATTGACGTGCCTGGAGTGTGGAAAGAGTTTTGGTCGGTCTGCAGATCTTGCTGAACATCTTAGTACCCACACAGGTGAGAAACCATTTGAATGCCTGGAATGTGGGAAAACCTTTGGACTGAGAGGAAATCTTATTACCCATGAAAGAATTCACTCAGGGGAGAAGCCATTTGAATGCCTGGAGTGTGGAAAAAGCTTCTGTCAATCTACAAACCTTGCTACTCATCATAGGACCCACACCGGCGAGAAACCATTTGAATGCATGGAGTGTGGGAGAACTTTTGGACTGAGAGCACATCTTATAAACCATGAAAGAATTCACTCAGGGGAGAAACCTTTTACATGCCTGGAGTGTGGAAAGAGTTTCAGTCAATCTGGAAGCTTTGCTCGACATCACAGGACCCACACAGGAGAGAAGCCATTTGAGTGCCTCGAATGTGGGAAAAGCTTCCGCCTGAGAGAAATTCTTACTACCCATGAGAGAATTCACTCAGGGGAGAAGCCATTTAAATGTCAGGAATGTGGAAAGAGTTTTAGTCAACGTGCGAGCCTCGCTAAACATCACAGGACCCACACAGGCGAGAAGCCATTTGAGTGTCTTGAATGTGGAAAAAGCTTCAGCCAACGTTCACACCTTTGTTACCATAAAAGGACTCATGAAGGGGAGAAGGCTTTTAAGTGCATGGAGTGTGGAAAGAGCTTCTCTTCAGGTGGCAGACTTAGTAGACATCACAGGATCCACACCAAGTAGAGACCATTTCAATGTCATGGACTCATTCTCAGAATAATAAATAGAAAGGACCCTAATATGGTGAAAGGTATTTTCATAAATACTTCTCAATAAATACCTTTCATAAATACCTTTCAACCCTGAGTGCTCACTGGAAGGACAGATCCTGAAGCGGAGGCTCCAATACTTTGGCCATCTCATGAGAAGACTCCCTGGAAAAGACCTTGATGTTAGGAAAGTGTGAAGGGAAGAGGAGAAGGGGACGACAGAGGACGAGATGGTTGGACAGTGTCATCGAAGCGACCAACATGAATTTGACCCAACTCCGGGAGGCAGTGGAAGACAGGAGGGCCTGGTGTGCTCTGGTCCATAGGGTCACGAAGAGTCGGACATGACTTAACGACTAAACAACAAAATTTTTCATAAAATAGTTTTTTGGAAGATTTCAGTGCTAATGCCTTAAAAAATCTATTGTGTTTCTCACTATTTGTTTCCTCAGTAACAATGGGTTAGCAAGGTTACTTTGACCATCAACCCCAACAAAATAAATTGGAGGAAGTCTTTCTAGCCCTGCCAGGTAGAACCACAGGGAAGACTGCGCCACTCCTGCCCAGATGGACGTGTGTCATGTTGAAGGGCACAGTGCCCTCCATGAGCCGCCAGGATTTCCTGAAAGAACCACATTGCACAGAAATGAGGGTGGCACCCTTCCGCTGTGTTCCCAGGCTGCTAGCATCACTGCCAGCTTTAGCTAGAGAGCTGATGGAAGCATAGGAGGAATCTAGTATTTTAGAAAGATCAAATTCCAGCTAATTTTTCCTGCGTGTCAGAAAAGATATCCTTTATGGAGAATTAGTGCAGGGAAATCGCCACAGAGGGAGACCACAGCTGCAATACAAGGATATCTGCAAGTGGGATCTGAAGGCCTTAGGAATGGACCTCAACAGATGGGAAACCCTGACCTCTGAGCATTCAGTCTGGAGGCAAGCGGTGCATCATGGCCTCTCCCAATTTGAAGAGACCTGGCAAGCCAAGGAAGAGAGGCAGTCCTAAAAGCAGCAAAATCAGGGAGCTGGGCAGGGGACAGACTGGATTTGTCTTCAGTGTGGAAGGGACTGTCACTCTCGAATTGGCCTTCTCGGCCACACTAGATGCTGTTCCAAGTCCTCCATACAGAGCACGTTGCCATAGCCTCTCTGGACTGAAGGATGCCTAAAGTAAAAGTCAGAAATAACTTCTGACACTGCAATCTTTTTTTCATTTAATTGTTGCATTTTATCTGACATTCACTCTTTTTCTCTAATAGTATTGTATTTTTGCATCTTGAGTCTTCATTGCATACAAGTAATTTTCAGGAGCTGCTCTTGTTTAAATAAACCTTCCACTTTTACTGTGTCTGTGAATAGCCTTTGGTCATCTCTAGGAACAGATTGGGCCAAACAGACAACCCCAGTTTTGTAAGTCTTTCTACTGCAGTGTCATGGGACTGACAGTTGTGAGCTGTTCAGTTTCATAATGCTGTCTTCTGATGTTATTATAATAAAGGGGTGCAAAATATGCTATCTGCTGTTATCAAAAGAAAGCTTTAAAAATGGTTTCCACTGGCATGTTGTCATTCATGAAAATACAGACAGCCGTCTGATCTTTCTGAATCATTTCCCTGCTTGAGTATTTTCATTGTTGCTATATTAAGATTATTCAAGTACAGTATCAGTAGATAGCTATTATTTTTATATAAATTCTTATTCTGCCCTTTTGAAGAACTTGTTGTAGAAAAGGCAGCTTACAATCTAAAGACAGATGCATTAAGAATATCAGAAACAATACAGCAAGCAAGGGGCAGAATATGTAAAACAACATCAGAGGCTATCTTCTCTGTCCAGAGGGAAAAAAGCTTGCTGGAACAAGAAGAGCAAACGTTTTTAACTTGGATGTGGAGTATGATCTATGAGAAGGGGCCATTTGAGATTCAGTGGGCAAGGGTGCAAGGCACAGAAAGAAATCTAGTCTTGAGGCACATTGTTGTACTTGCGTTGTGGATAAACAAATGATCTAAGTGTGGAAAATGCTTTAAAAGAGTTCATACAGGGGACAAACTTTTTAAATGCCAGGAGTTTGGAAAAAGCTTCGCTCAGAGTAAGCATAATATGCATTTCAGAATCTATCTGAAAGAAGCCTTATAAATGCCTGGAGTGTGGAAAGACTTTAATCGAAGCCATTACCTTTATTCTCATTAAATGACTAATGGCAGAGAGAAGCCATTTAAATGCATGTGGAAAAAGTTTTCTTCAGGTGACAGGCTGAGTAAACATCACAAAATCGACACCAAATAGAGACCATTTCAATGTCAAGTGCTCATGCTGGAAAGAATTGATAGAAATGCTCCCTATATGAGGAAAGTTATTTTCTTAAAATAGTTTCTTAACAGATTTTTATGGTAAGACCTAAAAAAAAGTGCTACATTTTTTTTCCCCTGAGTAAGAAGGGCGCAACAAGTTAGTCTTACTGCCAACCATGACCAGATAAAACTGTGACATTGGGCGGGACATTTTTCTCTTCTCCAGGTGGACCAAAGTGAGGACTGTACCACTCTGGTCTGCATAAGAACATCCCACTGCTTGGGGTGGACTGGGGTGGCCTGGAAGGGCGCTGTGCCCTTTGGGAGCAGCCAGGACTCCCCAGAAGAACCACGGGGGCAGAGAAAGTAAAGGGAGTTCAAGACCTCCATGATTTCAAGAAAATAACAGACAGTGGTTCAGAGTGTCCTCTCAAGTGCTTCAGCTAGTTTCTTCAATACTCTTGGGTGCAGTTCATCCAGTCCTGGAGATATGAACTCGGTTTAAATTAATAACGTATCTGTAAATCTCAAGCTACTATCGTTCCCATCCACTTTGTACTTAACATTTCCCTGGAGGGTTGTAGACTATCTTTTGTGAAAAGACCGAGCTGAAATAGGAATTGAGCACTTCTGCTTTTCCTTTGTCACTTTCTCATCCCCACTGAGTATCTGATCCACTGTTTTGTTTCCTGTGGCTTTTGCCATGCATGTCCCTGAAGAAAGCCCTTTTTGTTGTCGGAGCATGGACAGAGTTTCTACTCCAGTCCTCTGAGGATGCCGGCCAGAGACTGGCGAAACGTCAGGAAGAACAACCTTCAGAACACGGCCAAAGAACCAGAAAAACCCTCAACAACCCTTTTTGTTGCTTTTGGCATTTCTTGCTAACCTCAGCTCATTTTCTGCTTTTGCCTACCTAACGCCATCCCTGCAATTCGTTGCTATTTCTCTGTATTCTTTCCCTGTGGCCTAGCCTTCTTTCCACTTCCAATATGTGTCCTTTTTTGATTTTCAGGTCCTCTCTGAGCTTTTCTGTGAAGCCACGTTGATTGTTTTTACTGTCTTCCACCTTTTCCTCTTAATGGAATTGTTTGTAGTTGTGCCTTTAGCATTTCCTTTTTAAGAAATTTCCACTCATCTTTGACTCATTTGCTTGTTAGGATCTCCTGCCACGGTACTTTTCTTATAATTATTCTGAATTTATAAAAATTGGCTTCACTAAAATCCAGTGTGCATATATGGGCTACACTTTATTTATATGGTCACTTTCTCCCTGAGTTCCCCTTACTGACATTTCATCCACCAAGTCATCCCTATTCTTTAAAATGAAATCAAGGATAGCTACTCCCTTCCCCCCCCCCCCCCCCCCCGCTTTTTAAAGGTGAAAGTTATCAGCCATACAAACCAGGAATTTCTTGGAATGGCATGTTTGGCAGAATTTGCCTCCCAACGGATATCAGGTCCACTGAAATCTCTTTGCTACTACACCATGTCTGTTAGAAATTCTTGCAATTCTAAAGAATGAAGAGACAATCGACCATACTACAGATAGTAAATACAAGCTAAAAAGAAAAGAAAGAAATTCTTGCAATTTGTTTTTCATCTTGATTAGGCAGTTGGTAGTAGACTCCAACTACCATATTCCTTTTATTTATTGATATTTATTTATTCATTTATTTACTTATTTATTTATTTATTTATTTATTTATTGTCATTGTAAGTATATACACAGTATATACTTTCATTGTATGTATACCCATACAAAGGAATTCACAGACATCCAGAGACCACACATATGCATACACATAAAATCCCCCAACACTCCCCATGCACTAAAAGTCCCCCACTAAAAATACAAACATCTACACCGCAGGCCAAGTAACACCGTTATATTAATCCAGATGCTCTCAATGGGGCAACGAAACTCATCCTCCTAGCTTTCTAAACAGGAATACAGTACAGTATGTAATTTTGACATACACTTCTATTTCATCACTGTTATTTTTTTAAACAATTTATATCCTTCAATTGCTATATTCCAGGGAATCATCTCACCAAGTGTCTGTAATCTCCATTAAGTTGTATCTACCCTCTTGAACTAAGATCTCAAGTTCTTCCTGTTGGTTTCCATTCCAATCATATATCCCATCTCTGCCCACTGACAATACTCTGACATAGATCCATCAGCGAACAGATTTGTTTTGGTGCAAATGCACCAATCCACGGCACAGAACTTCATGTTTTCTATATTTGCCTGAAACTACTGTCAGATCATAGGTATAACATGTGACAACCAACTACAGCAGAGAAATCATGGGTTGTTTGGCACATGGCTTTGCAGTAGCATCCAGATAGGGCTCTGAGGTGTGGATCCTGGAGGCTCCCCACATGATTTATATGTGGCACCTGCCCTGAACCACATTGAAAACATAGACCTCATTGGAAAATCATTTCCTCTATGGCTTTGCAGTGGCAAAAACAAAACAAAAAAACCAAACCATGTGTCATGGATCCACATGATTTTCACATAGGATCTGTAGAGTTCCCTCCTCTCTGTCAAGTGGCAGTTCCAGTCTGTGGCCACAGAGTAAACCAGAGAAATAATAGATCCTCCGGTGCATGGCTTGCTTGCGACATAAAAACCTGGATCTTCGTGCGTCCCCACGAGGATTACAACAGATCCCCCTCAAAGCACTGTAAAAGCAAGCCCACAGACTGCAAGACAGAAATCATGGTCCCATTGTAGCCAAGCTTTGCCACAGCAAGAAAATACACCGATCTGAGGCGTGGATCGTCGTGGATCAATACGATTTTTACCCGGGATCCACCCCATCCCCGGTCTTAATCACAGGTCCCACTTTGTCCCAATAGGCGAGAGAACAGAAATCGCGGACCCTTGGGTGCGTGGCTTGGCAGTGGCGAAAAAAAAGATCCGGATCTGGGGCCTGGATCCTCATGGATCCACCCCACTGTTCTGTGGGATCTGCCCCAAGCCAGGCATCGAAGGCCCCGCGATTTCTATGCCGCCGTCCTCCCCACCAAGGGGCGGCACCGAGACGAGGTGGCGGGCTGTGGGGGGCGAAAGGCCTCTGAGGCGAGGGCGGGGGAGGCCCGCCAGCGCCGCCGCCTGAGGCGACCCTCTTCCGAGGCGGAGAGGCTCCGGGAAGAGAGGGTAGCTTCGGCGGCCCTGAGGGAAAAAGCCGGGCGGCTACGCGAGACCGAGGCCTAAGGGCCTGTGGGAACGGAGCCAGGCCCGAGGACGAGGACGGAGAAGCCCCCTGGAGTCAGAGGCTCGCCTGCCCGCCCCTTCGCCCGCGGCCTGGGTCCGGGCTCGGGCCCGGCCCTTTTCCTCAGGCCCTGAGCTGAAGGGTGCTGTGGAGGAAGAAGGGCGCCATGTCGGCCGAGGCCTTGGGCCTCCGCGACGCCCTGAGGGCGAGGGCGGCGCTGCGCCAGGCCCCGCACGGGGTGCCCGCGGAGCAGCGGGCCGCCTTGCCGGAGACCCCGAAGGAGCCCCTGCGGGGTATCTTCTGGGATGATCCCGCCTCGCAGGAGGCGGTGGGGACCCTCCCGGGCCAGCCACCCCTGGAAGGAGACCCCCGTCCCAAGCAGAAGCGGGAGGGCCTGGATGCGGCCCCGGGACCTCTACCCCCGAAGCAGGCGGCCGAGGAGGAGGCTTGGAGGGAGGCTGCCCCACAGGAGGAGCGGGGTGCCCTGGGGCAGGAGGCATCGGAGGCGTGGGGAAATGGCCGTTGGGGTGCCAGGAGGAAGGAACGGGATCCCCTGGAGGAGGAGGAGGAGGAGGAGGAGCGCGATCTGCCGAGGGATCTGAGGGAATTTCTGGGAGAGATCCCATTAGAGAAGCCGACGGGTTTTCCCCAAGAGAATTGGGATGGTCTGAAGCAGGTGGGTTTCCACCGCCTTCTGGTGTGTGATCAGGGGAGGGGAAGGGGGCAGCCCTGCAGGGCTGGTCTGTTGGGTTTTTCCCCTTGGGAAGGAATCTTCGTGGCCCCTCTGACTGGAGATGCTTGTTTTCGAGAAGAGCCCTGAACCATCTGATGCCCACACTTTTAAGTTCTAAGCCTTCCTTTCTCTTTTTTTCCCACCCCTAAAAGCAAATCCTCTAGAATGATATAGTAGGGACCCCCACACTAGGAAAGCGGAGTCCTTTGTAGGTAACGAGCATTTGCTTTTTTTTTTTTTTTTTTTGGACTACCAATTCTCAGGATCTGCCCCAAAACAATAATTTCTCCTTTTGTGGGAATTTATTATTTGTTCCTTGCCCCTTTTTTGTTTCTTCCCGTATTTATTTATAATGAAATAATTTAGAAGGTTTTTAAAAAATTTAAACCAGATCTCAGCTATTCTTTAAAGGTCACTTTTAAGAACTAGTCTTAGAGGTCAAATGCCCTGTGGAATAACACAGTTTTCGCTGTCCATTGAAAAGTTGAAAGAGATGGAGGCAGCTTGACCTCAGTGTTGCACGCCTGGGGGTATTCTGACAATTGCACTTCTCCGGTGTCTGCATGATCCTGCCTATTAGTGCAAGTAGGACCTACCTAAGTAATAATGTTACTCCTCTACTAACCTATAGTAAATGCAACTATCACTTTTCATTCAGGTCGCAGTGTCCTTTGAGGAGGTAGCTGTATATTTCACCATGGAAGAATGGGCTCTCCTGGATCAAAGCAAGAGGATGTTGTACAAGGAAGTCATGCTGGAGAATTATCGGAATATTTCCTTATTGGGTAAAGATCTGTTTGATTGATAGATATACATTACTCTGGAAGTACACAAGTTCCCCCAATCATTATATTTGTTGTTGCTATGTGCCTTTAAGTCATCTCCAACTTATGGTGACTATGAATGAGCAATCTCCAAAATGTCCTGTCTTCAAGAGCTCTGCTCAGCTTTTGCAAACTCAAGCGAGTGGTTTCCTTTACGGAGTCAATCCATCTTACAATAAGTCTTTCTCTTTTCCTGCAACTTTCCACCTTTCCCAGCAGTATTGTCTTTTCCAGAGGATCCTGCCACAGGATTTTCATGATGTGGGACAGCCTCAATTTCAACATATTTGTCCCCAGAGAAAGTTCAGGCTTGATTTGATCTAGGACCTACCTGGTACTTGTTCATCTTTCTGGCAGTCCAGGGTTTTCCTCGCTTTTTTAACTGTCCAGTTTTCACACCCATACATGTCAACTGGAAATACAAGCGTATGGATGATCTTGGCATTGGTCTCTAGTGACACATCCTTATACTTGATTATCCTTTCAAGTTCCTTCGTTGCTGCCTTTCAATTGCTACATTGGTTTAGATAGGTTTGATATGAATAAATAATTATTAAAGCAAAACAGAAATAATTACTAAAACCTGACACTTAAGAATTCAAAATTATAAGTAATGGCTTGTGTTTTATACGTAGTGCAAAAGTATGTAAACTATAAGCTCTATCCATAGAATGTTTTAATCCATACCTGAAGGACCGCCTCCTTCCATATGAACCTACCCGGCAGTTAAGATCTAGCCAGGGGTTCCTTTTGAAAGAGCCATTCCTTAAGGAGGTAAGGGGGACGGCTTGTAGACAAAGGGCCTTTTCGGCAGCTGCCCCCAGACTATGGAATGCCCTCCCGACTGAGATTCGTCTGGCACCGACGCTGATGACATTTCGGCGCCAGGTCAAAACCTTCCTGTTCCAGAAGGCTTTTAATTGAAATAATATTAGCTGTGGGTCCGATGGCAATTTTAATTGTATTTTAATTGTATTTTAATTATTTTATCTTTTACTGTATTGAATTTTAATTGTTGTAAACTGCCCAGAGACCTCTGGGCGGTGTGTGCGGCATATTAATTAAATAAATAAATAAATAAATAAATAAATAAATAAATAAATAAATAAATAAATAAATAAATAAATAAATAAATAAATAAATAAATAAATATTTTTCTTCCTAATCTCCTGTGATGTAGGAACTCTGATTCCTCAGCCTCAACTCATCTGCCTGGAAGAAGAGGAAGAACTGTTTGTCTTGGAGCAAAAGGCAGGTGGGTACTTGGATTTTGTGGTGAGAATATATCTACGTCACTGAAAGAGTACATGTTTCCACAGTTCAGTTTTATTAAATGTTTTAAAGTTTCCTGAAGATCTCTGTGGCGTTTTCCCTAATCTCATTCCATAATGTCCTGGGTTTCTCCTTCCAGAAATCCTTTGATGGCACAGGAACGTCCTTATGGAGTTTCAGGGTCTGGCACGCTAGAGACAAAATGTAAGCTAAAGGAAGTTGAACATTTGCCCAGATGCTGCATTAGTGGCTGAGACGAAACTAGCTTGATAAGAGTTATGGGTGGGTCAAGAAGGAGAGGTGGAAAAGACAACTGCCCAGGTGAAGAATCAAGTTCTTCCCCTCACTGTATTTCCAGTTTTAGGGAGTTAGGATCAGAAAACAAAATCAACCCTTTCTGGTTTGGAGGAGCCTCATGGCACAGTGGTTAAACTGCAGTACTGCAGCCAAAACTCTGCTCACAGTTCGGATTCAATCCCAGATAGCCAGCTGAAGGTTCGCTCAGAATCCTCCCAAGGTCCGCAAATTGGGTACCCAGCTCATGGTGGGGGGGCAATATGTAGCCTGCATAATTAAATTGCCAACCACTCAGATAATGCTTTAAATGCTATAGAGCAGTATATAAGCAGCATGATTTTGGCTTCTGGCCCTGATTATACATGAGCCTCGCAACTAATCACTAAAGGGTTCCCTCTTTAATACATTTTTAGTATGCTATCAAGTTCTTTTAATGAGTCAGTCTATCTCACATTTGGTCTTTCGCTTTTCTTGCTGCCTTCCACCTTTTCCTAGCATTATTGTCTTTTCCGGAGGGTCCTGCCACAGGATTTTCATGGTGTGCCCAAAGTAGGACAGCCTCAGTTTCAACTTTAGTGACCCTGATAGGGCTTTGAAGGTGATATTTAAGGAGTGGTTTTACCAGTTCCACTCCCCCAGTGAGTTTCCATGGCCAAGTGGGGATTCGAACTCTGGTCTCCAGAGGCCTAGCCCATCACTATATCCACTGCACCATACTAGATATCCTTTCAGTCTGATTTCTGTCACAGTCAGCCTCCTTACCAAGTACAGTGGTGCCTCGCTTAGCGACGTTAATCCATTCCGGAAAAACGTCTCTAAGCAATTTCATCGCTAAGTGATTTTAAAAAGTCCATAGAAACACATTAAAACGCGTTTAATGTGTTCCTGTGGGCTTAAAAACTTACCTTTCAGCGAAAATCCTCCATAGTGCCGCCATTTTCGCTGCCTCTTAAGCGAGGCAAAACAGCGGGTGGCCATTTTGTTTTTCCGGTGGCCATTTTGAAACCGCCGATCAGCTGTTAAAAAAGGGTCGTTTTGCCATGATCGCTTCCCCGCGATCATCGCAAAACGAATTTTTTCCATAGGGACCATCGCTAAGCGATCGCTTTTGCGATGGCAAAAAGTCCATCGCTAAGCAATTTTGTTGCTCAACGGAGTGATTGCTAAGTGAGGCACCACTGTATTGAAAGGCAACTTTGGTTAGAGTTGCCTTTTATGTTCCTCTTTTCTGGGCACTGCTTATTTGCTTTCCTCCTTATTCAAACAACCTGTTTTTCCTTTCCACTCACTTCAGTTTTCTTTCTTTTGTTAGTTGAAAGTGAGGTTAAAACATCCCATCATAACCACTGGAAAACCGACACCATGGAGAAATGCTTTCAATGTTCAGAGGGTGGGACCTGTTTTGATGAGAACATCACACTTGCTTACCACCAGCAAATATATACAGGAGAGAAACCGTATAAATGTCTCAAGTGCAGAAAGCGCTTCAGTGATGATAATCACCACACCACCTATCAAAAAATTATACCAAGAGAGAAGCCCTATAAATGCTGGGAGTGCGGAAAGATCTTTAATAGGCAAGAACACTTGACTGCCCATCAGAGAATTCACACAGGAGAGAAACCGTATAAATGCTTAGAGTGCGAAAAGAGTTTCAGTCAGAAGTCAGGTCTTACTGCCCATCAGGGAACTCACACAGGAGAGAAACCCTTTGCATGCCTCCAGTGTGGGAAAAACTTCAGCTTGAGGGCAAACCTGACCTTGCACCAAAGAATTCACACAGGCCAGAAACCTTATAAATGCCTGGACTGTGAGAAGAGTTTCCACAGACATGATCACCTCATCTACCATCAAAGAATTCACACAGGGGAGAAACCATATCAATGCCTGGAATGCAGCAAGAGCTTCAGCAGGAAAGGACACCTTACTAAACACAGCCGGACCCACACAGGAGAGAAACCCTTTAAATGCGTGGAGTGCGGCAAAAGCTTCAGCCAGAGGTCGAGCCTCACAGTACATGAAGGCACTCACACGGGAGAGAAACCGTTTAAGTGCTTGGACTGTGACATGAGCTTCAGGCAGAGGCAGGCCCTTATTGCCCATTACAGAATTCATACAGGTGAGAAACCCTATACGTGCCTGGACTGTGGGAAAATCTTCCGCTCGTACCAGCAGCGTTCTGTACACCGGAAACTTCACACAGGGGAGAAACCCTTTAAATGCCTCGCATGCATGAAGAGCTTCTACAGAAGTAATGACCTCATATCACATTTTAGGATCCACACAGGGGAAAAGCCGTTTAAGTGCTTGGAGTGTGGGAAGTGTTTCAGGCAAAGCGCACAACTGACTTCCCATCAAAGAAGCCACATTTCCAAAGTGTGATTTGTAGACCAGTGGTGGTCCATATACAGTGGTGCCTCGCTTAACGAGCGCACTGTTTAACGAAGAATCCGCATAGCGATGCATTTTTTGCGATCACATTGCGATGTTTTGAATGGCAAAACATCACATTGTGATGATCGGTAAGCATTTCGCTTACCGATCTTCGCATTGCGATGTTCTAAAAACAGCTGATCGGCGGTTCCAAAATTGCCACCGGAAGAAAAAATGGCTGCCCACTCCATTTTCGCGCCCTGCCCTCGCTTACCGGGCGGCGAAAATGGCGGCCGGATGGGGGAATCTTCGCATAGCGGTGAGTTTTTGCCCCATAGGAACGCATTAAATGGAGTGTAATGCGTTCCTATGGGTTCCCCCCCCGCATAGCGACAAATCCGATTAGCGACGTTAGTCCTGGAATGGATTAATGTCGCTATGCGGGGCACCACTGTATTTCATCCAGAGGGGCCACAGAATTATTGTGGAATAGTCAGGGATATCTGTATTTTGTCCACCACTTGATTTATTAATTTACTGTATTCTTCCAACATTCTGAGATGGTCAGAACATTGATGATGCTCACAATGTCCTGGGCATTGTCTCTGTGAACTCTTTTAGTGTGGTATAAAATGAATTTTTTTAAAAAAATATAACAACAGCAGTAAACTTTTCTATGATTCACTTTTCTATTACTCTATGATAAAACAGTGAATGTTGTTGTATTACTATTCAATCATACATACTGTACTTCCTTACCACCCACCCGCAAATCAGGTGGCTTACTGTGTTGTCCTCAGGCAGATGTTCGTCCTGTCACAAGGCGGCCGGTTGTTCCTCTCTGGTTTGTTTCCTTCTATCATCCCAGAGAAAGAATTCACAATCTAGTCTGTTTTTAAACACGAGATGCTTGCCATAGGGCTAGTCCAGTGGGTTAACTTGCATCCTGCCACTCTGAAGTAAGTTAAACCTTCAGCTTCATTCAACAACCGAGGGCCCCAACTAAAAACACAATGAACCAAAGAAAAAAGGGAATGGAAAGTTGAAGGGCTGAATAGCTCAGTGGTTTAGGCATCTTGCTGTGGAGTCGGAAGTTGGTAGTTCGATTCCCCACTTTGCCTCCTGAACAGGGCTGGACTTGATGATCCATAGGGTCCCTTCCACCTCTGCAGTTCTAAGATGATGCTGATGCTCGTTATCAAGTGAGGAAAAGGAAAAATAAGATGAGTTGGCAGGATGAGGTGTAAAAAGATGATGAGATCACCAGGGCCTTCATTCAGCGGGAGGAGCCGATCTGTCAGGAACAACTCAACCGAGGGTGGATCAGTTGCCAACATCTGGGCAAGGAAGGCGAGGCATCTACAGCGAACAAGGCAGGGCAAGATAATGGATAATATCCTAATAATTTCCCCGGGGGGAAACCTGGGGAGTTCATAAATCTTAGATTTGCTTTTGCTGGGAAAATTTACCCACATTAAAAAATAAATAATAAATTATTGTTGGTGTTTTTTCCATTTTTATACTGCCCAATTAGTGCAAAGCACCCCTGACAAAGTACAGTAGGACCCCCGTATATTCAAGGGGAATCCACTACTGTATTTCCAAGCACCTCCCCGTTTGGATGCTGAAAAATGTGGATTATAGCAAACTATGAGAACATCTGCTTCTCTCCGCCCCCCCCCCCCATTTAAGGAACAATGCCCCTTTCCTGCTTCTGGAAGGGTTCTTGGGGGTCCCTTACCAAATTAAAGCTGGAATTACACATCTTGGCATGTCCTGTTACTAATTTTTCTGAGCTTTACCAGGCCCTGAGAGCAAAGTTTTCACCACCCCCGTGGCTTTTCCACCCCCTAAACTGCCCCTCTTCTGTTCTAGTATAATCTTGAAGGGTGTCCTGGGGGTACACAGGAATATGGACATTTGGGGAAAATCACATTTCTTCACTCACGGATGGCCTTTCGGATCCAAGGGGGGAAAACAACAGAAAGGAAACACTTCGTGTTAAGCTGCTGCAATTTTGTTTTCCATGTGATAAATCAAGGATCTTCCACCCTTGCATTTCTTCTCTAACCCATGTTGCTGGCTGTTGTCTTCTCATTCTCTTACTGAGTGGGAGAATTTGAAAAATAAAAATCTAATAGCCAGAATCTTAATTGGGCTAATTGACCAGAGCACATCTTGATCAACCCATTCAGGGCATGACCAAGCTTGCCCTGGGTTGCGCCTTGGAGATGCGGGGAAGGGGGGGGGGAACAGGCTTGCAAAAAAAAGAAAAGCCCCACCAATTATTTATCTGAAATATTTTTATTCCGCCTTTCTCCTTCACAAGAACCCAAGGCTTACATCATTTAAAAGACCATATATACATATATTTAAAAGGCTGCCGTCTCCCTTCTTTTGCCCCTCGATCCACCCAAGCCTAGCCCCGCAAGGCGAGAAAAAGAACACAACGCCTCTTTTCCCAATCTCCGATTAGGCGCCTGACACGTGTCCGGATGATCGTCGGAAGGCGCCTCCCTCGGTCCCTCCTCCTCCTCGGGGCGGGAGGCAGAAAGCCAGCCGGGGAAGGGAGCCTCTTCTCCATCTCTCCCTCTTGCAGGGAAGAAAGCCATGGCCCCGGCGGCCAGACCCGAGGCCGGAGGCGGCGGCGGTGGGGGCGGCCTGGGCCGGCTCTATCCCCCGGAGCGTCTGGAGCGCCTGCGGGCCGAGGTGGAAGGGCTGCAGGCGGCCCACCTCTCGGCCTCGGTGCGGGAGCGGGGCCGGTGGCGGCGGCAGGTGCGCCTGGGCCGGATGACGGCCGACGAGTGCCTGCGGGAGCTGCGCGAAGCCCAGCGCCGGTGGGAAGGCCTGCTCCCGGAGGCCGGCGGGCGCCTCTCGGAGGGCGGCCAGGAGCGGCTCCTGGGCGCCTCCGACCTCGGCCTGGCCCTCATCCGCCGCATCGGGGCCCTCCGGGAGAAGCCCAAGAAGGCCCGCAAGCCCAAGAAGCCCGGCGGCGGGCGGAGGAGGACCCGGCCGCCGCCTCGGGCCTCGCAGGAGGCCGGCCGCCCCTTTCTCCAAGGAGGAGGAGGCTCCCTGTTGAGGCCCGTCCGGCTGCCCTGCGGCCACTGCTGCCTCCCGGGCTTGGCCCCGGTGGGCCCCGGGGCGCCCGAGGAGGAAAGGGCCGCCCGGGACTCGCCCCCGGAGGGAGAGGGCCAGGCCCCTTTGGGGGAGGAGGAGGCCCCATGGCCGGGCCAGGGGGTCGCCCAAAAGGTTACCCGGCCTGGCACGGAGGAGGCGGGCCTCCCCTGGCAGCAGCCCTTTGGGGGTGCCCTGCCTGAGGAGGCTGCTGGGCCAGGCCAGGCCCTCCCTGGCAGAGCCCCTAAGGAGGAACCGTTGGCCTTGGCAGAGGTGGTGGGCAGCTTGACGGCTGCCCCTTGGGGTTTCCTGTGGGACGCCCCGCCGCAGGACCAGAGGGGGGCCCTGACCGAGAAGACGGGGACCCCGGAGGAGAAGGTGGCTGCCCGGGGTCCCCGCACGCCGGACGTGGATGCCCCTCGAGATGTCTCGGTGGAAGAGCTGGGCACCCATGGAAAGAAGGGCCCCGCTTTGGAGGGCCTCCCAGAGAAGAGGGGTGCCCCGGTGGAGGTCCCGCGGATGAAGGAGATGGTCGCCCTGGAGAAGGTGGGGGTTGCACGTCGTCTCCCCCTGGAAGAGGCCGGCACCCTGGCGGAGCGGAGGAAGACCCTGCGGGATTTGCCAAGCGATGCTCTTCTGCAGGGGGACCCGGGCAGCCTGCCAGAGGAGATGCCTGCCTTCCAGGAGACCCCACTGAAAGAGGTGAGGGCCTTGCAGGAGAATAGCGGGGGCCCTGTGGAAAGAGATGGGTACCCCCTCCCGGGGTGGGGGTGGGGGAAGGAAAGGTGGGTGCCTTACAGGAGAACCAAATGGCCAGGGAACCAAAATGGAATCCACTTTACATTGTTCATCACTACATATCCCATCTTCAGCACAAGATCTAAACCACATAAACCATTATCATGACAGAGGTTGTCTCTGATGAATACCTCCCTGGAGTCCCCATGGGGTGCCCCACTGCCTTGCCTACTAGAGCAGACGGGAAAGCCCTCCCAAATAAGAGCTGCTTCGGTTCATTCATAGAAAATGAATTGACCACCATCGGTTCAACACTTTCCCCCTTTTTTTCAGGTCCCTATGACTTTTGAGGAGGTGGAGGTCCCTTTCACGGAGGACGAGTGGGCTCTGCTGGATCGGGGCCAAAGGGCCCTGTATCAGGAAGTCATGCTAGAGAATTACGAGATGGTAGCAGCTCTGGGTAAAAGAGTTCTCTTCCTTTGACTGATAGCTGTCAGAAATTATTCTCTCTTTACTGGCCTGGTTACCTCACAGCTCTTAAATGCCTTCAATCTTATTCTTTTCTCATCATTTCTTGATTCTAGAATACTCTGAAATTGCCAGTTTTTTTATTTATCCGTCTTCATACATAGATAACTCCCTCCCCTTTTTCCTCCAGGGAACATGAGTGTGGGGGGAGGCAGCTGAGAATGTGTATGACAGGCCCAAGGACACCCAGCAAGGGCCATAGCCACGTAGAAATTTGAACCCAAGCCTCTTGGATTCAACATTTTGGCCACTACACCATACTTAATCTCTGCTTTATTTAATTTAGAATGTTTTCTATACATAGAGGATTACTGGTCAAAATCCTGTTGAGATATATGTGTACCTGAAGAACCATATAAGTTCCCAAGGTTTATTACAGCTAATTTATAATGATAATAATAATCTTAGAACTGCTAGATAGCTCAGCAGTTTTGTATTTTGTAGCTTAAAGCCCTTTGTACTTGCAATGGGTTTCAGTAGGACCACCCCCATATCTGTGGATCAGCATCTACGGATTCACTTATCTCCTGCCTGAAAATATTAAATAAAAAACCACAGCAATTTACCAGAACTAGCCAATAGAGGAAGTGAGAGACCATGCTGTGTACAGCAGGACCCCAGTATCTGCAGAATCAGTATCCACAGTTTCACTTACCCATGGTCTGAAAATATTAAAAATATTAAAATATCCAGAAAAAAACTATTTTCATATGTATCACCATAACAGGCCATGAGATGGATCCAGAAACTGTGCTATGAATACTTGCTAGTGAAGAATACATAGGAAAGAGAGAGAGTTCCCTATTATCCACAGTTTTCAGTATCCGCAGGGGCATGGAGCCAATCCTCAGCAGATATGGGAAACCTACTGCATAGTGTTTGCTATTTCCATAATTTTCAGTGTCCTGCAGGGGCTTGGAAACTGCAGTCCTATTGTATCCCATTTGAGGGGAAAAACCTCTAATTTGTAAAGTACAAAAGAAGGTTACAGTTATTTATTGATTTCTGGTAAGAGTCAAAGAGGAGGCCATTTAGAAACAGAGCACCTGCAACATTCTCCCTTCAGGATGAAGAACTTGTTCAGCTGAACTTCCTCCTGTTGGCTTTCAAGGAATGGGCAAAACCTTAATTTTCGAGCCATTGTCCAGATCTTTACTAAATAAGGAAGGGATTTCCTTCCCCCATAAGCCCAAGAAAAGGACACCAGTATTTGACACCAGTATTTGATAGAAATATATAATGCACTGGGGGGGGGGGGAGAGCACCAACTTATCAGTTCTCAGAACTTTCAAAAGTTTTGCTGCGCTTGTTGGTTCAGTTGAAAATTCATCAAATGGAGTCTGGAGGCCAAATGCCCAGCTTATTAGTTTAATAGCATTATTCTTTGGTAATGCAAGTTAAGTCATACGGATATTAGTTTTCCATCTTTACACTCTGTTCCTTTTTCTTTTCCCTCGAAGAAGGACTTCTGATTTCTCAGCCTGGCTTTGCCTGGTGGGAAGAAGGAGTAGAGCCGTTTACCCCCGTGCTAGAGACAGGTAAGTGCTTTCATATGTAGCACCCTGTTTCCCCTAAAATAAGACCTAACCTGAAAATAAGCCCTAGTAGGATTTTTCAGGATGCTCGTAATATAAGCCCTAGCCCCAAAATAAGCCCCAGTTAAGTGACATCCCGCCATCCACCCTTGTGCAGCAACCAGAAGAAGAATAAATGTAGATTGTTGTACATGAAAAAAATAAATAAAACATCCCCTGAAAATTAGCCCTAATGCATTTTTGGAGCAAAAATTAATATAAGACCCTGTCTTATTTTCGGGGAAACATAATAGGATGTATCTTGATGGTCAGCACAGTCCCTGTTCGCACAATGTCTTAAAGCAGTGATTCCTAGCCTTGGGTCCCCAGATGTTCTTGGTCTAAAATTCCCAGAGATTTGAACCCAGCTCCACTGAATCCCAGTCTTTTTTAAAATCCACTTAACCAGTGGTTCTTGACCTTGGGTCCCCAGATGTTCTTGGACTAAAACTCCCAGAAGCCTTCACCACTAGCTATGCTGGTCAGGATTTCTGGAAGTTGTAGTCCAAGAACATCTGGGGACCCAGGGTTGGGAATCACTATCTTAAGGTCTCCTGGAAACATTTATACCAGCTGGACTTACATAAATCTTTGTAGTCGTAGGTTTCTCTTTCCACAACGCAGAAATCCTGTGAAAATCACTAGATCTGTATTGCACTATATTTCTCATCATGCAGTTGGTAGCTTTCTGGGGGTGCTGTGAACTGGAACTCCACCATATCTGGAGGAGAGTGGATTTGGAAGTTGGTTAGGACATACCTAGATGACATTTTTTTTATTATGCAAACAGGGTGATGTTTTCAAAGAAGGATCTGATACAGAAAGAATGCTCTATATCCCACCCTCTCTTCTTTTGTCATCTTTAAAGGCAGTGACAGAAAGTCAATGATATATTCCAGATCTGATCCTCCTTCAGGTGACGTGGAAAGGGCCACTGTGCTGTCAGATCAGGTAAAACAGGATTCTCTTTCATTGGTAGCTAAATAATAATAATAATAGCACGCCATCAAGTGAGTTCTGACTTCTGACAATCCTTTTCAGGGTTTTCTAGGTAAAGAATATTCAGAACTGGTTGTTGTGCGTTTTTCGGGCTCTTTGGCCGTGTTCTGAAGGTTGTTCTTCCTAACTGTCCTCTGAAGATGCCGGCCACAGAGACTGGCGAAACGTCAGGAAGAACAACCCTCAGAACATGGCCAAAGAGCCCGGAAAACCCACAACAACCATTAGATCCCGGGCGTGAAAGCCTTCGCAAATACAATATTCAAAACTGGTTTCTCCTTCCCTTTTTCTGGGGTCGCCCTGGGACTGTGCAGCTTGCCTAAGGCCACACAAGCTACTGTGATGAATACTAGGGGAATCAAACTCCCAACCTCTGGCTCCGTAGCCAGACACTTTAACTCATTAGCATAGGGTTATTCCTCCTGCTCACATCACCCATGAATTCATGTCCAGTGGGAGGAGCGACCCTCTTTCCCAGGCCTGCCTCCTTCACAGAAACCCTCTTTACTGTGCTAAGCAGCGAAACTCACCATTTAGTGACCTGGCAGTTTATCTGACCCTGATGAGAGACCACTCGGCTGTGTGTTTGTTCTGTTCTCCGTAGAGGAGAGAACCCAACCTGGCCGTGAAGGGGGGGCAAAGAGTACCTCTTCCTATGTGGTAAAAGAGGGTGAAAAAGAAATCTGGTTGTAAAGAGAAGATATTCTAATTACTTCTTTTTTAAAAATCAGAAATGCATGATCTTTCAGCTTCCAGTGACCTTTGAGGAGGTGGCCATACATTTTACCAAGGAGGAGTGGTCGTCGCTGGATCCGAACCAGAAGGCTCTGTACAAGGAAGTCCTGCTGGAGAATTATGAGAATGTGGCCTCTCTGGGTAAGGATCACTTTTCTTGAGCTTTTTATTTTCCTTTCATTTTTGCCTCTTACGAGCCAGTACGATGCACCTGAGTGATTCTGGCTAAGCCTTCCCTCCCTGTGTCATGTCCTTATTCAGCCTTGGCAAGGATTAAGGGTCCCTTTGCCGAGACTCTTTAGCCCTCTAGCTTTTCCTTGGACCTGGTGGGATGGTGGAAGCTGGCCGTTCTGTCTGAGCTGAGCCTTCCCTTCCTTGCAGCAGGTCATTCCACAGAGTAGCGGCTACCACCGAGAAGGTCCCATTCCTGATCATAAATTTCTGGGTCTCCTTTGGGGTGGCCCCCTGCAGCATCTAAGCATAGGAGAAGCAGGAGGCAGGGGCGGGCAGTCTCCGGGAGAGGGGCTCTGACAAGTAACAAAGCCCCAGACTGTTAAGGGCGTGATAAGTCAATATTAATACAGTGGTGCCTCGCATTACGACGTTAATTCGTTCCAGCGAAATTGCTGTAGAACGAAAACGTCGTAAAACGAAAATAAAAAAGCCATTGAAACGCATTAAAACCTGGTTAATGCATTCCAATCGGCTAAGAAATCACCGTCCAGCGAAATTCCTCCACAGGGCCGGCCATTTTCGGGTGCCTGTGCAGTGAAAAAGGACTCCTAAACACAGCGGGGAGCCATTTTGAGCACCCAGCGGCCATTTTGAAAACCCGACAATCAGCTGTTTTGATCGTTGGGAAGCAAAAATTGGTTCCCGAAACAGGGAACCGATCATCGCACAGCGAAATTCCCCCATTCATAACGTTGTTTTGTGATCACTTTTGCGATCACAAAAACATCATCGTAATGCAGATTTGTCATTAAACAGAGCACCCGTCTTGCGAGGCACCACTGTAATTTGAATTTGGCACTGGAGATAGAACACCAGACTCATCATTCGTTTTGTCCATCTTGTGATTTCATCTTTGAAAACATCTTGCTTATCTGCTGGAATAAGAAGCAAAAAAAGATGCAGGAATTGTAGTTTGGGATCATGGAATAATTTTTACAGTCAGAAAGGTCATGCCTAACAGTTCTGTTTTTTTGTTCTTCCTTTAAGGGGGACCTCCGATGCCCAAATTTGATGTCAGCTGTTGGCTGGAAGAAAAGAAAGAAGAGCTAATGACCTCGGAAAATTTGATAGGTAGGTCCGTAGAGGTTGAACAAAATAAAGAAGAATTAAAACTGTTGTAAGAGGCCAGCAGACACTGTATGTGAGACATCAGTTAAAACTTGGCTGTAGCTCAAAAGACCTATATCTAGTTACCATTTCCAATCAGAGTAGACCCCATAAATCAATTAAGAAATGAAAAGTCAACACTTGTATAAATCCCATAGATTACATGTTTTCTCTCTGATGAAGTGCAGTAACTGGATTTAGGTCTGTTTGATAGAATCTTTTGGTATGAGGGCTTTAGTGAACCCCACAGTTCATTAAAATTCTCATTGGGGCCAGAAAACACCCCACAGATCTCAAAATACACTTTAAAAAATCACAACAGGTGAGGTTTAAAACATGATAGAGGCTTCCCCTTTGGATTATATCTTTTCCTTTTGTATGTTCGCTGGATAATTCAGTGGTTTAGGGATCTGACAGCAAAGCCAGAGATTGGGAATTTGATTCCCCCACTAGGCCTCTTGAAGGAAGAGCCAGCCTATGTGGCCTTGAACAAGCTTCACAGCCCCAGGTTGTCCCAAGAAGGAGGGAAAATTACTTCTGAGTACTCTCTACCTGGAGAACCCTAGAAAGGGTCAGAAATGACTTGACAACACATTATTATTTTGATGATGGTGGTGATTTATTTTTCTTTGTTTAGCTTTGTATTCACTTTTTTCAGCAAGGTTGCGTAAGAATAGCTTCTCACAATATTGCGTCTAAATTCTTCCCGGAATCCCTAATTTTGGGGGAACAGCATTTCTTAGAAGTACTGGAATGTGAACATGGACATTTATGTAGTACAATAAATGCTTCTTGTTATATGCCATCAATTCACTTCTGACATACAGCAGTCCTATGAATGAGTGACCTTATCGGCCTTTACCTTAGCAGACCTGATTAGGTTTTGTAAACTCAAGGGAAGTGTATTGTGTTAATCCATCACACATTTGGTCTTCCTCTGTTCCTGCTGCCTCCCACATTTCCTAGCATTATTCTCTTTTCCAGAGAGTCTTGTTCTCGCTTGAGGTGCCCCAAGAGGGACAGCCTCAGTTTTGTTCTTTCTGCTTCTGGAAATATTTCTAGCTTGATTTGATCTAGGATCCACTCATGAGGATTTGTATAGGTGTTCATTGAAAAAAAATTAAATCTTTTTTTCCCCCTTTAAGAAAGCAGACCAAAATGGAAGAGGGGTGTTTGAAAAACCAGCCAATTGGTTGAGTACTTTATGACAGGATCAACCTCTCTGAAGTCTTGGAAGGCATTTCCAGTCATGGCTAGCTTTGGTATTCTGGCTTTCTTCTCAGTTCTTCTTTTGATTCAGTTCTTGGTTGAGAATCCAATTCTTCCTTGCATTCACTTCCATTTTGGTCTCCCTTTCAGCTGAGGATGCATTTAATCTGTCGGTCCCTGAGAACTGTTGGAATATCTACATAATGGAGAAACCCTTTGAGTGCCTGGAGTACGACGAAAGCGTCCCCAGGAGCCCGAGTCTTCCCTTCGATCGAGAGCAGAAATCTTTCAAATGTCTGGAGTGCGGGAAATGTTTCGTTCAGAAGGCAGGCCTTGCCCGCCACCAAAGGAAACACACTGGGGAGAGACCATTCAACTGTCTGGAGTGTGGGAAAAACTTCAGCCAACATTCACACCTTTCAACCCACAAAAGAATCCACACAGGGGAGAAACCTTATAAATGCCAGATGTGCGGGAAGAGTTTCCGTAGACATCAAAACCTGGCGGTTCACCGGAGACGCCACACGGGGGAGAAACCATATAAATGTTTGGAGTGCGGAAAAACCTTTGTCAAGAAAGATTCCCTTGTCTCCCATGAGAGAATCCACACAGGGGAGAAACCGTACACCTGCCTGGAGTGTGGAAAGAGCTTCAGTCAGAGCAGGAATCTGACCTACCATCAAAGAGTCCATACGGAGGAGAAACCCTTTAAATGCCTGGAGTGCGGGAAGAGCTTCAGTCGACCAGGAAACCTGACTGTCCACCGGAGATTTCATACCGGGGAGAAACCCTATAAATGCCTGGAGTGCGGAAAGGGCTTCAGTCAGAATAGAAGCCTCATCTCCCATCAAAAAGTCCACACCGGGGGAAAGGCTGTGAAATGCCTGGAATGTGGAAGGTGTTTTGGTCACAGCACAAGCCTCAGTTGCCACCAGAACAAAGCCACGAGCCAGAGGTGGGCTACTTCGGGGGTTCCGAGGGACCCTTTCCCCTTTCCACAGACTGTGGAGAGCCCCCTCCAGCAACCCTGCCCCCCTGATCCCTCAATGTACTTTTTCACTCCAGAGTCACAGGTCACTTCCCCTAGAAGCCTCATGCAGTTTGCCCGGTAAACCCAATTTGCCTCCACGGCCAGATTTAGATCCTTACGAGGCCTTTTCCACAAACAGGATGTGATTGGAATGGAGGCCTTAGGGGTTGTGCCCTCCGTCACTGTGCCTGTCCACCATAAACTCAATTGCCCACTGTTGCTTAGCTTATGTTATCATGTTGAGTGCCAGTGGGTCTGTGCCACATGATTTCCTCTTTAGAAAGAGAGCCTTTAAATTAGAAGCAGTGATAAGCGGATGATGAATGTACCAAAAGGACTTTCCATGGAGGTATTTCTAAAGCAGCTGGAACTGTCTCATGACACCTGTCGTTAAAACAGTACTCTTCTTGAGAAATTACATTAAAAATTGTGTTAGGCCATTGTTGAATGTGATACTCAATCCTTTTTCTTAGCTTAAAGGGAAGGATCCTGCTGGTGAGACTTTTAGTTCACTGTTTTGAGTGACTACTAGTATCTTTTATTTATCTGAACCCATCAACTAGCCATTGGAAATGGCTGTAAAATTAATTTTTTTTAAAAAAGCTGTTAAATTAAAGATGTGCTGTACATTGTATCTGTATTTCTCTTTAACCACTCCGTTAAGTGGCAGGTTGGCATTTTTTTTAAAGCTGTTGTTTATCGAAGATAGATAGATGCTATTGATGGTGCTGTTTCTACACAATGACCTGTGTGTTTTGTCTTCATTCTAACCATTACCTAAGGCAGGGTTGGCGAGGTGTAGCCAATGGGCCACTGCCACCCCATCTCCCCTTGGTCCCCACCGTACCCCAGAAAGTTCTTATGTCTTTATTCAGACATGTTCCTTGCACCCTCCAATGGCCATCAATGACAATTTTCTCATTTGTCCATCTCCCCCCCCAAAACAAAAAGCCCATGAGTTGATTTAGGTGCGGGAGACCCCTTTAAAAAAACCTAGAAGTGATTTCCAATCACTTTTCAGAATTCTTAGACATTTCACGGTGTTCTTCTTTGGTTAGTTTTTGCCCTGAGAAGATGATGTGAGGCTGAATTCAATCAGGTCTGCACTTTGCCCCTTCCCTCATCCTATCTGAAAATGTTGTGTTTATGGGATGCAGAGGGGTTGCCTTAAAAATGAAAAATGCTTTTGCATGTGTCAAAACCACAGTTTGGGAGCTAGTTTACATAACAGTACCAAAACAACTAGTTTGGAAACATCTGTGACTTCCGTGATTTTTTCCCCCTTTCCTTGGGAAGCTTGTATTATTTAAAACAGACTTTGTTGTGCAGCGGTCAGAGATTCACAGTTTAAAAGCCCATCACGGGCTTTAAAAACAGAGGGAAAGGTGGAGGCAAAGCTGTAGAGAGGAAAGGATTTATAAGGATTTGTTTCCTAAGAAGCCTAGAGAAGCAGTTTTCAACGACCTGGCTTTTGTAATGCAGTAGGGATGTCACAAAAAAGTAAGTTCAGAGAATTACTGCAAATCTCCGTTCCTCCATATCCACTTCCCTAGAGATTTCACTTGTTCCAGCTTTAATGTTCACGTAGCCCTTGTCATCATCTCACCTTCTCTTTCTGGTTCGAATCTCCCAGGGTTCCTCCTTATGGAGTCAAAACTGCACCACCTCTGTACAAGTAACATGGCATTTAGGAGATAACTCGATAATTTGTGGCTTGAAAATACAACGCCACCCCCCAAAAAATCGCCAATTGGGCAAACTGCTCCCCTCAGACTGTCGGTAAGGAGGACTCAACTGTGTGGGATAGTAGCTAGCCAAGAAGGAAAGCCTTGAGCGGCACAAAATGAGTATTACAACAGATTGGGTGAAACAGAGAAGAAAAGGAAAATCGGAGACCTATGCAGCGGTGGGGAGGGTGACCCCACCAATTCTCCAGATGCAACCCTGGCCCCTTGAAGTTTGGAATCTGGGAGATGAGGGCAATTTCCACAGGACCGGGATGGGGTGGGGGGCTCATTTTCCCAAAGAGAATGTCATCTAAGCATTGGAGCTAATTAAAATAAGGAAGATTTAAGATGGGTAAATATAGCTAAGGCTGGATAGATCAGTGGTTTAGGTATCTGGCTGCTGACCCAGAGGTTGGGAGTTTGATTCCCCACGGAGCCTCCTTGACGGGCTGGACCCTACTTCTCCTCTTCGGCCCCACTTTTAATCTCCACAACGTCCCTACGGGGTAGGTCAAGCAGGGACCTTGGGAGTGGTTCGAGGCCGCCCAGTCAGCTTCAAGGGGGATTTGAACCCTCAGTTTTTGAGTTATGATCCAACCCTTATACCCCACTTCCTTTCTAAATTCCACGCCGAAGGGATAAAGACATTTTGTCAGCGGGATCCATGTTTTAGTTTTGGACAATGTGTGGTTTTGCTGCTATCCAGATGTTTGTTTTGGTATCTCTCTCTCTTTGGGTAGACTTGCTTGTAAATTATTCGAGAGCTGTTTTATCTCAACTGTCTATTTATGGCTGCTGCCTATTTATTAATTGTGAGGTGTTTATCCCATTTGTATGTTCAAATTCGGGGGTGTAACTGTGACTGAATTAACAAGAATTTTTTAAAAAATTATTTTATGTGTTCGTATTTTCTCCTGCTGTTGCTGTAAGCCACTTTGAGCACGGCAGGATCATGACAAAGTGGCATACAAATAAATCGGATTGATAATTTCGGAGATCCCTACCCTTCAAAATACTTCCACCACCCCCACCACCCCCGGTTTCTATGGATCCAGGACCTTGTCAAAATAGAAAATCCAGAGGTACAGCATCTCTGACTACCAGTTGTCTAATTTCTGTTTGAATATTTCCAATGAAAATATATAAACATATTTCTTGGAAAAAGTGGGAACTTCCATATCATGGGACCTTTTTTCTTTCTTTTTTAAACAGAGCAATGAGAGATAAAAGAGGCATTCCTTTTTTAAAAAAACTGCTAGATAGCTCAGTGGTTTAGGCATCTTGCTGTAGAGCCAGAGGTTGGGAGTTCGAATCCCCCACTATGCCTCCTTGATAGGGGCTGGATTGGTGCAAAGGGTTCCTTCCAGCTCTGTGGTCTAAGATTATATGAATATACAAGACACAGTCTTTGACTAGTATTGTAGGACCCCCATATTCGTGGGGGATCAGTTCCAAGTCCACCCCTAGGGATGCTGGAAAATACGGATTATGACAAACATCATAATTGTTTTTTAGTTGTTAACTCGTGTCCCACTCTTCATGACCCCATGGACCAGAGCATGGCAGGCCCTCCTGTTTTCCACTGTCTGCCGGTATAGCAAATGCTATACATAGTCTCTCTCTGGTCTCCGGCTCCCTCTCAGGGCCATTTCTGGTAATTACATCGTGAAAATACAGTACTGTATATTTTGCTAGGTAAAGGTAAAGGTTCCCCTTGACAATTTTTGTCCAGTCGTGTTCGACTCTAGGAGGCGGTGCTCATCCCCATTTCCAAGCCATAGAGCCAGCGTTTTGTCCGAAGACAATCTTCCGTGGTCACATGGCCAGTGCGACTTAGACACGGAACGCTGTTACCTTCCCACCGAAGTGGTCCCTATTTATCTACTTGCATTTGCATGCTTTCGAACCGCTAGGTTGGCAGGAGCTGGGACAAGCGACGGGCGCTCACTCCATTGCGTGGATTCGATCTTACGACTGCTTGGTCTTCTGACCCTGCAGCACAGGCTTCTGTGGTTTAGCCCGCAGTGCCACCACGTCCCTCTGCAGATAGCATGGTCTCCCTCTGCTGGCCATTTGTGACAACTTTGCTGTTAAATATACATATACAGTGTGTAGTATATTGGGGATTTTTCTTTTACTATTTTCTGCCCGTCAGCAAGTGAATCCGTGGATACTGGTCCCGTAGATAAGGGGGTCGTACTGTATTATAGAACAGATACAAGTTTTAACAAAAAACCCAAGCATCAGATATCAGAGAAATATGTATGCTGTTCCTAATATTGTGGGGTTTTGTGGCTCTGATAGTGTTGTTTCAGAGATCTGAAGGTGGTTATATTTTATGAAATTCTGCATCATTGTTCCCAATCCCCCAATGACTATGGGGACCACTGAAATGTTTCACCTACAAAAAATTTATTTTTATTGCCAGATCCATGTATTTTGTTAATTTTTCCAATTTTTTAATCTTCAGATCTGGCATAAGAAGAAGTTTGGAACTGCTGGCTTAGAGGGAAGCCGCTGGGTGGCTACACCAAAGGAGAAAAGACACAGCAGCATTATTGGTCCAAGCACACATTAAATACAAATTCTGGAAGATTTATTCAGCAGCTCAGCAAGAGAGAAAAAAAAAGAATGCTAAGATGCCCACATTATAAGGAAGACACATCCGTTCATCCAAACACATTCACCCATAACATATCCTGAAAATGGCTCAGCTGTTTACTCTTCAGGGTGAACTTGTGACATTGGGGGACTCCGACTCCCATCAGGTCCAGCCAGGATGTCCAAAAACCATTGTGGGAATGGTAACCCATCTGAGAGAGGGCCACAGGTTCTCTACTCATGGCGTACCCCATAGAATATCTGTAACAGAACATGGGGAGGCAAGATGTATAACTCTTTACAGACAAGATCTTCCACCATCAAGGTGTTGTAACAGGATTACCTCGGGTGGTGGTTGGGCTCTCCTTTGTTGGGTTTTTTAACAGGCTGGAAGGAATATGCAGATGCAGACTACTTGGGGGGGGGTGGACAAGATAAACCACAGGATCTCATCCAAGTCTTAAAAATCCTCCATGAAGGCATTGTGAAACATCTACCCCATCTCTAACTTTCTGGCCCACTCTTCCTTCCCATCGCCTGTCTTTTCAGTTTTTAGAACCTGAACTGGGGTGTGCCGTTTGGAGTTGCTTATTCGTTTGTTTTGTTTTGAACTCTCAACTCCCAGGATCCTCCAGACTGGATTCTGGGAGCCCACAGGCCCACACCGACATTTTCAGTCACCTGAAACAAGGCCTAACTTCCAGGCTCCTTGGCTATCTCAGCTCTTCTTGGGCCTACTGTTGTCATGGTGTTTAAGGCCTAGGTCTTCATGGGAAGTGTAGTCTCCTTGCTTATTAGATCATAATAGGCAAGGAGACTACACTTCCCATGAAGACCTAGGCCTTAAACACCATGACAACAGTAGGCCCAAGAAGAGCTGAGATAGCCAAGGAGCCAGGAAATTAGGCCTTGTTTCAGGTGACTGAAAATGTCGGTGTGAGTCTGTGGACTCCCAGAATTCAGGTATTAGAGGTAAAACTACCTCACCCACAGAGACCTATGCCGCTCAAGAAATACTAGAGCTGTTGCTTTTTTGTACTTTTAACAACAGAAACACCAAGTAAGGCAGTCTGGAAGACAGGCCCTGTTCCAGGTGAGTGAAATACAGGTTTCTGTGGGCTGGAACTCCCAGAATTCTGCCCAGGGAATTCTGGGAGTTGAAGTAGAAGAAACAACAACGAATGGGAGGCTTGAACATCCTTCTCTCTTTGTGATGTGACAACGTAGGTCTGAAAAATGAGAGAAAAACAATAAAATATATCAAATCTAGCTGTACCCTTTCAATCTGTGCTCTTCCAGTCAAACAAAATATAGTTTTTCTGGTACAGCATTCTGCCTCAAAGCAGTCTTTTATATATTCCTTTCTATGCATTTCTCTGTATTTTAAAGGGTTATATATTTTAAAAAAATTACATCCTGCGTTTCCAATGCAACTAACACTTCCTTAAAATAAATGGTAAGAAAAACTATCCCATAAAACAAATCAAGGAATATAGAAATGCAAACAGGTTCAGCAGATAAAAACATTTATGGGTCCTAGCACAACATAAACATCATCTCCTTGAATTGGAGAAATGCTTTGTGAAAGAGGAACATTTTGGTAGCTGGCAAGATAGTTCAGTGGTTTAGGTTTCTGCCTGTGGAGCCAAAGGTCGGGAGTTCGATTCCCCCACTGGGCCTCCTGCGAATAGAGCCAGCCTATGTGGCCTTGGGCAAGCTGCACAGTCCCAGGAACCCCACAGAAAACGAGAATGGGAAACCATTTCTGAGTATTTTCTACCTTCAAAACCCTGCAAAGGGTTACCGTATGTCAAAATTGACTTGACTAAGGAGTCTCGTGGCACAGTGGTTAAACTGCAGAACTGCAGCTAAAACTCTGCTTATGCCCTAGGTTTCTATCCCAGGTAACTCGCTCAAATTCATTCAGCCTTCCAGCCTTCCGAGGTCGGTTACTTGAGTGCCCAGCTTGTGTGGGTGTGAGTGGATGCATTGTGCAGCCTGCATAATTAAACTGTAAACCACCCAGAGTGCTTTAAGCACTATGAAGCGGTATATAAGCAGCACTCTTTGATAATACATGATTATTAAAATACAGGGAAAGGGGGGGCTAAGTGGATCTTATGGGGTAAGATATTCCACAGTCTTGACCGCGGTTACTGAGGAGGCTTTCTCTCTTGTCCTGGCTGACTCCTCTTGTATGCAAATATTTTCAAAGAGAGAGAAAATACTGTATTTTGGCTGGAAGCAGCTACAGTATGATTTTTCCCTCTGTTATCCCTTTCAAGATGATAATGGTTCAGGCTGGGACTGGGATATGAGTCAACTCTAAAGGCCAAGGAAACCAATCAGAAAGCCGAATCCCCTCAAATCCTGGCCTCTGTGCTCTGAGAAAAGAAACATTTAAAAGGAAGGACTGTTTAAATTAGAGAAGTGACAGAATGTACAACTAAAAATATGTCAGCAGATGTCCCAGTATTTATCAAAACAATCCCCTTTCTCTGTGGGTGAACACATAAATATTTCATGGGTGGATAATGCCATTACACAGTTCAGTCACTAGGTGGCATTTGACTTAGCTGTAGAGTCAGGTGTTCACCATGTTTGTTTCTGGACAGGAAAAGCAACATTTGTGCCTCTGTGTTTCCTAAGCCTTCCATAACGGAGAAGCCACAAGACAATTTCTGTTCTCCAAATTCTTTTTGCCATATATGTTCCTTAGCACCTTCTTCAGCATTGATTAAGTACAAGTATGTCCAACCAAGCATCTGTTGCCTAGGATTCAAGTCTGCATTACCTTTAGTCACTAGATCCAAGTTAGCCCTTGCTTACAGAAGCTCATGCTAAAATTAAACTTGAGTTTGCAAGATCTGAGCAAGGTTGTTAACAGTAGGATATTTGGGAGGCCACTCATTCCTAAGGAAGTAACTTGACCACGAGAATAACATCATAAAACTGATAGTCTTGAGGATGACCCCGGAGGACTTCCGCCATGGATCCTGCACAGACTGATCCGTCCCTTCGTCCGTAATGCCCTCTTAGATATGAAGAGGAACCAGTCCCTCGAAGACTGCATGTTGTGTTGCAAAATATGTTAAAAATGGGGGAAGGGAGAAAAAAGCCATTAGAGAGATAAGAGAGATCAATGTTGTGAATTCCATACAAGGAGGATTCCATACAAGAATGACCACAAGCAATTTCCTCTTCAACCACACACCTAGTGTGAACACATTGGTTCTTAATTTACTTCACAGAAAACATAGGCCTATTTATTGACAAATATAGCTTAGCAGAATTTCTTTACACCACTATAGATCTTCAGTTGAAGCTGTTTGGATAGCTCAGGGGTTTAGGTCTTTGTCTGTGAGCCAGGGGTTAGGAGTTCGATTCCCTGCAGTGCATCCCGCAAGTAGAGCCAACCTATGTGGCCTTGGGCAAGCTGTACGGTCCTAGGTTGCCCCAGAAGAAAGGAATAGGAAAGCACTTCTGGAAAGGGTTGCCATAAGTCAGAAGTGACTTGATGGCATAGGATTATTATAGGTGGCTGGATAGCTCAGTGAGTTTGGTACAGTGGTGCCTCACTTGACGATGTTAGTTCGTTCCAGTGAAATCGCTGTAGAGCGAAAACATGGTAAAGTGAAATAAAAAAGCCCATTAAAATGCACTGAAACCCATTCAATGCGTTCCAATGGGCTGAAAACTCACCGTCCAGCGAAGATCCTCCATAGGGGCGGCCATTTTCGGGTGCCTGTATAGCGAAAAATGGTTCCTAAACACAGCGGGGAGCCATTTTGTACACCCGGTGGCCGTTTTGAAATCCGACGATCAGCTGTTTTTAGATTGTCATCATGTGAAAATCGGTTCCCGAGGCAGGGAACCGATCATCATGAAGCGGATTTTTCCCATTTAAACCATCGTTTTGCGATCGCTTTTGCAATCGCAAAAACCTAATCATCAAGCGATTTCCTCATTAAGGGAGGCAATCGTTAAGCGAGGCACCACTGTATCTGGTTACGGAGCCAGAGGTTGGGAATTCGATTCCTTGTGGTGCCTCCTGCAAGTAGAGCCAGCCTATGTGGCCTTGGGCAAACTGTGCACAGTCCACAAAGAAGGGAATAAGAAACTCCTGTGTATTCTCTACCTTATGAAAACCCTAGAAAGGGTTGCCATTAAGTCAGAAGTGACTTGACAGCACATGATGATAATAGAACTTCAAGAAAAAGTTTGCAGCACCTGGAAAAAGATATAACTTTGTGGGTAAAAAGACCGCTGATGTTTGAATGGCCCTTTATTTTGTTACGATCTATTCCAGATTTTAAGCAGGGTCACTTCACCGCATCAAAGCAATGCGAAGCAACCCACTTTTCTTTTCCTACAAGAATACTAATGTTCTCTTATTTTATGACTTTATTCCCCTCTGTGAATTCTTTTACATCTAAAACGTCCTGAGTTTCAACGGAGGTGTTTTGCAGACACCAGGCATTAAACGGGGTCTCCCTGGTGTGGATTCTTTGATGCCGAATAAGGAGCGTGCTTGAAAAAAAACCCTTTCCACACTCAAAGCATTTGAATGGCTTCTCCCCGGTGTGACGTCTCTGGTGTTTATTAAGCAGGGAGGCCTCGCTGAAGCCCTTCCCACATTCCTGGCATTTAAAGGGTTTCTCTCCTGTGTGGGTCCTTTCGTGTCTAATAAGGAGCGTGCTCCAGGTAAAACACTTCCCACACTCCAGACATTTAAAGGGTTTGTCTCCCGTGTGGGTTCTTACATGAGAAATGAGGATCGAGTTATGGCTAAAACTTTTTCCACACTCCAGGCATTTAAAGGGTTTTTCTCCCGTGTGGATTCTCTTGTGGGAAGTGAGGTGGATGTGCTGACGGAAATTCCTTCCACACTCCAGGCACTTAAAGGGTTTCTCTCCTGTGTGGATTCGCTTGTGGGAAGTGAGGTGGATGTGCTGACGGAAACGCTTCCCGCACTCTAGGCATTTAAAGGGTTTTTGCCCTGTATGCATTCCTTGGTGGGCGGTAAGAATTCCACTCTGACTAAAACATTTCCCACACTCCAGGCATTTAAAGGGCTTCTCTCCTGTGTGGGTCCTTTGATGTGCCGTAAGACTTCGGCTCTGACTGAAACATTTCCCACACTCACTGCATTTATATGGTTTCTCCCCCGTGTGGCTTATCTGATGTCTGATGAGGTTTGTACTATCGATGAAGCTTTTATCACACTCCAAGCATTTAAAGGGTTTCTCTCCTGTGTGGATCCTTTTGTGCCGAATAAGCTCGGAGCTCCGACTAAAGCTCTTTTCACATTCGGGACATTTAAAGGGTTTCTCTCCCGTATGGGTTCTTTCATGCCTAACAAGTTCGGAGCTGTGCCCGAAGCTCTTTTCACACAATAAGCATTTAAAGGGTCTCTCTCCAGTGTGGGTCCTTTCATGCCTGATAAGATGTGAGCTCTGGCTGAAACTCTTTCCACATTCCTGGCATTTAAAGGGTTTCTCCCCTGTATGTGTTCTTTTATGGGAGGTAAGGTGGATGTGCTGACGAAAACTCTTCCCACACTCCTGGCATTTGAAGGGTTTCTCTCCCGTATGGATTCTTTCGTGGGAGGTAAGGTGGATGAGCTGGCGAAATCTCTTCCCACACTCCAGGCATTTGAAGGGTTTCTGCCCCGAATGCATTCCTTGGTGGGCAGTAAGAATTCCGCTCTGACTGAAGCACTTCCCACATTCTAGGCATTTATAGGGTTTCTCGCCTGTGTGGCTCCTTTGATGGGTGGTAAGAATTCCGCTATTGCTGAAGCATTTCCCACACTCTAGGCATTTATATGGTTTCTCCCCTGTGTGGCTCCTTTGATGGGAAGTGAGGTTTCTGCTCTGACTGAAGCCCTTTCCACACTCCAGGCATTTAAAGGGTTTCTCTCCCGTGTGGATTCTTTTGTGTCTATTCAGTTCTGAGGTTCTACTGAAGCTCTTCCCGCATTCTTGACACATAAATGGCTTGGGTTTTTCTCCAGTTTGGGCCATAACACTTGAGGTACCATGATGGTTTTCTACATATGCAGAACACTCATTCTGTCTGTCACCTTTTCTTAATTGTTTATGACCTGGAATTTCATCGAAATCAGTGTCTAGACCATCAACCGACCCAATGTCCTCTTCAAATATTTGTTTTCCTTTCGGCTTCTTCACTCTGTCTTGATTCGCAACATCCTTTTCCACGTCTGAATATTGATCGCTCTCTTCCAATACCTGATGGGCTTCCTCTTCAACTGTGCTCTTCCACAGATCCCCTGCTGAAGCAAAAAAACAGAAATGAGTGATATATGCGAGAGGGAAAAAAATGAAAAAGCGAAATTTCCCCATAGGGACCATCGCAAAGCGATCGCTTTTGCGATGGCAAAAAGTCCATCGCAAAGCGATTTCATCGCTATACGGAGCAATCGCTATGCGAGGCACCACCGTATTTTTGGAATGTAGTCAAGTACAGTAGGGCACACACACACCCATCCACTCAGGATTGGTTCCAAGTCCCAACCGGATACTGAAAACCTTGGATAATAGTGAACACTATAGATATAGCATGGTAAAACAAACAAGCCCCTTCATAGTTTGCTGCCTTATTGTGGTGAAGGGGCTTGAGTAATTCAGAGAAGCTATGGGCTATGCTGTGGAAGGACACCCAAGACGGACAGGTCACAGTGGAGAGTGGATGCCGAAGAATTGATGCTTTTGAACTGTGGTGCTGGAGGAGACTCTTGAGAGTCCCCTGAACTGCAAGGAGAACAAACCTATCCATTTTGAAGGAAATCAACCCTGAATGCTCACTGGAAGGACAGATCCTGAAGCTGAGGCTCCAATACTTTGGCCATCTCATGCAAAGAGAAGACTCCCTAGAAAAGACTGTGATGTTGGGAAAGTGTGAAGGGAAGAGGAGAAGGGGACGACAGAGGACGAGATGGTTGGACAGTGTCATCGAAGCAACAAACAGGAATTTGACTAAACTCTGGGAGGCAGTGGAAGACAGGAGAGCCTGGGGTCATGAAGAGTCGGACACGACTAAGCAACAACAAAACAAACAAACAAACAAAACTAGAAAATGTACTCTCAAAGGCTTTCAAGGCCGGGATCCAATGGTTGCTGTAGGTTTTTCAGGCTGTTTGGCCGTGTTCTGGAGGTTTTTCTTCATAACGTTTCACCAGTCTCTGTGGCCAGCATCTTCAGAGGACAGGAGTTACAGTTAGTGTTCCCAGACAGAGTTCTAACTCCTGTCCTTCGAAGAAATGTTAGGAAGAAAAACCTCCAGAACACGGCCAAACAGCCTGAAAAACCTTCAACCAAAACCAGAAAATTATTTTTAAATGCATTGCCAGAACTGGCCAGGAGAGGGTGCCAGAGACCATGCGATGTGTTCTTCCCTAACAAATATTTGTAGCATGGTGTCTGGCTTCCTCTAGTGGTAGGTTCTGGTAATACATGTGAAAAAGAGTTTCTTTGTTTTTTTTCTTTTAATATTTTTAATATTTTCAGACCGTGGAGAGGTGAAACCGTGGATACTAATCCTGCACATACGAGGTTCCTATTGTACTTTAAATGATTTCTGACTGGAGTTATTTCTTTTACATGCAGTAAGGTTTCCACTCTGAGTACCTCGGCTAAGAAGACCAGGATGATGCCCTTTGTTTCTTTTTTGGACTCCAACTCCCAGAACATTCCAATTATCCCCAGGCATAAACCCAGGAATTACAGCCCACAGACTCACACCTACAGATACCAACATTCCGCTGACCTGGAACAAGACCCCACCTTCAAGGCTGCTTGGCTCTTGGACTTACATTTCCTGTACAGAAAGGAAGCTGGCCTGATGCAACCTGAGAGTTGTAGGCGTTTCTGGGAAGTGTAGTTTCACTGCCGATTAAGCCCTATAAAGTAGTGGTCCCCAACCTTTTCCAATCCACAGACCAGTTGGGGGGGCCGGGTATGAGTGCATTAATGAGTGGGGCACCAGTGCATGGGGTGGGGCACCCATGCGTGCATATGGGGGGCCCATGTGTGCATGCGGGAGGGAGTGTGTGCAGGGGGCGGGAGATCTGTCTCCACAACCCGGTCCTGGCAAGGACCAGTACCAGCCTGCAGACCAGGGGTTCGGAACCCCGGCTATATAGGACTCCTCCCAATGAACTATGCTCTCCGGGAAGACTTATGACTCCCAGGTCACAGTGGGGCAGCTTCCTTGTGTTTGAAAACACAAAGAGGCTGAATAAGGCTCTAAAGGAGGTAAATACAGCTGGTCTGCAGACTTCTGTATCTGGGCTGCAATATATATATTCAAAAGATTTACCTTACAATAGATAGACAGACAGACAGACAGACAGACAGACAGACAGACAGACAGACAGACAGATAATCTGTCAGATCTGCTTTGAGCTAGATTCCTGCCTTGAGCAGGGGGTTGGACTGGATGGCCTTAAAGGCCCCTTCCAACTCAATTATTCTGTGATTCTAATGAGGCAGTTTATAAATGTGAGGAAGGAAGGAATGGATGGACAGACAGACAGACAGATGAATTATTATGTAATTCTAATGAGGCAGTTTATAAATGTGAGGAATGAATGAACGAACGAACGGACGGACGGACAGACGGACGGAAAGACAGACAGACAGACAGATAGATAATCTGTCAGATCTGCTTTGAGCTGGATTCCTGCCTTGAGCAGGGAGCTGGACTGGATGGCCTTAAAGGCCCCTTCCAACTGAATTATTATGTGATTCTAATGAGGCAGTTTATAAATGTGGGGGATGGATGGATAGACAGACGGACGGACAGACAGATAGAAGAAATAAAGTTATTTCTATTGTAGGTAAATCACTTCTGTATATATATATTTCATCTTTATCCTGATATCCCTCACAGACTTCTCCACCCATTAAGGCATAGAGGCATTTATAACCTACACAACTCTTCAGCAATAATACAGTCAGAACAGGACTCACACTCATTGGCAGCCTTCTGAAATGCCATCTCGCTGTGCGACCCTCTGGTTGAGGCCATCAGCGCTTCTTCAGAGACGGGGCCTACCTGTCTCACGCTTCCGGCCCTCCTCCCCTCCATGCGCCTGAAATTTTGGAAAGGACAAAGTGAGAGAGAGAAAAAGCATACAAAAATGGTATGTAAGAACTTCAATCTAACAAGATGGGAAATTCCAGCGTGGTGGGGATTTAGGGAAACAGAAGCAGAAAGCAAGGAAGAAAGCCTGTGGCCGAAGACTCACAATTTGCACCCCACCCACAACTGCTAAGGATTTACCCGACATTCTTAAGAAGAGTGGAGAACTGAGGACAGCATGAGTGCAAGACATCAAATAGATAATATAAAGCTACCAGGAATACACGTATGTTTTAAATTTCTATACTGCCCATCTACGAGTGGCCTACCACTGCTCTGGGCAGTTTCCAACGTAAGACATAAACAGAAACCCATCTCCTCACCCGATCCATGATATGGTAAAATATAACCCCACAGAGCACCCAAGATGGCATGCAAAGAACCCAAAATACGATCAATCTCTAAGCATGTGTGTGCACACAATGGCCAGGCCTTCAGGATTTGAAGAACTAGGGTGTGATACTCAATCCACAGCTGCCTCTGCTATAATTTTCAAGACGACCACCATACCGCTTCCTGCACCTCTCCTGACTAAGAAAGCTGTGCCTGGCGAAATCCAACTGGCCAAGAACGTTACATCGAAGAGTAACTTTCCTGGTGAAATCCATTTTGCCATGAACTGCTGGCTTCTTCATGGATTGCTGCCTTGTCGTGGCGAAGGGGCTTGAGTAACTCAGAGAAACTATGGGCTATGCCGTGCAGGGACACCCAAGACGGACAGGACATAGTGGAGAGTTCCGACTAAACGCAATCCACCTGGAGTAGGAAATGGCAAGCCACTCCAGTATCTTTGCCAAGAACGCCCCATGATCAGAAACAAAAGGCTAAAAGATATGACGCTGGAAGATGGGCCCCTCAGGTCGGAAGGCGTCCAACATGCTACTGAGGAAGAGCGGAGGACAAGTACAAGTAGCTCCAGAGCTAATGAAGTGGTTGGGCCAAAGCCGAAAGGACGCTCAGCTGTGGACGTGCCTGGAAGTGAAAGGAAAATCCAATGCTGCAAAGAAAAATACTGCATAGGAACCTGGAATGTAAGATCTATGAACATTGGGAAGCTGGAGGTGGTCAAACAGGAGATGGCAAGAATAAACATCGACATCCTGGGCATCAGTGAACTAAAATGGACAGGAATGGGCGAATTCAGCTCAGATGATTATCATATCTACTATTGTGGGCAAGAATCCCGTAGAAGGAATGGAGTAGCCCTCATAGTCAACAAAAGAGAGGGAAAAGCTGTAATGGGATACAATCTCAAAAATGATAGAATGATGTCAATACGAATCCAAGGCAGACCATTCAACATCACAATAATCCAAGTTTATGCACCAACCAGCATTGCTGAGGAGACTGAAATTGAACAATTCTATGAAGATTTACAACACCTTCTAGAACTGACACCAAAGAAAGATGTTCTTCTCATTCTAGGGGACTGGAATGCTAAAGTAGGGAGCCAAGAGATAAAAGGAACAACAGGGAAGTTTGGCCTTGGAGTTCAGAACGAAGCAGGACAAAGGCTAATAGAGTTTTGTCAAGAGAATAAGCTGGTCATCACAAACACTCTTTTCCAACAACACAAGAGGCGACTCTATACATGGAAATCACCAGATGGGCAATATCGAAATCAGATTGATTATATTCTCTGCAGCCAAAGATGGAGAAGCTCTATACAGTCAGCAAAAACAAGACCTGGAGCTGACTGCGGTTCTGATCATCAGCTTCTCATAGCAAAATTCAAGCTTAGACTGAAGAGATTAGGAAAAACCACTGGGCCACTCAGGTATAATCTAAACCAAATCCCTTATGAATACACAGTGGAAGTAAAGAACAGATTTAAGGAACTAGATTTGGTGGACAGAGTGCCTGAAGAACTTTGGATAGAGGCTCGTAACATTGTCCAGGAGGCAGCAACGAAAACCATCCCAAAGAAAAGGAAATGCAAGAAAGCAAAGTGGCTGTCCAACGAGGCCTTAGAAATAGCAGAGAGGAGAAGGGAAGCAAAATGCAAGGGAGATAGGGAAAGTTACAGAAACTTGAATGCAGACTTCCAAAGAATAGCAAGGAGAGACAAGAGGGCCTTCTTAAATGAACAATGCAAAGAAATAGAGGAAGATAACAGAAAAGGAAAGACCAGAGATCTGTTCAGGAAAATTGGACATATTAGAGGAACATTTTGCGCAAAGATGAACATGATAAAAGACAAAAATGGGAGGGACCTAACAGAAGCAGAAGACGTCAAGAAGAGGTGGCAAGAATACACAGAGGAATTATATCAGAAAGATGTGGATATCCTGGACAACCCAGACAATGTAGTTGCTGACCTTGAGCCAGACATCCTGGAGAGCGAAGTCAAGTGGGCCTTAGAAAGCCTGGCTAACAACGCCAGTGGAGGTGATGGCATTCCAGTTGAACTATTTAAAATCTTGAAAGATGATGCTGTTAAGGTGCTACATTCAATATGCCAGCAAGTTTGGAAAACTCAACAGTGGCCAGAGGATTGGAAAAGATCAGTCTACATCCCAATCCCAAAGAAAGGCAGTGCCAAAGAATGCTCCAACTACCGTACAATTGCACTCATTTCGCACGCTAGCAAGGTTATGCTCAAAATCCTACAAGGTAGGCTTCAGCAGTATGTGGACCGAGAACTCCCAGAAGTACAAGCTGGATTCCGAAGAGGCAGAGGAACTTGAGACCAAACTGCTAACTTGCGCTGGATTATGGAGAAAGCCAGAGAGTTCCAGAAAAATATCTACTTCTGCTTCATTGACTATGCCAAAGCCTTTGACTGTGTGGACCACAGCAAACTATGGCAAGTTCTTAAAGAAATGGGAGTGCCTGACCACTTTATCTGTCTCCTGAAAAACCTATATGTGGGACAGGAAGCAACAGTTAGAACTGGTCATGGAACAACTGAGTGGTTCAAAATTGGGAAAGGAGTACGGCAAGGCTGTATATTGTCCCCCAGCTTATTTAACTTATATGCAGAATACATCATGCGGAAGGCTGGACTGGAAGAAACCCAAGCCGGAATTAAGATTGCCGGAAGAAATATCAACAACCTCCGATATGCAGATGATACCACTCTGATGGCAGAAAGCGAGGAGGAACTAAAGAACCTTGTAATGAGGGTGAAAGAGGAGAGTGCAAAAAACGGTCTGAAACTCAATATCAAAAAAACAAAGATTATGGCCACTGGTCCCATCACCTCCTGGGAAATAGAAGGGGAAGATATGGAGGCAGTGTCAAATTTTATCTTCCTGGGCTCCATGATCACTGCAGATGGAGACAGCAGCCCTGAAATTAAAAGGCGCCTTCTTCTTGGGAGGAAAGCGATGACAAATCTGGACAGCATCTTGAAAAGCAGAGACATCACCTTGCCAACAAAAGTCCGAATAGTCAAAGCTATGGTTTTTCCTGTCGTGATGTATGGAAGTGAGAGCTGGACCATAAAGAAAGCAGACCGCCGAAGAATTGATGCCTTTGAATTGTGGTGCTGGAGGAGGCTCTTGAGAATCCCCTGGACTGCAAGGAGAACAAACCTATCAGTTCTAAAGGAAATCAACCCTGAGTGCTCACTGGAAGGACAGATCCTGAAGCTGAGGCTCCAGTACTTTGGCCATCTAATGAGAAGAAAAGACTCCCTGGAAAAGACCCTGATGTTGGGAAAGTGTGATGGCAAGAGGACAAGGGGACGACCGAGGATGAGATGGCTGGACAGTGTCTGCGAAGCAACCAACATGAACCTGACACAACTCCGGGAGGCAGTGGAAGACAGGAGGGCCTGGCGTGCTCTGGTCCATGGGGTCACGAAGAGTCGGACACGACTAAACGACTAAACACACACACACATGAACTGCTGGACCTCAAGTTCTTCACACTGATACAAGTCCGACAAAGTGGTGTTTGAGCCACAAAAACTGGCATATTGTATGATGGTTATGTTGTTGTTGTTTAGTCGTTAAGTCATGTCCAACTCTTTGTGACCCCATGGACCAGAGCAGGCCAGGCCCTCCTGTCTTCCACTGCCTCCTGGAGTTGGGTCAGATTCATGTTGGTAGCTTCGGTGACACTATCCAACCATCTTGTCCTTCTCCCGTCCCCTCCCTCCTGCAACCTCCCTCTCCTCCATGCAGGCTGCAGGAGCAGCTGGGCTGCAGCTACCACTGATGCTGGGAAGTTGTGGGTGTCCTGGCCTCCCGCAGCACCGAAGCCTGGGAAGTGCAAGCGGTGTAGGGGGACGAGCTCAGAAAGAGGCACGCTGATAAGAAGGGAGGTCCTAAACCATTCCGGGCTCTGCATTAACACCGGTTTGGAGAAGACCAACGCCTTCAACCTCGAGGGCACTTTATGCAAGGTGTGGGGGAAGTTCCATTTCTATCTCTTTCCCAAGCAGACAGAAGAAACATCGGGTCAGGTTTGGGCATCTGTCACGTGGGGTGCATGCAGAAGCCCATAGGGGCAGCACAGCAGATGACTCAGATAATTCCTCCAGTGCTTACACACACACACACACACACACACACACACACACACACACACACACACACACACACACACACACACACACACACACACACACACACACACACACACACACACACACACACACACACACACACACACACACACACACACAATCTGGGCTCCAAAAGTTCCCAACAGCTGTGTCACCAACAGTCTGCAGGATTCCTGGGGGGAGGGCCTGGTGCACTCCTGAATTAAAAACCCATTTAAGCTATTACGAGGTGTAAGGGGGCTTGAGGGGTGCCCCTCTTTTTTTTTGCAAGCGGGACCTTTTCGAGTGGGCGTGGCCCTGGGAAGGCGTGGCCCTGTGGCTCCGCCCTCCCCTTTTTGCCTGCCGCCTTCAACTTTTGCAAGCATGATTGTCTTTCCCGTGAAGGCTTGCCTGCTTAGGTTGTCCCCAAATACAACAGCCAGATCTTTGAACTGATAAATCCAGATGTGGCGCCCAGAAGACAAGGAGGCGAAGCTTTTTGTGCACAGAGGGAGGGAGTCCCGGCCATGGGGGGGGCACTGCATGGGATGAACCCCCTCCTGCATGGAGAGGGGTGGGGGGGTCTTTGTTATTCCTGCCCCCCACCCCACTCAGTGCTGCTTCCCTTTCTCCCCTCCTTTTTCCCTGCCTGCCTGGAAAAAACAATCTTGCGTCCTCTTCCGTCCACCCCAGGGAAGCTGCAACTCACCCGATGCCTTCCCAGCCCCGGTGGCAGCTGCAGCCCAGCTGCTCCTGCAGCCTTGCATGGAGGAGAGGGAGGTTGCAGGAGGGAGGGGGGCGAGAGAGAGGGAAAGGGAAGGGGAGGGAGGAGAAAAGCGGGCCGGAAATGGTTTCCCAGAGGTGACCCACTCGCGCCTTCTTTCTCCCGGCGGCCTCTCTAGCCGCGCGAGTCGCTCTCTTTAACCCTTCGAGGAGAGGACGGGAGGTGTGTTTTTCATCCTCTCTGAGGTCCTTTAAATGTGAAAAAGTATGGCCAGAGAAAAAAAGGACAGGGAGACGTCAGCGATAGCTTTCTGTCCATCCCTCGTTTATGTATTTAGTTTTTTTGTTGGCGGGGAAGAAAATTGGAGGTTTGATGTGAGTAGTGTTTTAAAGACGAGGTTAAAAGGTCGGTGGGGAGGTTGGGGGAGAATCAGGAGTCAAATTAACATGGTTTATGATCCGATTCTTGCTTCCTTTGCAACTAGTTGGACTAAAAATGCTGAAGAGCCCTGTGGTGTCTCGAAGACTTGCACGTTAAGTCGGAGGTTGGAATGAACATAATGGATTCTTATGACAGGAAAGCCTGCTTGAATAATTGACCAGATAGGCAGAATATATTATTATTATTATTATTATTATTATTATTATTATTATTATTATTATTATTATTATTATTATTATTATTATTATTATTATTATTATTATTATTATTATTATTATTATTATTATTATTAATTGGATTTTTACCCCGCCTATCTGGACCAGTGGACCACTCTAGGCGGCTTCCAACATAAAATTAAATAATGAAACACAATTGTATATAATATAAATAAAATAAATAAGTAAATAAATTGAAGGGAAAGGTCATTTGCCTGCTTGCGGAAAGAGAGCAAAGACTCCAGTGGCAGGGAGTTCCAGAGTCTGGAAGCAGTCACAGAGAAAGCCCTCTCTCGTGTCCCCAGCAAATGCACCTGTGAAGGTGGCAGGAGCGAAAGGCTTCTCCTGATTACCTTAATACTTTATACAACTCATAATGGGAAACACAATCTTTGAGAAAACTTGGATCCAGGCTGTTTAGGGCTTTAAAGGTTAAAACTACCTCTTTGAATTGTGCCCAGAAACTGATTGACAGCCTGTGGAGCTGCCTACATGTTTTTTCTTCCACTGGAGTGCTCAGAACTGGACACAGGAAACCAAATGAGGTCTGACCAAAGCAGAACTGAGTGAGACCACAATCTGCCTTGATGGAGATACATACCACCCCTCGCTCCTTTCATGTTTGGTCAATATTTACTGCTGTGCAAACAGTGAAGACACTAAAATACAACAGAGATTCAATATGGTTGGTTCCATTGACTATAGCGATATTTTTTATTCATTATTAGTGGGTTGCCCAGTTTAAGTTTATGAATGTATATGAAATAGAGGTAAAATTTAAAACAAATTAAAATTTTAAGATAACTAGACTATTTTTTACAGAAGCAGGCTATTTTGATAGCCTTATCTTGGCCATTTGCTAGACCTTCTTTTTGTACATGTGGCGAAGCATAATTTGCATGCATGTAAGTGCTGTATTGATTGAATTTCTCCACAGTTACAGAAAATTTGTCCTGCATCCAAGTAGCCCCGTTTTACCTGATTAGTCTTTGATGGTAAAAATGATGGTAAAATAGGGTGAACTGGGGCTGATCAATAAGACAGCTGGAGGTTACATCTAAGAGAATGGCATGGGTGTTTTATTAGAATATTGCCAATGAGATGTTTGTAATCCAGGGTTTTTATTTTATAAATCACAAGTTGGCACAATTGGTGACCATTTGAAGGACAAACAGCCTTCTAGCTATGAATGTAGAGCCAGTGTGATCTTGTCAAGACCCACCCAATCACCAAGAACACATAATTTTGTGAGTATTTTTTGACATCCCAGCCAAGCAGTACTGGGATTCATCACCTGAGGAGAGAGGGTATAATGGAATAACTTTGCATATTTACATTTCTATTGTTTAATAGATTTACTGCTGGCTGAAGAGCTCAGTGGTTTAGGTTTCTGATTGTAGAGCCAGAGGTTGGGAGTTCTAATCCCCCACATTGCCTCCAGGGAGAAGAGCCAGCCTGGGTGGCCTTGGGCAAGCTGCACAGTCCCAGGGCGCCCTCTGGAGGAAGGGAAGGGGAAAACCACTTCTACGTACAGTATTCTGATGATAATTAAAAGATTCATTCAACTATACGGGCTGTTTTATAACATATTTACAAGGATCACCACCCACATGTGTTCATTTGATCAGATGAACCCCCTCTGCTGTACTAAGAACACATCATAACTGACTCTGTGTTAATGAGCAGTTATAAAAGCATGCAGATCAATGCAAAAATGGGAACATTTTGATTGAAAAAAAAGTCAAAAGATGACAATCAAGTGGAGAAAGCAAGTGAACAGCAATGAGATGTGAATGGAACAATCTCACTTCTTTCTTCTGCTTGAAAAACAAAATGCTCTTTCCAGCCATTTCTGTGCAGGGTGAATCTCATGGGTTTGGACCCAAAATCTCACACATTGCCCACCACCTCTGACTTAAAAATTCTGCCAAATCATGGATTTTTTAAAAATGAGAACCAAGAAATATGTACTATATTTCTGAATTACTTTCCACATTCTAGGCATCAAAATGGTTTCTCTCTGGTGTGGGTTCTCATATGGGAAGAAACATTTGTGCTCCAACTGAAGCTCTTCCCACATTTCTGACTCTCAAATGGTTTCTCCCCGCGGTGGATCCTCACATGGTGAGCAAGGGTCGGGTTCTGGCTGAAGCTTTTCCCACACAGTAAACATCTAAGTGGTTTCTGTGAGCAAACACGGGTTCGAAAACACACGTGTAAGCTTGGACAGAGAGCAATCAGGAGTTTGCACATGCTAAAATGGGCTGAAAGAGTCCAATTCAGCCAGCCATGCTACAACACTCCTTCTCACAGGTCTGCCCACATAAGAACACCCTGGTACTCTCAGATATTATTGTGAAAAGGTCAAGTGGGCTTTGTAGTCCTTAGACTTAACTTGCACCACTGACAGGACTCTAAGTAAGCTAGGCCGAGGCAGTACTCTCAGATGACCCTATGACAAGTGTACTGTTCAGGAAACCAAATGAGTTTTATAATCTTTATTTTATTAAAGAAAAAGCATGTTACTAAGTCAAATTAAACCAAAACAAATAATCTAGCATTGTGCTGTTTAGTTACACAGATGTAGTGAGGCAAAGAAAACATGAAAAATATAAAAGAATTCAAAAACCTTATTAAAAATACAAAAAGACATTAAAAAGAATCAAAACAGTTCCAGTCCAGGAAATCATTAGTAAGACAAAATAATCCAAGTAGGTTATAACAAGGCTATAGTCCTCAGTGATCCTATAGAATAAAAACCCCTAAACAAAAGTAAAAATCCCTTATATGTCCCATAGTCCTTAGAAAAGAAAAATCCAGTGAATATACCATAGTCCTTACAAAATTACAAGAGCATAGTCCATATGGAGTATTCCAAGAAAAGGAGTTCATAGAGAATATTCCATAGGTAACAGTCCATAGAAAATAGTCAATGCACAGTCCTTAGGAAAATCCCATAAGTCCAAAAGTAATCCAGCAAAGCATAGAAACCAGTCCATGTAGGTAGGCCACCAGCCTCCCTCGAAAGACATTAGAGTGAGTCCCAAATGGCTGAAGTGTAGGTCACGAATCACTGAAAGGTCGGTCTTGGAAAGACAATGTCTATAGGTAAAAAGTTCCTTTTTCAAGAGTAACTGGCAAGGGCTTAATGCACCTTCCCACGATGTCATCCAATCAGAGTTCGTTACTAGGCAAACAGTCCTGTTACATCACATGAATTCTTTCTCATACACAGCAGATGTTATTTGGGTTACGGTGGTTTCTCAAAGAGTCACAACAATTCCCATCTATCTAATCACACAGAGTCCTTTCTCAGGCTTTCAGAATAACATTCTGTCGGCTCGTCTGGAAAACACTTGTCAGCATAACAAAGATACTTTATACAAAGAAACAAGATGGAACCTCTCTGGCTTATTTCTTAATTACAAAACCCATATGCCTTTAAAAGATTTTAACTCAAAAACCCATCTCATCACAGTTTCTTCCCAGTGTGGGTTCTTAGGTGGGAACACAGGGTTCCCCCCAGAAGAAGGGAATGTGAAACCACTTCTGAGCACTTTTTAACTTGGAAAACCTTGAAAAGGGTTGTCATAAGTCAGAATTGACTTGGTGTGACACATGATTATTAAGTAACATCCTGGAATGAATGATTCAGGACTTGGTTGAAAGAATCAGTGTAGCTGATTAAGGAGGTTACAAACCAGTTTAAACCACTGTTCCATTGACTGGCGTGAGATCTCAGAGAAGAATACGACGACAGTGATTGATAAAAGGAAGGCGCATTAGAGAATATTTATCCCATGTCCGAGCATTTCTTATATTTTGCACTTCTTGGGTCGCCATAAAAGCAAAGAAAGACCACAGTTATGTGTCCCAAATTCAGTAGCCTGGGATTGTGAGACCTTTTCCAGTTTAAAACAAGTTCCACATAGGAAGCAGGAGGGAAATGACAATTAAAAAATTACACCCAAAAAAGTTGTGTGGCCCTTGTACTCTGAAGGTAAGGGCAGGCAATACCTTTATTTAATAATAACTGTGTGTTGTCAAGTGAATTCTGATTTAGGGTGAACCATTCCAGGTGCTGTCTCCTCTCCCTGAAGGCACAGTGAGGAATCGAACTCCCAACCTCTCTCTGGCTCCGCAGCCAGAGACGTAAACCACTGAGCTACCCAGACAGCTATGATACCTTTATTAGACTCTATAAAGTCGCAAACATAAGCTGGCTTTCAACCCTGTATCCTTCAGGCCGGGCACCACAGGCTGTGGGTTAAGACTTTTTTGAGGACTACAAGATCCAGAATCCCCTAGCCAGCCTGTTGAGGGGATAAATGGCTTCAGAAGCACCTTCTCGATATCTGCCATAGACCCAGCTCTTACTTTGAAGCAGACCTTGGAGTCAGTAATTTATTGGACTACAACTCTGCTAATCCCCTACCCAGCCCTTCTCTGGCTGAGGGATTCTGTTACCCCAAGGAAAAGCATGTTCTCTCGGCTCTCTTTCGGGGGTCCATGAAAACTAAAGGATTCAGGCTGCTTTGCACGGAAGTCTCTTTCAGTAGCCATCCTGCTTGGGGATGATGGGATCCAACACAGCTGACAAGCACCTGGCAGAGAAGGGCGGTAGCCAGGAGCTCAAGTTGGACCTTCCTAGTGGCAGGTGGTTCCGCAGGCAATGCCAGCCTTCACCCACATGTCTTTTCATGGGTAGGGGAAGGCTGTAGCAGTGTGATCCTCGGTGGGGCTGTGCAGAACCCAGTCCCATGGAATGCAATGGGAGGGATGAGTAGACTTCAATCGGATTAATTCCCAGGAAGAGGAAAACTGGAACAGGATCTCATAGGATTGATCCCTCCCGCCCAGGAAGACCAAGATAGGAGTCAATGGCTAATGGCTGGAAAGCATTGGGGAGGACTCACTAGGGCTTACTCCTAAGGAGGCATATTTCGAGTTCCATGAGACTTGAGCACATCATGAGAACACTCAACACAAACCTGTGGTCCACACAATTATTTATTTACTTATTTATAATATTTTTACCTGCCTTTCTCCTTAAAAAGGCCCAAAGCTGCTTACATAATTAAAAACATTGTTTGAAAGCTTTAAAAAATATACAAATATAGGGGGAGGGGAGAGAGAATTAATTGACTATTATATGACAAATAGTAAATAAAAATAAAAATTATCTTAATGAGAATATTCATCATCCTCATGTGCCATCACATCAATTTTGATTTGTGGCAAGGCTTTACCTGGAAATATCAGTATTTATAATGTTAAAAAAGGGGGGGTGGCACTTTAAAGACTAACTTTTATATTTTTGTAATATTAGCTTTTTGCGGACGAGTCACGGTGGAGTGCCGTAGAAGAAGAGGAAAATGAAACATGAGATGGAGTGAGCCGATAAAGGAAGCCACAACCTTAATTTTGCAAGGCAAAAGAAAACAGAACAGCCGTGTCGGCAAAAACATATTCCAAAATCTTGACTTGAACGGATCCCTCAGTTAGCAAGAAGTGTGCAAAATGAGGAAAAGCAAAGCTGTGCAAGGATTTCCAGCTTGTTCCAGATTGATGTCCTTAGCAAGGGTTAAAGGGACTGAAATCCTATTTCCTAGAGAGGGGACCCGGAAGCAGGGGAGGGACCCCTGGTGATCCTTTCCATCCCTTTCTTTCCTCCATCGCCTTTCCCTCCAAGCCCAAAGAGCCCCCTGCCTTTTCCCAAGGCAGAGCGTTTGCAGGATCAGGGCTAGGAAACCCACCTGGATGCAAGATCCTCACAAATCAGGGAGGTTTTCCTACCAGTCCTAAATGATTGGGAAGCCCCTTCTCTTTATCTTTGCTGTCAGTGGCTGAAGCCATTCAGATCCACCCAAACTGGGATCATATACTCTGATCATCCAAGAACGCCTTGGAGGTGGAGAACTGGGTCAGAGAGAGTGGGTCAGGACCCCCTTCCTGGGTGGTGGGTTCTTCGTGAGCCAGGTAGTGCAGGACAAGAGGGAAGAGTGGATGGAGGCACCCACCCATTTACCTGTTATGGATCTTTCTCTTTTCCTTAAATCCATGAAATGTGTTGGGTTTTTTTTTAAAGCCTGGGTTAGCCAAAACGTTCACTGAAAAGACGTTAAAAGCCTTAAAAACATTAGAAGAAAAGATATGTATTAAAACAGAACAGGATATATTTATTTACATATTAAAGGAAAGTAAAGGATTTTTTTAACCAGAATCATATTATCACCATATTATCATGATATCACCATATCAAGAGGTGCCTCCTAATGAAGTTGTTCAACAAATGGCTCTACTTTTTAAAAAAGAGTATCATCTATCTATCTATCTATCTATCTATCTATCTATCTATCTATCTATCTATCTATCTATCTATCTATCTATCTATCTATCTATCTATCTATCTATCTATCTATCTATCTATCTATCTATCTATCTATCTATCTATCTATCCTTCCCAATTGGTGAAAAACACTACATAATATGTACATAATACCCTGTTTCCCCGAAAATAAGACAGGGTCTTATATTAATTTTTGCTCCAAAAAACACATTAGGGCTTATTTTCAGGGGATGTTTTATTTTTTCATGTACAACAATCTATGTTCATTCAAATACAATCATGCTCTCTTCTTCTGGTTGCTGCACAAGGGTGCAGGGCAGGCTTTCACTTAACTGGGACTTCTTTTTGGGGGTAGGGCTTATATTACGAGCACCCTGAAAAATCATACTAAGACTTATTTTCAGGTTAGGTCTTATTTTCGGGAAAACAGGGTATAAGGCCACCAAGTCCCAAGCTCCCTGCCCAAAATATCCATTTCAATCAATAATAACAGAAATAAGAAAGGGGGAATCACAATTTTAAAAATAAAAATAAGGGTAAAATTATTTCCAGATTTCTAAGTTGGAGGGCGTTGTGGCTGACAGCCGTGCATGGTAACTGTTGTTATTGCTTGGCTTTGGAGAAACAATCCAGACTCTTTGGTATTTTAATTTTTAAGGGTATACAGGGGGTTATGATTAAACAAAATGCAGCAAGAAGAATGACTGGGCATGGGATCCTTGTGGTTTGGGGAAGGGATTCCTCTCAGGTCCCCAACCCCTGTGTCTTTAGATCTCAGGCTCACTGCCCTTCTGCAGTTGCTTTTCTTCCTTTCAAGATGCAAAAAATCAAACAGAGAAAATGGCCCCATTGATCGCCAAGACCGGACGTGTGAATGGCTCCTTCAAGTGGCCTCTAGTATCCCCTTTGCACAGCCCATCACTGTTCAAAGCCCCAGAGTTGGAAAATGTAAATTTATTTATTTCACACAAGATTCCCGTTTCAGTTGTTGGAGAGCCTTCCGGGGAAAACCACACACACACACAAAAAAAACCCCAACAAAATCGTGCTTTTTGCAAATTCATTTGATTTATTTGATTTCTCTCCTGCCTTTTTTTGGCCAAGACAAGGGGGCTTGCAGGAGGATGAGAGGGGAAAAAACAAAACACATAATACAAAAGAGCGATGTCACAAGAACGACGCGATGAATAATGTGAAATAAAAAGCATAGCGTCCATCCACTGACAGCTGCTTTCACGGGTAACACGCACAGAACTAGCAAAGGAAAGCGCCAGGCTCCTTCTTTTCTGACTTTCACTCAAGGGGTTAAAGCAAGGGACGCGAGCGTCCTAGACAGTCTCTCAGGAAAGACAGCCGCGACGCCCGCAATTTTACTTCCTGTTCCTCCCAGAAAGGGCTCGGGTCCTTTTCATCTGCTATCGCCCCCTCTCGGGAGTTCCGGGAAAAGTTGCAGGTGCCTCTTTGGGGACAGGAAACAGGTGAGCTTTGAGAGGGGAGAGGGAAGGATGGGGGCGGTGGGGGCAGATCTTGACTTGTAGGTAGGGTGTCAGCAGGGGGATCCAGAGCTGGGAGAAGGGGAGACTTCGCTGGGGCGGGGAGTCCCTGGAAGAGCCAGACCCCCCTCCCTCCAAGATAGGAGGAAGGGGACCCTCCTCTGGGGATCGCCCCCCCCCAAAAAAAACCCACCTCCTCTTCCTACCAAAACGCCTTCCTTCCAGGTTTGGCTTGATGCAGGTCTGTTGTTGTGGTGTGCTGTCATGTCACCTGCAACTTAACAACGATCCTAGGACTGAGCAATCTCTGAAATGCCCTGTCCTCAGCAGCCCTGCTCAGCTCTTGCAAACTCAACCCTGTGGTTTCCTTTAGGGAGTTAATCCATATCTTGTTTGGCCTTCCTCTTTTCCTGAGGAAAGGGTCGGGCATCCTTTTGATCAATGCGTAAGGTGTGCATAACTTGGTGGGGCATTTTTGATAAGTTATTGGTTCACCTTACCAGGCAAAGTGACTCAGGCATTCATGTAGATATTTATTTATTTATCTTATTTACCTCTCCCAGTGGTTTCGTGTAGATGTTGAATAGCATGGGGGAACTCCAAGGCCCATCCCATAAGGCAATGGGTATCAAAAGCCACTGAGATGGGTAGGAGAACCCTGGCACCAATCATCTTGCCCAGAAATGGCATATTGGAGACTGGCCAATAATGTAGATCACTATTATTAGATATACAGTGAGATTGAAGAAGCAATTTTTAAAACAAAGGACTTACTCCTTTAGGCATGCTAATACCCAGCTTTGCTGGAAGGAGGGGTTCATCATTCCTCTTACCCAACTTGGCTAGTACCTCTTTGCCTGCTTTTATAAGCCAGGAAGGGCAAGGATCCAGCACACACGCATGGAAGATTCTGCCTCTCTAAAGCACAAAGCCTAAGCGTGCTGCTTCAATGTTTGGAAGTGTTTCTTCAACAAAACTAGATCTTCTTTCGCTATACAATATAAAAGGTATAAGAATAATAAAATATCTATGCACCCTTTTGATCTCCTTTTGCAGAATTTGCCACGATGTTGGGGACCTTTCCTGGCTCATCTTTTCTTTCTGGAAGAGACCGAGTTAGGGCCAAGTATTGGAAAGATGCTGGGTGCTTCCTTCCCTCAGACCTCTCTCCGAACCTCAAGGTATATGACCCGTTCAGTATGCTTTGGCCCAAGATGTGTATTAGGGAAGTTAAGGATATGGTCTATGAAGGGTTGTATCCGGAGCCTATGGCCTGGTCACATTGTTCCTTTATCTTCCCTGCAATAGGGGAACAGGGAAAGAAGCCTTCCAGTCTGGCTGAGGCTAAAATGTTGACCTCTTCTCTCAGGGAATCATGACTTTTGAAGACATTGCTGTGTATTTTACGGAGGAGGAGTGGGCGCTGCTGGATCCAAGCCAAAGGGCTCTCCACAGGGAAATCATGGAGGAGAATTTAATCAATCTGATCACTCTCGGTAAGTGTTTTCCCCCCATTTAGGTTGAGAGGACCAATTTATAAATGGTACCCAAGATTTTCTGTTGTGTGCACACCCGTTTTCTGCTCTTCCCATCTGGTAGTTCTGCGAGTTTTTGTCCCCTAAAGGGTGCTCTTGATGGCAGAACCAGAGGACTTCTGTAAGCGGTGTCTGCTCTGTTTTATTTAGTTAGTTTTTCTTCCATCATTTGAGACTCAAATTTTGCATTTTGATCCAATTCCGTTTTTCATTTCAGCTACTGATAGGAGAGAGGGGAGGACTGAGGAAGAAGAGGGAGGCGTATCCATGGGAACGGTCTCCGATAAGCAGTGGAAGTATTATCTTGAACATCAGAAGAGCATCAGTAGCAGAACGAACCTTAGCTTCTTTTGTAAGTTCTACACGCCCGAGAAGCCTTTGGAATGTGGAAAGGATTTCATTCACAGCACATTCGGTAATTATGATATGAGAATCCACAATGAAGAGACACAGTTTAAATGCACTGAATGTGAGAAATGTTTCCATTCGGGCTCAGACCTCGCTACGCATAAGAGAATCCACACAGGAGAGAAGCCCTTTCAGTGCTTGGAATGTGGAAAGAGCTTCAGTCAGAGGGCAAACCGTGCTTCCCATATGAAAATCCACACAGGGGAGAAACCCTTTAAATGCCTCAACTGTGGGAAGAGCTTCAGACAAAGCATACACCTGGCTTCCCATATGGGGATCCACAATGGGGAGAAGCCATTTAAATGTTTTCAGTGTGGAAAAAGCTTCAGCCAGAGCATACACCTTGCATCCCATAAGAGAACTCACACTGGTGAGAAACCATTTCAATGTGCTGAATGTGGAAAGAGCTTCAGTGTTAGAAGCACCCTTAATACCCATAAAAGAATCCACACTGGGGAGAAACCCTTTAAATGCTTGGAATGTGGGAAGCGCTTCAGTCACAGCACAACCCTTGTTTCCCACAAGAGAATCCACACCGGGGAGAAACCCTTTAAATGTGCGGAATGTGGAAGGAGCTTCAGTCAGAGCAGAAACCTTGCTTCCCACAAGAGAACCCACACGGGAGAGAAGCCCTTTAAATGTGTGGAATGTGGAAGCACGTTCAATCAGAGGAAAGACCTCACTTCCCATATCAGGATCCACACCGGAGAGAAACCATTTCAGTGTTTGGAATGTGGGAAAAGCTTCAGTTTGAATGCGCATCTTGCTTCCCATAGGAGGGTCCACACTGGGGAAAAACCATTTAAGTGCTTAGAATGTGGGAAAAGCTTCAGCCACAGCTCGACCCTGAAATGTCACGTGAGAATCCACACAGGAGAGAAGCCTTTTCAGTGCCTGGCATGTGGAAAGCGCTTCAGTCAAAGCACCCACTTTGCAACCCATATGAGAATCCACACAGGAGAGAAGCCTTTTCAGTGCCTGGAATGTGGAAGGAATTTCAGTCAGAGCTCACATCTTACATCCCATAAAACCATTCATGCTGGGGGGAAGCCATTTAAATGCTGGGGATGTGGAAAGAGCTTCAGCCGTAAAAGGAGTCTTTGCTCCCATGAAAGAAGCCACTTTGAGGGGGCGCCATCCAGATGTGCAAAATCTGGAATTGATTTCAATCCGACAACACACCCTGCTTCCCATGGAAGTACCCCCAGAGGTGGTCACACTCCTCTCTGATCCTGATGCTACACCTCCATATGTCCTGTCATGTAGCTATTAAAATCATAGTCTTGCCACTTGGACAAATGTGTTCTTTAAGACTCTTCGGTGATTTCCTCTCTTCTTGATTTGCTGCCACCAGCCTTTCACTGCCCCTTTTCCCCTTCACTGAGACCTCTCTAATTCCCTCTGTTGGGTATGGTGCTCAGCCCCACTCAGTTTGAGTAGAATAAATAAGGTTTGACTAAAATAACAGTGTTATAATAATAATAATAATAATAATAATAATAATAATAATAATAATAATAATAATAATAATAATAATAATAATAATAATAATAATAATAATACAAGAACAAGAACAACAACAACAACAACAACAATCATCATCATCATCATCATCATATTGGAAGTACAGGGCTGGAATAGCTACCCGGCAGTTAATTTAAAATAAAGTTGCTTATTTCTTGGCTTTAAAGTTATTCAGCACAGTCTTTCACTCTCTCTATGATCTTTCCCCCTGACCCCAATCTCCCTCAGACTGCTCTCAGACCCTAAACTCCCAAACCAACCTTTTCCCTATTTCTCCACACCAGACTATATCAAACGCACACACATGGCTTGGAATGTGGAATGTCCTGTCAGCAGCAAATACTCCTTACTTTGCATAAAGCAAAGCGTGCTGCTTATAGACCATCCCATAGTGCTTAAAGCACTTTCTGGGCCGTTTACAATTTAACCATGAAGGCTATAGTTTCTCGAAGGCTTTCACGGCTGGGACCTGATGGTTGTTGGGGGTTTTGGGGCTGTTTATCCAGAACACAGCCAAACAGCCTGAAAAAACCACATACACGAAAAAAGCTTCTGAGGGGATACATTTATTATATTCTGACCAGCTGGATAGCTCGGTGGTTTAGTTATCTTGCTGTGGACTCGGAGGTTGCAACTTTGGTTACCCACCGTGCATCGAGGAAGAAGAGCCAGCCTGTGTAGCCTTGGGAAAGCTGCACAGTCCCAGGGCACCCTCAGAAGGAGGGAAGGTGAAACCACTTCTGTGTATTCTACCTGGAGAACCCTGGAAAGTCAGAATTGACTTGACAGCACATGATGATGATAATGGACAGAGGATGATGGAGAACAGGGAGTGCTCTTAGGACACAGATGACCATTTGAAGAATTGCACTTAATCAACTTGTCCATCGTTTGTGCATTTTTAATACCACCCAAGAATCCTCCGATAATTTTTGGACCCGCTGGGGAATGAGGGAGATTTTAGTCACTATATTTATATATATAATTCTCCAACTTCTGTTAGACTATATATTGGACTTGATCAGAACCACCTATGGTGCATTTGAGGTGTCTTAACAATTTTAATAATACAAATGCTTTAAAACTATACTAATCAAGTCCAGTCTCTATGCTGAAGTGTTGTGTGTGACAGGAAGGTGGATTTATTTATTTATTTATTTATTTATTTATTTATTTATTTATTTATTTTTATTTATTTATTTATTTATTTATTTATTTATTTATTTATTTATTTATTTATTTATTTATTTATATATATCCCGCCTATCTGGTCATATTGACCACTCTAGGCGGCTTACAACACAAAACACAAAATACAAAACCGATATATAATTAAAAAGGAATTTGTACACAATTAAAATTTTTATAAGATGGAAAGAGAAAACATAATAAAGAAAGCAAGGGAGAGGTCAGGGATTAACTGGGGGGGGGGAAGGCCTGCCTAAACATCCATGTTTTCAGTTGTTTCTTAAAAATACCCAGCGAGGGAGCCGCGCGAATCTCTGGAGGCAGGTTGTTCCAGAGGCGAGGAGCCACCGCCGAGAAGGCCCGGTTTCTTGTTTTTTCCTTCCGGGCCTCCCTCGGCGTCAGGCTCCTCAGCTTCACCTCCTGACTCGCACGGGTGACACGGGTAGATCTTGGTGGGAGTAGGCGTTCCACCAAGTATCAAGGCCCCAAACCTTTTAGGGCTTTATACGTAAGCATCAGAACTTTGAAGTCGACGCCGAACCGGATGGGCAGCCAATGCAGTGCGGCCAGAATAGTGGAGATGTGATGGTATTTTCTCACTCCACTAAGGAGTCTGGCCGCCGCGTTCTGCACCACCTGGAGTTTCCGTAGCTGCCTTTCTTCACAGGAACATACAGTGGTGCCTCGCACAGTGAGGTTAATCCGTTCCGGATTAACCCTCGCTGTTTGAAAACATCGCTGTACGGATCAAAAAAAGCCATTGGAACGCATTAAACTTAGTTTAATGCGTTCCAATAGCAGCTTTACTCACCATACAGCGATGTTTCTCCGATGGCCGGCAGCCATTTTCGCGCCCTCCCCTCGCTTAACGAGGGCGCGAAAACGCTGTGCGCGGCCATGTTGGGGCTTCCGGCGGCCATTTTGAAGCCGCCGAACAGCTGATCGACGGGTCGCAAAGTGAAGGTCGCTAAGCGATTTTGAGCCATAGGGGCCGTCGGTGTGCGATCGCATTTGCAATCGCTAGAACGGCCCCGTTGTGCGGATTCGTCGTTCTACGGTGCACTCATTGTGTGAGGCACCACTGTACTATGGTGTGGTATGGGAACCTGACAGAATGGTAATAAACTGAGCAAAAAATTAAAGTCATGTCCTGCTTGAATTTGTCATGGATCTATGTCCACAGAGGTCCTGGGGGTTTAAGGGATGTAGTACCCCGACCCCCCCGATTGTGGAATTGTTGCAAATAATGCCATGTATTCGGTTACTGTGATGAGATATTTCTTCTTGCTTCATATGTTGGGGAGCCTGATCCTGGAGACTCAAAAGCTTTATGCAGGGAGAAACTGGGTTTCCAAAACAACTGTTCCATTTGGGACCAATCGTGTGAGAAGTTTCAGAGAAAGACCACTCCGTGTTTGACCTTGATGATGAGGCTACATCTCTATGCTCAGAGATCCTAATATGACTCTAGGATGAGGCACACAACATTGCATAAGGTCGGGAGATGCGCATAGCTGTCCCTGGACCTCAAGACAGCTACTTGTGACCCCACCCCAATATATTTCCTTACAAACCCGTGGTTTTTAAAACTGCAAATTCCTAAGGACATTTTCCCCAAAAACCTTTGGGGGGAATGTCGTGGGGCAGGTGCTGGGGAGGGGTCTTCCAAACCTAGGAGAATTGATCCCTGTGTCACCCACGGTAAATTGGGACTCGTGGGGCCTAAAATACACTAGAAAAACTAAATATTTGGGGAAGGTGATAGTACTGTGGGCTACATTTTTGCCTTGGGGGATGCTTTTTGCCCACCCCTGCCCGGGATCAAATAGGTTGCTTAGTGGCAAAGAGAGACTATTATAGCAGCAGAAACCATATGTCATGTAACTTCCCAACATTGCCATCTTTGTACATAGGAGGACACACCTGCAGTCCTTTGCTTTCGCATACTGTCATACACAGCTGGCTGGATAGCTCAGTGAGAAGAGCCAGGGTTCCCATTAGAGGAGGGGTGCAAGTCCTTCCCACTGCCTGGACTCTAAAGTTGCATAGGGTTATATAAGCCATATAGGGCTGTTAGAACAAGGCGGTTAAGGCAGTCCCAGTAACACACCTTCAAAGGCAGAACCAAGTCAAGGGTGATGTAGTAGCCAAGCCAGTGTGAGGAAGCAGTTGGGGGAGACCCAGTGAAGCCATAAATACAAATGCCTGCAAACACAGCTGAGTCTAATTAGCCTATCTGCCCCATGCCCACCATCTTAAATGTTTTAATGTGTTGAATTTTTTTAAATGTTTATTTGATGTATTTTATGCTTTGAAGTTGTTGTTGTTGTTGTTGATGTTGATGATAATAATAATAATAATAATAATAATAATAATAATAATAATAATAATAATAATAATAATAATAATAATAATAATAATAATAATAATAATAATAATAATAATAATAATAATAATAATAATAATAATGGTACTCGGTGTATTTATATGCTGTAGAACGCCTAGAGTGGCCTTGGCTAGATGGGCGGTATTAAAAAAATCAAATAAATAAATAAATACCCCATTTCAGTGGTTCTTAACCTTTTTGAAAGAAACGCCCCCTTGAGCCATTGAGGAAGTTATCATCGCCCCCCTCGCCATGGTGATGATATCTTATTTATTTATTTATTTATTTATTTATTTATTTATTTATTTATTTATTTATTTATTTATTTAAGACACTTAAATCCAATGACCCCTGAAAACAAAATTAAATTCCAAGAAAATGAAATGCCCCCCAAAAAGTAACATTTAATGATTTAGTTGCAAGTGAATTTTAAGACGCAAAAAGAAATACAAAAAGGGCATAAAAACAAATGCAGGAACTAAAAATTTCAAGACAAAAAGTCTGAAACTAAATTAAAATTGGAGGAAAATATATATTCATGCACAGTGTAAAAAGGCTGCAGCCATCTTCACAGGTTTGGCTTGCTCCAGCGCCCCCCTACCGCCCCCTTCTGCTCCAGCGCCCCCATGCCGCCCCTTTTCGTTCTACTGCCCCTCTGAAAAATGAAATCGCTCCCTGGGGGGCATTATCGCCCACGTTAAGAACCACTGCCCCATTTGAACATACAGAAAGGGTTAAAACCACTGACTCTTCATTCCCCGAGAGTCCCTGGGAACAACGGAAGTACAGTAGTGGCTTCACTCCGCCTGGAAGAGAAAAATGGCACCCCAAAGCTACTTCCGGTTTCTTCCTCAAGTGCACCGTCTTTATCGGTCCCCACCAAAGCCGCTTCTTGGAAGTTCCGGGCGGGGCTGGAGAAGTTTCTTTGCGGAAGGGAAGCCAGTGAGTTCCCGGCGGGGAAAGAGAAGGAGTAACGGGCAGGGCTTGGAAGAAAGGGGGGGGGGGAGGAGATCGGGCAGTTGGCTTGGCTCTGGAAAGGAAGACGGGGAGGAGGGCAGGGGGCAGAGCCCAGGGAAAGGGGCGTCTCGGCTGGTAGGGGGTCCCTGGTGAAACGGGGTCATCCCTTAATGTTCTTTAAGTTTAGGGGGTTCATGATCTGGAGTCGGGGTTCAAGCCCGAGGCCCCAGGCAAAAACCAAGCGAAAATTGCAAACAAATGAAGACGACAAAGACGTTTGGGCCACCTCAGAGGCTAAATGTCATGTTTAAAATTAAGGTTTCCTGGATCAAATGCCTTTCCTCAGACGTCTCGGATGCCTGAGGAAGTGGATGTGATCCACGACAGCTCACACTAAAGTGTAACAGTCTTTAAAGCACAGGTGAATGTTAGGAAGGCAAAAAAGGACCCAACTTTAACGTTGAGAATTAAAAAAATTGAAATGCCCCATGTTCTCCCCAAAATAAGACAGGGTCTTATATTAATTTTTGCTCCAAAAAAACCTATTAGGGCTTATTTTCAAGGGATGTTTTATTTTACAATTAATGTCATCTTCTGGTTGCTGCACAGTGGTGGAGGGTAGGGTTTCACTTAACTGGGGCTTATTTTGGAGGTAGGGCTTATCGTACTAGGGCTTATTTTCAGGTTAGGTCTTATTTTAGGGGAAACAGGGTAGTTAAGAGTTTTCCTATACCTTTGTTGAATCATCAGCCCCAGTGAAGATGGCAAAGAAGAAATCGGGAGACTGAGACTCGGAAGGGCAGATTTAAGGAATTAGAAAAGATCATCAAAGTGTAAGGATGAAGCATTGGATAGGAAGACCAAGATAATCCACACTCTTGTATTTTTTGTATTTTTGATCACCATGTATGGGTGTGAAAACTTGACAATTAACAAAGCTGGCAGCGGGGAAAAATTGATTAATTTGAAATGTGGTGTTGAAGGAGAGCTTTGTGGACTTCCAAAAAGACAAACACATGGGTCCTAGATAAAATAAAGCCTGAACTATTTTTGGAGGCAAAAATGTTGAAACTGAGACTGACCTCCTTTCGGCACATCATGAGAAGGCAGGATTCTCTGGAAAAGACAGTCATGCTAGGAAAAGTGGAAGGAAGCAGGAAAAGAGGAAGACCCAAGTATGAGTTTGACTGACTCCCCAAAGGAAGCCACCAGCTTGAGTTGGCAGGTGGTGAGCAGAGTTGTTGAGGACACGGCTCATTCATAGGGTTGCCATAGGTTGGGAGGTGACTTTATGGCACATCATGGCAACAATGGTGTCACAATGGTTTTGCCTTTTTCCCCCCATTGGTTTTTGCCCAATATGCCTGCCCGGACTAACAGGGCCATACCTTTTAAAACTACAGTACAATTATGAAAGTTCCCAGGGTGCTGGATAAAAAAATCTCAGGGAAGTGTTGTGTTTTCTCAGATTTCTAGGTGAAGGATGGAATTCTCAGGATAGGCAGCCCTCAGGACAGGAGGGGAAAAAAAACATTGTTATAGGATTATTTTATTTTATTTATTTACAAGTTTTTTTTTAGCTGCGCCGTTACCAGTGGTCTCTGAGTGGCATGCAACAATATTAAAACTTTAAAAACATCAAAACCATTAAAAATAGGCAATACAGTATAATAATAATATCACATCCTGCTCCTCATATGGCCAGCTAAAGGATACTACAGTATTTAATTAAAATGCTGGCTAAACAGAAAGGTCTTTGCCTGGCGCCGAAAAGCCAAAAGTGTCGGAACCAGGCGGATCTCTATAGGGAGGGCATTCCAAAGTTGGGGGGCAACAGCCGAGAAGGCCCTATTTCGACATGCCATCCCCCTCACCTCTTTCAGGGATGACACCTTCAGAAGGGCCTCCTGGCCTGATCTTAAAGGATGGGCAGGCTCGTATGGAAGAAGGCGGTCCTTTAGGTAACCAGGTCCTAAGCCATTTAGGGCTTTATATGTCACAGTAAGCACTTTGAATTGGGCCCGAGCAGCAACCGGCAGCCAGTGTAAATTTTTCAGAACCGGCGTGATATGAGTCCGTGCGGCGGCACCACTTACCAGCCACGCAGCCCGGTTCTGTGCCAGTTGCAGTCGCCGGACCGTCTTCAAAGGCTGCCCCACATATAGCGCATTGCAGTAGCCCAGTCTGGTTGTTACCAGTGCATGAGTGACTGTTGCCAGGCTCCGCTCATCCAGGTAAGGGCGAAGTTGATATATTCTCCGCAGCTGTATGAAGGCACCCCTGGACACCGAGTCCACCTGGGCTTCCAAGGTCAGACTGGGGTCAAGGAGCACCCCCAAGCTGTGGACCCTGTCTTTTAGGGAGAGTGTAACCCCATCTAAGGCAGGGAAATGGCCCTTTAACCTATCTGGCAGAGAACCTACCAGCAGCACTTCTGACGTCTGGATGGAGCCTCAGTTTATTGACCCTCAACCAGTCCATTATTGAGTCCAGACAATAATGGCAACTGCCACACCTGGATTGGTAGAGAATGAGAGGTAGAACCGGGTGTCGTCAGCATATTGCTGACTCCTCAGCCCAAATCTAACTAGCAGTCACGAAATGAGAAGGCTGATAATTTATGTTATAACAAGTAATTAGGATAGCAGATAGTCTTAGAGAAGTTAAAGAAGTCAGCCAGACACAGAGAGAGATCTGCCAGCAGTGCTCCAGATGGGTGACTAGAAGAATGCAACACCCCCAGGAGGACTCTCTTTTATTAAACTTACAAGCTCACAGATAGTTGACAGTTTACAGATTATTGACAGAGTTCAGATAGGACAACGGTTACATAATGCCATTAGGATTGGTCAAAGAAAGGCTTTGAAGTTAGCTCCCTATCACTATGAGAAAGAGGAAGAATGGGTAGCCATGCCTCCCCTCAGAAGCAGCTGTGACAGAAGCAGCTGTGACATCAAGTTTGCTCTACACTGAAGAACAGACAACAGCTTAGCAACCTTGGGGAGGGGTTGTTCCAGCACACTAATGACCTCCCCCAGTGGTTTCATGTAGATGTTGAATAGCATGGGGGACAGTATAGAGCAGTATAGATGTTGAATAGCATGGGGGACAGTATAGAGCCCTCCTTGTTGTTGGCCGCCTAGAGTAGTCCATTAGACTAGATAGGCGGGATATAAATTAAATTAAATAAATAAATAAATAAATAAATAAACCCCATGACGAACTGCCATGGATCAGAGCTACTGTCCCCCAGCACCACCTTCTGGACTCTATCAGCCAGGTAGGAGCAGAACCGTCGTAAAACAGTGCCTTCCATTTCCATGGGACCTGGTGGTGAGGACCTCCAGACTTTTGGTGCTGGGGGACCTCAACCTCCATGCCGAGGCCAACTTAATAGGGGCGGCTCAGGACTTCATGGCCGCCATGACAGCCATGGGGCTGTCTCAACATGTCATCAGCCCGACTCATGAGGAAGGCCATACACGTGACCTAGTATTCTCAACAGGACGGGGGGATGGTGGTCCAGATGTGGTGGGTTTATCTTTACCGGGAAATGGTCCGACCATGACAACGGGGCAAGATGGTCTCATGGTTTTACCAAATCATTTATGTGCCACCCAGTTTCTGTTATCTATCACAAGCAGTTACTTTATATTGTCAGAGACGAATGGTGTAACTCTGTTCAAAAGTTCACTTCAGTCAGTCCCATAATCCTCTTCTCTGAACTCCATTTTGTGTGCCCTTTTCGGCATCTTCGCCTCTGTGAGGCCAATCACACATTTTCCTCACAGTGCACTGTTTTCGGTCCTAAACCAGATTTCAAAAGAACTGAACACCAAACAACTCATAAAAGATTGCACGTGTGAAATGCAACCATCCGTCATGGTGTTTTAGAGCCTGGCACGTAGGTTTTACTGTGTGAACTCTATTTTTACCTCATATGTCTGAGGAAGTGGACTCGTCCACGAAAGCTCGCATTATAACATGACGGAATCTTCTCAAGTCTTACACTCCCTCAAAATATCTTTGTCTGTTTTTCCTCCAGGGAGGAGAAGACTCCCAAAGGAACTTCCATTCCTTTGGCTTTTTTGGAGGAGAGGAACGTACAAGACTCTGCCAAAGCTGAGAAACAGCTGGATGACATGGAGGTGTGGAGCGACAAGGAATTCCCGGAAACAGCTGCACAAACCCATCTGAACGAGGACTTTCTCAACCCAGATGTTCAGCCCCAGTGTTTCCGGAAGTTCTGCTGCCAGGAAGATTGGGATCCCCGAGCGGTTTGTAGCCAACTCCACCATCTCTGCCGTCAGTGGCTGAAGCCAGAAAAACACACCAAGGCTGAGATCCTGGACCTGATCGTCCTTGAACAGTTCCTGGCTGCCCTGCCCCCAGCGATGGGGATCTGGGTCAGAGAGTGCAAGCCGGAATCCACTTCCCAGGCCGTGTCCCTGGCGGAAGGTTTCCTCCTGAGCCAGAGAGCAGAGAAGAAGCAGGAGGAACATCTGGTGAGAGTTCTGATCAGCCTAAGGAGCTGCAAATTGACCACCTTTTTATGGAAATGGGCTGAGCCAAGCCTGTTTCTCGTTCTTTAATCTGGTCTCCTTTCCTGTATGTTTACTATTTTTTGCTCTCTATTCGTATGTCAGCTCTTCAAATTTTGTTTTGAGTGCAGAAGTCTTCAGAATTCTTCCCTCAATCAATGAACCATCCATGTGGTCCCAGACAGAGGCCTCTCTTCCTGAAGAATACGTGGGAGAAGGTAGAAAAGGCCATTTTGCCAGGTAAGGAACAGGCCGGCATATTTCTGGGTCTTCTTCTCTCGTACTTCCCCTGTGTGGATGGAATGCATTTTTGGTCCTCTGCATTGCTGCAGATGTTTAAGCTCTTGCGAATCAAAACTTGGAGAGACACTTGATGGCCTTGTGGGTCCCTTCCACTTTCATTACTGTATGATTATCTGATTTAATTGTCATCTGTTCTGTTTCAAATTTTGGTTTATGAAATTTGAAGCTTGGAGACGAGATTGAATTCCGGGGCTGGCCTCACCACCAGGAGCCAGGAGCTCAAAAAATATTTGGCTTTAAGATCCTGTCTTATCAAGGTAAAGGGAACTAGATCTGGAGAACGCTCATATTTCCACTCCTTTAGTCTTCTTTGCAGACGCAGAAAAAATGGTGGAAACACATCTTCACTCATCTCTTCTCTGTGGAGGAGTGGAAACAGTATCTCTGCGGCCCGGACAGGTAGGAGGGAATGAATGGAGACCAACGGAGTGGGGATGTGGGGTTCTCCTCCCCTTATATTCTTCCTTGGGCCTCCAAAAAGTCTTCCGGTTTCCATTTCTTTTATTTTATTTATTTATTCAATTTATACCCTGCCCATCTTTCAGAGCAATTCCCTAGGAATGCTGAGTCTATGACAAGTTGGATCCTGTCCTGTGATCTGAGCCACCCTGTTTGTTTGGTTTGTTTGTTTACTACTATGGCAAAGGGAACTTAAGGCAGCTCAAAAACAGAACAGGTTGTACTAGGTAAAGGTAAAGGTTCCCCTTGACATTTAGTCTAGTCATGTCCGACTCTAGGGCACGGTGCTTATCCCCGTTTCAAAGCCATAGAGCCAGCGTTTGTCCAAAGACAATTTCCGTGGTCACATGGCCAGCGCAACTAGACATGGAACACTGTTACCTTCCCACCGAGGTGGTCCCTATTTATCTACTTGCATTTGCATGCTTTCGAACTGCTAGGTTGGCAGGAGCTGGGACAAGCGACGGGGGGCTCACTCTGTCGCGTGGATTCGATCTTACAACAGCAGGTCTTCTGACCTTGCAGCACAGAGGCTTCTGTGGTTTAACCTGCAGCGCCACCATGTCCCTAGGTTGTACTAAGGACATAAATTACAAAGCCAAAAACGTGATTCAAGGTTTAACCTGGCCGCTCCACAAAATGGCATGCTCATCCAGGGTCAGGTCCTTTCCTTTCAGGGTGCAGTGGCTTTTGAAGACATTGCTGTGCATTTCTCCGAGGAGGAGTGGGCGCTGCTGGATCCGGGCCAAAGAACTCTCCACCAGGAAGTCATGGAGGAGAATTTTGCCGTTTTGCTGTCTGTGGGTAAGCTTTAATAAAAACAAAAAACCACCTTTTCCCCCATAGCTATTTTCAGAGAAGTTGTTGTGTGAGTCTCTTCCAGCAAGAAGAAATCTCAAGAAAGAGCAAAACTATAAGCCAAAGTACTGTGAGCTTCTACAGATTACAATCCACCCTGACGGTGTGTCTGGAAAACTGGTTTCTGACCACCAAAGTGAAGGCGCAAATGGATTTGTTAATTTTAAAGTCTTTATGGTAAAAAAAAAACAGTTGATGCATTTTACTATAAACCGCACAAGGTTTTTGTAATAAGCCAATTAAAAAAACCAGATTTCAAGTACTGTAGGGTTCCTGTGTCCGTGGGGGATCGGTTCCAAGCCCTCCCCCCGATGTTGGAAAACATGGATTATATAGAATGCTATTCATAGCATGGTGTCTGGCGACCTGTAGTGGCCAGTTCTGGTGACTTGAACGTTGGAAACATACCTTTCTAGTGAAGTACGTAATACAGTAGGTAGCTGTGTGGTCAAAACAGAATGAAATCCAAATGCAAAAATAGACCATACCTTTATAGACCACTAAAAATCATCATGTGCCGTAGTGCACAAGCAGAAAGGTATCTGTTTTGAGCAAAGGCCAGCTGGAGAGGTGTGGGTAAGCCCATGGCTTATGCTTCTTTGTTTGGAGAACTGGGTTGTTTCACTCATTCCAGAGACGGCTAAGCTGTAACCATAAAAGACCAACCAGACTCCAGACTTCCGTCTAAGAGACCAGCCTGGCGAAACCCATCTTAACTGAGAAACTTTGGGCTTCACATCTAAGAATAGCTTTCCTGGCAAAATCCACCTCGCCACAAACTTTTGGACTTTTATGTTCTTCATACTGGTACAGACCGGACGAAGTGGGTTTTTTAATCCATGAAAACTTGTGATTTTTTTTTAGCCGTGTAACATTCACCCTTATTATGTTTAGTAGTCATGAATATTCATGTTGTAGGCTAATGTTGCTAGGAGGCAGAGCCGAGAGAAATGGAATAAAGAGGTGGAGTCAGAGAGTGACTGCGGTCAGTAAGAGTCAGAGTGAGTGAGTGGAGAAGGAGTTAAGAGTGTGGTATTTTGGGAGATCTGAGGTGTGATTCAAGAGTGAATAAGAACTGTATAACAAAGTAGGTTGTGATTGATCAATAATTAACCCTGCAGAAGTTACCTATGATTAATAATAACATCTCTAATCAATAAAAACGTTTTATTTAAAAGACAGTGAAGTTTGGACCTGCATCTTCATCCTTCCATAATTAATGTCGATCAACTGGTGGCAGCGGGGTAAAAAGAAGATTAGTTTGCCTTTGTGTGCTCTGTGTTTGGAGAGTCAGGCAGGGGCACGAGGGGCGAACGCCACAAGCGGTCTAGAAAGGTATTCCCTATATTTGTATCTGGATATATTTCTAAGATTTTTCTTTTAATGTTTTTAACATTTTCAGATCATGGATAAGCGATTCAGTGGATACTGATCCCACGGATAAGGGGGTCCTACTGTACCCCCACAACAACGAAAAGAACAAATCACCTAGCATTTGTGCAGGATCGTGTGTTTCCTTCCCAAGGATGCGGAGCCAAAAGTCTTCGTCATGTTTGTTTATGCTTGATGGCTTTTCTTCCCAGATTTTAAGACTTCATCTTATACAGTAGTGCCCCGCTTAACGACATTAATTCATTCCAGCAAAATCGCTGTAGAGCGAAAAATGTAAAGCGAAATAAAAAAGCCCATTGAAATGCATTGAAAATTGTTCAATGCGTTCCAATGGGCTGAAAACTCACTGTCCAGCGAAGAACCTCCATGGGGCGGCCATTTTCGGTGCCTGTGCAGCGAGGAATCCATCCCTAAGCACAGTGGGGGGCCATTTTCTTCAGCTGGCGGCCATTTTGAAACCTGACGATCAGCTGTTTTTCATCGTCGTAAAGCAAAAATCGGTTCCCGAAGCAGGGAACTGATCATCATTAAACACAAAAAACCCATTGGAATCATCGTTTTGCGATCGCAAAAGTGATCACACAAACCTCAGAGTCAAGCGGATTTGTCATTAAACGGGGTAATTGTAAAGCGGGGCACGACTGTATCTTCATTAGACTTAGATCTGGGTTTGGGTTTTTATGTTTTTGTTGTTGTGTTGGTTTTCTTCTTTTTCTTTCAGCTCCTGGGGTGAGAGAGAGAAGGCCTGAGGAAGGAGGACTTCAGAAATGCTTGGGAAATGTGACAGAGAAGGAGGAGAAACCCCAGAGGAGGGAAACTGGAATCAAACAGAAAGGGAATGAATCCTTTCCTTCTCTGCCTAGAAGATTCCCTGAAATCTCGTTCAACGAAGACATCGAGCCAAGCAGTGAAAATCACATGTGCTCTGTGTGGAAGGAAAGCATCAGCGGTAAAACCTGTCTAAATGCCCATTGGAAAATTCGCAATGGAAGGGAGCTACTGAAATACTCGGGATACAGCAAGAGTTTTTCTCGTAATTCATCCATTGAAAAAGATCTGAGAAGGCAAAGGAAGGTTTTTAGTCAGGGAACAGACCTTCCCTCCCACAAGAGCACTTCAAGGGGGGAAGCCCCCTTTCAGTGCTTGGAATGTGGGAAGCATTTCGGCTACAGAAGCACCCTGACGTCCCACCAAAGGATCCACACTGGGGAGAAACCCTTTGAGTGCATGGAATGTGGGAAAAGGTTCATTCATAGCGGAAGCCTTACTTTCCATCACAGGACCCACACGGGGGAGAAACCCTTTAAATGCCTGGAGTGCGGGAAGAGCTTCAATCAGAGCACTAAGCTGGCTTCCCACATGAGGATCCACACCGGGGAGAAACCCTTTAAATGCTTGGAGTGCGGGAAGAGCTTCGGCGACAGGAGCACCCTGAATTCCCATCAGAGGATCCACACCGGAGAGAAACCCTTTGAGTGCCTCAAGTGTGGGAAGAACTTCAGCCACAGCACAAACCTGGCATCGCATATGAGGATCCACACCGGGGAGAAACCCTTTAGATGCTTGGAGTGTGGCAGGAGCTTCCGCCACAGCACTAACCTGACTTCCCACATGAGGACCCACACCGGGGAGAAACCCTTCGAGTGCACCGAATGCGGAAAGAGCTTTAGTCAGAGCGCGAGCCTGATTGCTCACCAGAGAAGCCACACGGGCGAGAAGCCATTTCAGTGCTCGGAGTGCGGGAAGCGCTTAAGTTCGAGCACACAGCTGGCTTGCCATTTGAGAATCCACACTGGGGAGAAGCCATTTGAGTGTGTGGCCTGTGGAAAGAGCTTCAGCGACAGCACGCACCTGGCCCGCCATGGGAGGATCCACACAGGGGAGAGACCCTTTACGTGTCTGGAGTGCGGGAAGTGCTTCAGCCGGAAGACACATCTCTCTGCCCATCAACGAACCCACACGGGAGAGAAGCCATTTAAGTGCTTTGAATGTGGAAAATGCTTCAGTAGGGCGGCGCACCTTGCTTCCCACATGAGAATCCATGGCCAGGAAGAAACATTTCCTTGCTCGGAGTGTGGAGAGAGCTTTAGGTGAAAAATGCACCTCACAAGCCATCAAAGAATTCACAGAGGTGAGAATGATTCAGGCTTTCCCTAATCAGAGAACTAGTAATTATTTACTATATTGGCAGAAGATATATATTCATTTTAAATATTTTACCTCTTCTTTTTTCCTTGAAAAGAATCCAAGATGGATGACATAGTTAAAAAATATTTAAAGCTAAAAAGAGAAAGTATGCATATACTAAAAAGGATCAAGCAAATACCAATTGTTTTTTTAAAAGGTAAATAAAAAACACATTGAAAGCAATAAGGTACGATTATCCATTTAAAGACTCATGATGTTAACATCCGACCACAGATAAACAGAGACAGTCCTTGAGCCCATAATGATCATGTGCTATCAAGTCAGTTCTGACTTATAGACCTTTTTGGGGTTTTCTAGCTAGAGAGCTCAACCTCAGATATGCAGATGATACCACTTTGATGGCAGGGTAAAATAATATGGAGGATAGGCTGTTACCCAAGCAGCAAATCCCCCCTCTCCATGTCGCTGAAATAATCCAATGGAAAGACAAGAGCCAATACAACTGGTTCCAGCGACGTCGCAGGAGTTGCCAGAACGACACGAACTACTTCCGGGACTCCGGCTCCAGATTTTGCCTCGAGGTTAACTCCTGAAGCCTTTTCCATCAGTGGTTATAGCCACAAGGCAGTGGAGGTTTGAAATCTGAGTTTTCCTTCTCCTAGATGGGCTGCCTTCCATGGCTGACGAGTCCCACTATCTGGGTTGCTCCCCCACCACATGGGTGATGGTGGCGCCTCCTCCGTCTCTTCACGGCATGGGGGTCTGGGATCAGAGTTTTCCTTCTCCTAGATGGGCTGCCTTCCCAGGCTGATGAGTCCCACCTACCCGGAGGTTCCTGCTCACTCCTCTAGGTTCCTCACTCAAGGCCTCCTGAATCCCTGCCTGACACTCTATCCACTATGCCACCATAGCTGTCATCATGTCATATAGCCCACTTTCAACTCTAATCTTGACCTAATGGGAGGATCCATGCTGACCAGTTGAAGGCTCAGCCAGACTGTTAACTGCCTCTCAGTTTGCAGAGATACAGACCAGATTGTGACCTCATTCTGACATCAAAGGATTCTGACCTATGACTAGGCTGGTTAGGAGAACTGTGGGAGCTGCAGTCAAAGAAAGCCACTTTATCAAGCCCTGCTTGGCAGGTGATGAGCTTGCCCAAGGTGGCACAGGCCGGCTCTCCCTCCCTGAAGGCACAGTGGGAAATCCAACGCCCAACCTCTGCCTCCACAACCAGCCTTAGCGTGACCCCAAAACCTACTTCCGGTAGAAAAGGTAAGTTAGAAACAGGGATTCACAGGTTCTGAAGGAATCAGGCTGGTTCGACAGCAGAATTCTCTCCTTTTTGGGATCCATAGAAGTAGGGATCAGTTGTACCTTTATTCCTCTGTGTGCCAGATAAAGGTTTGGTGGATTTTATTGTTTTAAATCAAGATGTTGGACCTATTTAAAAACAGCAGTAGTTTTTCAGGAGCATCTCAGAGTGCCTTTTTTTTTAAATATCAGTGATAGAGAAATTCTCCATTTTTTTCTCCAGGAGTCAGTATCTTGGAGATTAAGAAGTACAGGCATAAATCGAATTCCAATCCTTTTCTCCTCTCCTCTTCTTAAACAGTAACAAATAGAGATGGAATAACCCCCCCCCCCGCACAGGTGGCGTTAATGAGGGCCCGGCGTTAATGAGGGCCCGGCTCCATGGGTCCGGACGGTCCACTCACCGATCCGCTGCGGACACGGACGGCGCAATTTGACAAGCGGCTCTGCGGTGTGCAATCGACCTTGCAGCGAGACTTGTCCTCCCGCCTCCTGCTAGGAGTGGTAAGCGGATTGCGCGCTGCGGATCCATTGGTAGAATCGTGCCATCCGTGTCTGCAGCAGATCAGTGAGCGGACTGAAAGAATGGGGCTGGACCCTCGTTATCACCACCTGTGAGGGAGGTATTCATATTTGTAGACGAATACGACTACCCCCATCTCTAGTAACAAATCATTCCCTGCTTCTCTCTTGTCAGAGTGTAAAATTTACAGGCCTGAGCAGAATAAATGTACTAATAAGCAGCCATGATGTTCAGGTGTGTCGAAATGCTGAGTCACTCTGACTCAGGAGGGCTGGCTCAAAGATGATGCAACATCTGTGCTGATTGGATACAGCCAGATGCATAAGTATATATATGTGGACTGTGCAGAGAAGATGTATTCCTGCTCTTCTGATGAATTCATGGTGTCATGCTGTCGCTCTGTATATCTGTAAATATCCTGTAAATACACGTCTGGTGGTGGAAGAAGCTGATTGTGTCTGTGTGTGTCATTTTGCCACAAGGACCTTGAAGTTACTCTGCTAAAAACTTTACGCATGTTCATGCACTAAGATCTCTCTCTCTTCCCCCTTCCTGACTTGTGGTGTTGCCTTCTTTTCCAGATGATGGCGGGACCGTTTCTGGAGGTGTTTCATGATCCTCGCAGGCAGAGGTTGCTCTGAACTTTATGACAATGTGGATTGAAAAGCACCAGAGGCTGGTTGACCAGGGAGACAAATTTGGGGGAAATGGAGTTTTGAAGGGCGAGATCCATCACTTTCTTGGAATCTGGAAATCTCGTGACAAATGTATTTTTTTAACATGAAGATTGTAACAGGAAAGAAGATAATTTTAAATGTGAATGTGTGGAAGTAACAAAGACAGAATACAGTGGTGCATACCAGTACTCACAGAGAGTGTGTGTGTCTTTGGAAGAGAAAACTGGGTGTTTGTGAATACTGTACTGTACTTATTTAATGTATAATACAGAAAAGATAATAAAAATCATCTTCATTGTGATTTAAAAAAAAATTCAATCCCAGAATAGTATTTCCAGTGAAATGGACAGCTTTTTGTCTTTTGCTTGTTTTGTCAAATTCAGTGTCTGTGATTTGTACGTTTATTCTCAATAAACTCTCTCCACATGAATTTGCCCTGTTTGTAGACATTGGGCTTATATCTGTTTCCAGAGGTTTTATCTCCAAGGGACATTGTTCTTTGTTTTGAACAAATGCCAAACAGTCTGTGTGCTCTCCTCCTGCTCAAATGAAGTACTTGTTGGGGGAAAGGCAGTAAAAAAATGACAAAATATTGTAACTACATAAGGACTAACTGGTTGATTTCCTTCTTGAAGCTTTAGCAGATCAAAATCCAATTCCTAAAGGTCTCCCTGAGCGAAGAGGATTTTGACCCATGAAAGCTCTCTCACAGAAGCCAATCTGGCAGTCTTTCTGGTGCTATAATATTTTGTCGGCTTCCTTTTTCTTTTTTTAAAATTCAGTATGCTAGAACAGATTTCCCAGAATCTGGGAACGACTCAAATGAACTGAGGTCATAAGAGCAGTCAGGCTGTGGCTGGGTTTGTGAGCGAGCATCACTGGAGGAGACCAGTGGGATTATTCCCTTAGTAGAAACAAACATGGAAGCGAGGTGGGAGGGGAGAGTGTGGAACGTGATACCTGTCACTCTTCAGCATGACTTATTGAGCCAGATAATAACTTTGAACTGCAACTCCCAGAAACCCCAGTCAGGACAGCTGGTGGTGAAGGCTTCTGGGATTTGCAGTCCAAAACTCCTGAGTAACCCAAGGTTAAGAACCAGTGGTCTATACAACCACTCTGGGCGGCTTAGATCATTTTAAAAAAAGCAATATTCAAAAGCTAAAAACAGTACAGTACGTTGTTCAAATCTTTAACTAGAATTAAACAAAATATGACATTAAAAATAGCAAATAAAAATCAGGACGCAAAAGTTAAAAGCAACCAGGCACAACAAACCATCTTTTAGGAAAAAAAAAAAAACCATCCTCTCAGGCAGCCAGTCACTGAGGGAAAGCCTGCTCGAAGAGAAAGGTCTTCCTCAGTCTGCGGAAAGGGAGTAACGATGGGGCCAGCTTGGCTTCCAGTGGCAGGGAGTTCCAAAGTCTGGGAGCAGCCCCCTGCTCCTCATGTATCCACCGAGCGCATCTGTGAAAGTGGTGGAATAAAATAAAGGCATTTCCTCTGATGAATTTAACATCCGGGCAGGTTCATAAAGGGAGACAAGGATTCCTGAGAGAACTTGGACCCAGGTTGTTTCAGGCTTTATAGGTTAAAACCAGCTCTTTGAATTGTACCGGGAAACAGACTGGCAGCCTGTGGCGTGAGAGACCGAGGGTGTCACATCCCCTCCGTCTGACAGACATATCAAGACTCCAAAAAGGAATTATGTGGTAATCTTTTTTTTAAATGCTGGGAAAGGTGGAAAGCAGCAGGAAAAGAGGAAGGCCACCTGTGAGATGGACTTGCTTGCGAAAGAAACCACAGGCTTGCGTTTGCAAGAAATGAGCCCCCAAAAAAGCCCATTCGCCCACACTTCACCAGCTTTCTGTACAGCAAAATAATAATAATAATGATAATGATAATGATAATGATAATGATAATAAAAAGAGGAATGGGAGCGGGAATCCCTATGCGTGTTGGCAATGTTTGTGCTGCGAGCTCCTTTCCACAACGAAACCTTTGAAATTAAAAGATTTTTAAATTCTTCTCTGCCAGGTTTCTCTTTTCCTCGCCTCATTCCAAGGGGGCCTGTTCTTTTGTTTTCTAACTTCAAAGGGTTAAAACAAGTGATTCCTTGGTCCTAGAGAGAGATCGAGAGGGAGAGATCCCCCCTCCCTCCCAGGAACAAGAGAACGGAGTGATCTGCTAGAACGATCCTTTCCATCTTTCGATCCTTTTGTCTCCTGCTTTGAAAGCTCCCCTCCCTCGGGGTGTGTGTGTGTGTGCGATCCAGGTGGGGCTGCAGGTGAGCCCTTGGGTGGGGTGGGGGGGAGAAGGAAGGAAAGAAGGAGGGAGGCTGGCTGGGAGTCTTGGGCTTGGCTTTGGAGCGGGGAGAGGGGCAGAGGGTTTTGGGGGGGACCAGAGATGGGAGAAAGGGGTGCTCGGCTTGGGGGGGGGAGTCACTGAAAGACCCTTCCTCCCCTCCCTCTCTCCCAGATCGGGGCAGGTGACCCCCCCCTCTGGGGATTGTCATTTCCTCCCCCCCCCCAAAACCCATCTTCTCCTCCTCTCCTTTCCAGCCTGCAAAGCTAAATCCTCCCCACTGATCCTCCCCCCCCCATATTGACCTGGGGGGTGGCTATTGTGCCGTCAAGTCGCCCTTGACTTAATGGCGACTCCGAAATGAGCAACCTCCAAAACATCCTGCCCCTGCTCAGCTCTTGCAAACTCAAGCCTGTGGCTTCCTTCCTCTAGGCGCAGTGGTTCTTAACCTTTGTTACTCAGGTGTTTTTGAACTGCAACTCCCAGAAACCCCAGCCAGCACAGCTGATGGTGAAGGCTTCTGGGAGTTGCAGTCCAAAAGCATCTGAGTAACAAAGGTTAAGAACCACTGCTCTAGGGCAGTGGTCCCCCCCCAACCTTGGGGCCTCCAGATGTTCTTGGACTTCAGCTCCCAGAAATCCTGGCCAGCAGAGGTGGTGGTGGTGAAGGCTGCTGGGAGTTGTAGTCCAAGAACATCTGGAGGCCCAAAGTTGGGGACCACTGCTCTAAGGAGTCAATCCATCTCGTATTGGGTCTTCCTCATTTCCTGTCACCTTCTACTTTTACCAGCGTTATTGTCTTTTCCGGAGAATCTTGCCTTTTCGCGATGTGCCCAACGTAAGACAGCCTCAGCTTTGGGATTTTTTTTGCCTCCAGAGATAATTTAATCTAGGACCCACTTGTTCTAGCAGTCCAAGCTAGCTGGAAAACCGTCCTTTCCCATGAATTGATTCTTCCCCTTCCTGCTTCCTTAATGACCCAGCTTAGCTTTCACACTTGCATTGTGATCGGAAATAAAAAAGTGTGATCTTGGTCCTGGTCTCTGGTAACACATCCTCACACTCAATAATCTTTTCTAGTTCCCCCATTCCGAATCTCCGTCTTTGTCTGATTGCTTCAATCTTGGAGGGTTGGAAACCAGTTTCCCGGTGACCGGACTCCACACTGGTGAGGAGATAAGGCTGCTAACTGGGAATGGGATAAAGGGAAACAACCGATCTCTCCCCACCCTGTCGGGCGAGCATTCGGTGTTTCTGAGGAGGACCTTAAAGCAAGTGGCTTCTCTTTTGAGAAAGCAGAAGAGCCATTTTCCTACGGGAAGTGTAAAGGAGAGGCTGCAGGGTGTAGACAGTTGGATCGATCCCCTTATAATTAGGATTTGTGTAAATCAAGGAAGTTGTGGGACAATGCAGGGCCAGGGAGATATTTTTTTTTCCTGTGACTGTCAGGCAGGAACATCCTTGAACCTTAAACATGACTGAGTGTTCCCACGTCTTGAACTTCCTCTCGATATTTCTATTACTCTGCTTTTTTTTCCCCTATGGAGATCAAAGAAGCCCATTCACTTCCATTTCTTCGGGTGTTGTTGTGGGGGGGGGGCAGTGTAAAGCGCAAGACTGTGTTGGTTTGGAAACCGTGAAACCGTGCAACAACATGGACTTTCCGAGCGATGAGGGCTTCCCGGAAAGAACCACACAAACCGACCCAGAGGGAGCCTCTCTCTCTCTGCTCAGATGATGGGTGCCCGAAGGCTGAAGCCTTTTCATGTTGTGAAATGGTCTCCCTCGTTGTTTAGGAAGAAGGGTTTTTTAATAGATCCCTGACACTATGCGCAGTTCCCGTCTGTCTCAAGGCTTCCATCATCGTTCCACTGCCTAAAAAGTTGCCTACAAACAGTCCGAATGACTACAGGCCGGTGGCACTAACTTCAATCTTAATGAAGTGCTTTGAGCAGTTAGTTCGGAAATATATTATCTCCTGCCTTCCTCATCCCTTTGATGGGCTTCAGTTTGCTTATAAAGAAAATAGATCAACCGAGGATGCGATCAATACTGTGCTTTATATGGCTTTATCCCACTTGGAAACACAAGGGAATTATGTAAGAATGCTGTTCGCGGACTTTAGCTCTGCTTTTAACACCATTATACCCCACAGATTAATAGACAAACTTAAAGATCTTGATTTTCCAGATTCTATCTGTCTGTGGATTTTGGATTTTTTAACAAATCGTCCACAAAGGGTTAAACTGAATGACTACATCTCTACTGACAAGATACTCAGCACTGGCACTCCACAAGGCTGTGTCCTTAGTCCACTACTGTTCTCCATTTATTCATCGGATTGCACCAATAACCATCCCAGTAATAGGATTATCAAATTTGCAGACGATACTACACTAGTAGGACTTATCTCTGGGGATGATGAGTCTGCGTATCGGGACGAGGTATTACAGCTATCCCGCTGGTGCAAAAAAAACAATCTTTTATTTAACATCCAAAAAACCAAGGAATTCATAGTGGACTATAGGAAAAAAAGAGCAGACATTCAGCCACTGTATATAGATGGAGTTTGTGTGGAACAGGTGGTTGAATGTAAGTTTCTTGGGACTATCATAACAAATGACCTGACTTGGAGTGCAAACACCGCTGCGTTAATCAGGAAGGCACAACAACGGTTGTATTTTCTAAGGATTCTTAGAAAGCAACAATTGACTGAGAGTTTGTTAATCACCTTCTATCGGAGTTCGATTGAGAGCATATTATCCTACTGTCTCTGTGTATGGTTCACGAGCTGCACAGTGGCAGAGAAAAAGGCAATTCAAAGGGTGATTAAGACGGCCCAAAACATCATTGGCTGTTCACTCCCCTCTTTGGAAGAATTGTATAAGAACAGATGTAAGAGGAAGATATCTAACATACTGAAAGACTCCTCTCATCCGGGATATCAGCTCTTTAAACTATTACCATCAGGAAGGAGATTCAGGGTATTGAAAGCAAGGACAAGCAGATTCAAGAACAGTTTTTACCCAAGTGCAGTATTGAGTTTAAATGTGGGGCCATAGGTTTTTGGTGGATTTTAATTGCTGAGAGAAAACGGGGTATCTATATTTGGATGGTGAAAGTTGTGTATATTTTAACTTTTTTTTGTAGTGTTGTCCAGTTCTACCTTGGGGAAGAGCACCTCATTTCGTTGCACCCACTTGTGAGCGCAATGACAAATAAATTTCTTATGTCTTATGTCTTATGTCTTATGTCTTTTAAAAAATCATTAGAAAGAATGGCATACATTTTAAAAAATTGTAGGACGTGTGACGGTAGACATTTATTTATCTCAACTGGTTTGTATATTATAGTGGATATAAATAAATGCCATACAGAATTCAAAAGGCAAAAATGTAACCTAGCCGAAAGGGTTCAAAGCGGGGACCTTGCACCCAGGGCTGAGGGGAAGCCTTGGGCCAAATGGCCTGGCAGGCTCCCCCTTTGGAGGGTCCTGGCCCCGAGGGTCTGTAGGCAACTCTGCCATCTTGGCCATCCATGGCTGAAGCCAGAAGAACACGCCCTGTTCTTCTGAGACACTGGACCTGATCATCCTTGAACAGTTGCTGCTTCTGCTTCCACCAGAGATGGGGATCTGGGTTAGTGAAGGTAGACCAGAATCCGCTTCCCAGGTGGAGTCGCTGGTGGAAGGGTTCCTCCTGAACCAGATGTGCGGAGAAGAAGCAGGAGGAAAGAGCAGCGGGTGAGCGTTCTGGTCTCCCTGAAGGACCAAGAAAAGGCCCACTCCTTTTGTGGAAATCGTTTAACCGAAGCCCCTGTTCCTTTCTTCCTGAATCGGGCATCCTTTCCTCTACTTTTCCGTGTTCTTCATCTTGTTTTCTCCATTCCTACAACAGGTGCCCGGATTTTGTTTGCGGTGCAGAAGTCCTCAGCATCTCTCATATTGGGGAGAGGCTCCTCCTGCAGAAGACATAGGAAAGGAGAGGAAGAGCTGCTTCGCCGGGTAAGGGGCTGGTTGGGGGTCTCCCTCTGAAATGTCTTCTCCATTTTGATTAATGGGATGGAACCTACCTCCCTGGAGATGTTTAAACCTCAGTTAACCAAAGCAGAGAGACTCCCTTTTTTTCCTCAGAAATAATAGACAAGCAAAAAACATTTTTCCTCCCCTGTGATTTCCTTGGCAGACCCTGGAATTAGGCTAGGAACCCATCCTTGTTCATCTTTTTGTGTGTGAAGATAAGCAGGGGGAGATAAGCATTTCTATGACATCAGGTAAGCAGGGGGAGATAAGCATTTCTATGACATGTCATACTTTCTCTGCAACCTATACTCTGCCCTTTCTCGACAGATTATTCATAAACATGTCCAAACCCACTTATACGTTCAAGTGTAGGCTGCAGAAAAAAACATGACATGTTATAGAAATCCTCCCCTTACAGATTGAGGGGAGAAATGAATGGGGACTGAAGGTGCCTGAGCGCTTCTTACCTTTGAGCCCTTCTTTTTTGCTTTAGTCAAGACTTCTTGCTAGGAGGGCTGAGACTACGACAAGGAAAGGGTGAGATCCTATATTGTAACCTCCATTTACCTTGTGGATGCCATTCTCATCTGGACTAAATGTTTAAAAACTAGAAAAATGGCTTTCAAAGTTTCCTTTTTAAAATTCAGGGCCCCGTAGCTATCGAGGACGTTGGTGTGCATTTCTCCGAGGAAGAGTGGGTGCTGCTGGATCCAGCCCAACGGGCTCCCCACCTGGAAGCCATGGAAGAAAATAGCACTAGTGTAGTGACTCTGGGTAAGCTTTCTTTTACGCTCCGTTGTGGTTGTTTTCACAGTGGCCACCATTTTACATCCCCTCCCCAGCAAGAATAAAATGACCCTATTGATCTCACTGCCTGCTTTCATGAATTATCGTCCACCTTGAACATTTGGCTAAAGAGGCAGGTTGTGACTGTGAACTGTCGCACTGAAGTAACACACTGCCATTGCCCCCAGTGAGCTGGGTACTCCATTTACTGAGCTCAGAAGGATGGAAGGCTGAGTGAACCTTGAGCCAACTACCTGGGATTGTGAGCAGATCTTTGGCTGCAGTTCTGTGGTTTAACCGTTGTGTCATGAGGCTCTTCCAACCTATGGTGACCCTATGAAGTAGTGATCTTGCAAAAGTGACTGTCAGAATTGTGGGATAGAATTTGGTCTCTGGCCGTAGAGGTTGGAAGTTCGATTCCTCACTATGGCTCCTTGAGAGGGGCTGGACTCAATGTGCAGTGGTGCCTCGCTTGACGACGATAATATATTCCAGCGAAATCGCTGTAGAGTGAAATCCTCATCAAGCGAAATAAAAAAGTCCATTGAAACGCATTGAAAACCATTCAATGCGTTCCAATGGGTGAAATACCTGCTCATCCAGCGGAGATCATCCATAGGGCAGCCATTTTCCGATGCCTGTGCAGCGAAAAATGCCTCCTAAAAACAGCAGGGAGCCATTTTGAGCAGCTGGCAGCCATTTTGAAAACCCGACCAGCTGTTTTGATCGTTGTAATGCGAAGAAGCGGTTCCCGAAGCAGGGAACCGATCGTTGCAAAGCAGATTTTGCCCATTAAAACATCCTTTTGCGATTGCAATTGCGATCACAAAAACATCATCGTGAAGTGGATTTGTCATCAAGCGGGGTAATCGTTAAGCGGGGCACCACTGTATTTGCAATAAAAGGCAGGACTCCCTTATAGCTCTGCAGTTCTAAGATGATGATTATTATTATAATAAATATTATGTGTTCACCTCTTGCAGATTCAACAATGGGACTTTCTTGAATCTTTTCCTTGCATCTTCCTCTTTTCCTGTTGCCTTCAACTTTCCCCAGCATTTTATCTTTTCTCACAAGGGTTATCAGTTCACAGTGTGGCCAAAATATAACTCCTACTGTTAGTCATTTTGCTTCTTGAGAAAGTTCAGGCTTGATTTGATCTAGGCTGTCCAGGGTAATTGAAAAGCTCTCCTCCAGCACCGCATTTCAGAGGAAGCAAATCCCCCTCCCCGTCAACCATTTTCATTGTCCATCCTTCATATCCAGCCTTTTACTTACACACATTGTATTCCTCCCCCCCAATTTTCCCCTGATAATATCTCTGATTTCCACCTACAGTCCTCCTGCTTCATCATTAAATGAATTTAGGAACGCAGGTCTGTTATTTCTATGGGCTTTACCTGAGTCAAAAACGTTATTTAAAATACACTTTGGCTCTATGATTCTTTGTGCAGTCCTCTGTTCAGTTGCATGAAACTTGTATTTGCAATAAATGGGTTGCTGGCTGTTGGTCAGATTTTCAAATTATATTCAGAAAATAATTAAATGCTGAATCCTTTGTGTCCTCTCTTTTATGGCAGTAATGATTGTATTTGATCTTCTGCTTAACAACTCTGCCCAGGTCTTACCAAGCCACACGTTCCTTTAGTGAGTGAGTCAAGCCGTCTCCTATTTGATCTTCTTCTTTTCCTCCTTCCCTTCAACTTTCTCCAATGTTCCTGTTTTTCCCTGTAAGTCTTGTCTTCTCATGATGTACACAAAGTATGTTAAGCCTGAATTTAGTCATGCTTGCTTCTCGAGAGAGCTTAGCCTTGATTTGATTTCGGACCCACTTGTTTGTCTTTTTGATGGTCCAGAGTATCTCTATCAATACTTTTTGTTGTTATGTACCATCAAGTCGCCTCTGACTTATGGCAACTCGATATCTGGCAGAGCGCCTTCTCCCACCCAGTTCTGCCAGAGACACTCGTTCTAGCCAGGCCAGGCAATTGAGGGGCCTAACGCTGAGGGAGGCCCAGAAGGAAAGAACGAGGAGCCGGGCCTTCTCGGCAGTGGCCCCTCACCTCTGAAACAACTTGCCCGTAGAGATTCGCCTGGCTCCCTCTCTGGGTGTCTTTAGAAATAAACTTAAGACATGGCTTATTTGGGCAGGCTTTCCCTCCTGCTGTATTTTAATATTAACATTTTTACATCTTGGACTTTTGCATGTTCATTGGTTCTATTGTTTTTAAATTTTTGTAATGCCGCTCAGAGTAGGCTATTTGTCTAGATGGGCGGGGTATAAATCTAGTAAAATAAATAAACCATATGAATGAGCGATCTCCAAGATGTCCAGTCCTCAACAACCCTGCTCAGCTCTTGCAAACTCAAGCCTGTGGCTTCCTTTAGGAAGTCAATCCATTTTGTATTTGGTCTTCCTCTTTTCCTGCTCCCTTCTCCCTTTCTCAGCATGAGGGTATTTTCCAGAGAATTCTGTCTTCTCATGATGTGCCCAAAGTAGGACAACCTTCAGAGATAGTTTGGGTTTGATTTGCTCTAGGATTCAATTATCTGTCTTTCTCACAATCCAGGGTTTCTACAGAGTTTCTCTTCTAGCATCAGAATCCAAACAGATCAATTTTTTTCTTTCCAGCTTTCTTTACTGTCCAGCTTTAAGGGGCGACACACTTCTGAATTGGTTGTTGTGGGTTTTTCGGGCTCTTTGGCCATATTCTGAAGGTTGTTCTTCCTAACGTTTCACCAGTCTCTGTGTCCGGCATCTTCAGAGCAAAGAGTGCTGTCCTCTGAAGATGCCGGCCACAGAGACTGGTGAAACGTTAGGAAGAACCACCTTCAGAACACGGCCAAAGAGCCCGAAAAACCCACAACAACCATTAGATCCTGGCCGTGAAAGCCTTCGCGAATACACACTTCTGAATTATTTTTTCCCCATTCAGATTCAAAAAGAGGAGAGACAGACACATCTTTTATTTCAAAAGGAACTTCTTAGGTTCTGTCCATACCATCTCTTTTCCTTCCCAGCTTTGAATTGAGGGCTGCCCATTTGAAAGAAAGCAATTCCGGAACTTCAGTCTATCTGTTATTAGGCTTTTTCTCTTTCTTATGGCATAAAAACATGGAGAATTTTGATGAAACAAATCAAGCTCCATCAATTTGACTGGTGATGTACTAACCCTCCCCATATTTCAGATTGCAAAGAGTGGTAACAGACCACCTAGGTATGGTAGGCTGGTATTCTTCCCCGTTATTTGGCGAACTGACAACCCTGCAGTGTAGTCAAGAGTTGTGATCCACCTTCTCGGCATTTTCTTCTTTACAGGAAAAAAAGGTAGCAACCCTATGAATACAAAATGGAGGGCTACTGTAGTGCTGGAAGTCGCCCCCTTGTCGTGGGAGACGCACCCAAACTATTTCCCATCTGTAGCGGAAAAGCAAGAGAATATCCCCTCAGGGTGGGTGCTTAAGTTACAAAAATTTAAGCCTCTGTTGCTCCCCCAGTATTGTTACCATGTTATAAAATGAGATTAAAAAATTGGGTTGGGTGAGAAGAAGGGAGTCTTTTACTATTAGGACAAGAGGTCCTGGTCCATCAGTTTTCATGGACCCTCTTTTGAAAAATATTCATTGAATGGAACATCACCCCCTAACCCTTCCCCTGTCGTTGTAACGGGTGGAGACTTTTTCAGATTATTTTAAGAATTGTAAAATTAATGTCTGGCAAGTTGCTTCGGTAACTCCCAAAAACCACAGTCCCGTGGTGTCTGGAAGATGTGGTGTGAGCCAATTGGATCCCATCACTCCAGTCCGGGCTCCTCTTCACTGGTTCTCCTTTGTGTCCTGGATCAGGTTCAAGCTTTTGATGCTCACGTACCAAAGCCCTTTGCGGTTTCGGGACTGTGGCGTTCACCCTCATTATGCTAAATAGGTTATGCATTATTCATAGTCTATGTTGATGTGGTTGAGAGGTGGGGCCACCAGAGATGTTAAAAAAAGGCTTAGCCTGGGAGTTTTGGGGAGAAGAGTTCAGTCTGAGAGAAAAATAGAGAGAGAGAGAGAGAGAGAAGTGGGAGATCTGAGTAGTAGTAGCTAGTCTGAGGCGGGTACGATTGATATAGATGATTGATGAACCGGAAGAAAATGCTTATGAATTATTAATGAAACACCTGTAATCAATAAACCTGTTTTAAGAAAAAGTGAGGACTGAATGGGCCTTTGTCTTTCCTAAGCAAAGTATTGTACAGGTACGTTGATTTAGCAATCAGCTGGTGGCAGGGTGTAAAAAGGTATTTTTGTTTGTTTTGCCTGTGTGTGCTCTGTGTTTGTAAGAGCAACAGGGGCTACAAAGGGGCAAACGTTGCAGGGACCACACTCTCTGTCAGACCATCTCTCCTCAATGTCACCAGATCCTCCCAGTCCATGCTCCTCCGGGTCACCATTCCAAAGGAGGCCCATAGACATGGCCTTCTTGGTAGTGGCACCAACCTTATGGCTCCACCTCTCAGTGGAGCTACCCCTGGTCCCCTCCCTGTTAACATTGGTTTTCAGGGAGGCTTTCCACCCCGTCCCTGCTTGATTTTACACCTCCAGTCCTTCGCGCCTTGCTCTTCCGTTGTGATCTTGCCACTGATGCACGCCTTTTATTTGTTAACTGTTTTTCGTTTTCTAGTTCTGTCTTTGTAGTCTAATAGTATTTGTTTTGGTTTTATTTGTGACTGCTGTAAGCCACCCAGAATAGTGCACTGCACTACTGGGCTTGTCAATAAATTTAAGAAAGAAATACTAAAAAGTATGAACTTTCCAAGTGAGTTAAGACATGGACTGTCACCCACAAAAAGACACATTTAAAAATCTTCACGTCCTTGCCTTCTCTTTTTCATGCTTAAAATACACAATAAAATGGCACTTTGTTATTATTTTTATGCATTTGATGTTTTGCTTTTTTGATTTGAGATGAAATCTTTAATACTATAAGGAGTTTAAATCTATTTTGATCTCTGTCGTGTTGTATATGTACTGTGTTTCCCAAAAAATAAGATAGGGTCTTATATTAGTTTTTTGCTCCAAAAACACATTAGAGCTCATTTTCAGGGGGTGTTTTCTCTCTCTCTCATATATATATAAAATGAGAGTATCATAGAGTTTGTATATGTATATATCTATATGCATGTGTTTGTGGGTGAGTGTGGAAGCACAACGTGACATAGATCAAAATACTGTAGAATTAAACTCTTTACAGAATTAAAGATTTCAGCTGAAATCAGAAGATTTAAAACACATGATTTTCTATTTAAGCCACAGCCATGTTTTCTGTTTCTGTACTCCAGCCTCTGGCTTGGATTTCAGGGCTGGTGTTAAGGGTTAAAGGGACTGAGTGCTGAGTCCTAGAGAGGCATTCAGGAAGCAGGGGGCGGGATGTGGGGTTCCCACTTCCTGTCTCTTTCCTCTTCTTCCTTCCTGACTCCTTCCTGCCAAGCAGAGCGCCCCCCCCCCCCCGCTTATGGGACCAGGAAGGGCTTCCACCTGTTTGCATGTCTTGTGTGGGTCGGTGTGGGGCAATAGGTCACTTGCAGCCAGGGAGGGAGAAGGAGTCCCGGGAAAAGTTACTTTTTCAGATTTTTGGGACCACCAACTGGGAGCTGAAGTGCAAAATGGAAGCTGTCATCTGAAAAAAAAGGGGCAGACAGTTGGAAGCCCTGAGAAGTGGCCAGAGCTATAGAAACGTTCCCTCTTGAGAATTACAAATCCCAGAATCCACCAAGCCGAATAGAAGTGGGGGGGGGAGGAAGGTTTGAGAACTGAGTAGCCAAGAAACAACTCCTCCATCCCAGTTTCTTCCCCACAGAGGGGAGATCTGAAGCAAAGGAGCCACCTTGGACATCATCTGGGGGGCGACCCCTGTATTTGCAACCTTGGCAGAGGACAGTAAAGAGGACACTCCTTTTGGTGGACTGTTGTCTTTGCTGCACCCAGAGCCTAGAGCATGGACCGGACTATCCAAAAGGGAACAATACAGAGGGGTCAGGAGATCTGGAAGATGAAAGGGCTGACTCGGAAAAGGAGGAGAAGCCCCACTCCCAGGATTAAAATAAGGACTGGGTTCTCCTTAGGCTGGGAGAGGCCCAATGTTACTGAGAGCTTTTTGTCCTGCCCTTTCCAAAGGGCTGGGAATGCACGGGTGGCTTTCCTAAAATAGACAGAACAAAGCCTGTGTGCTTCTCTCCATGTCGGATGCCCTTTGGTGCACTTTGGGTTTAGCAATTCACTTTCCTGTTTCTGTCCTCAAGGCTCAAGCTTTGTTTTCCATGCAGGGATTTTTTAAAAAAATCCAAAATTGGTCCCTGGCTTCCTCATGGGACAGCAGAAGCATGGCTGCACAAAGGCCCCAATTCCTGGAGGATGCACCAGAAAACAGCAGAGCAGGCACCTTACCGAATGAGGAACTGGTGGGACTGTTTCTAGAATCAGAATCATCTTAGAACTGCAGAGCTGGAAGGGACTGTATGGATCATTGAGTCCAACCCCTGTCAAGGAGGCACGTGTGGGGAATCGAACTCCCAACCTTTGGCTCCTTAGCCAGAGACCTAAACCACTGAGCTATCCAGCAGCTTCTACTTCAACCGGTAAACATTTCTCCTTTCCCAACTCTCTCACACACACACCATGTGAATAATAGTAATATTGGCTAGGAAGAGAGATGTTTCCTCTCTGCAATATAAAAGGTGTATAAAAAAAATAAAACAGCTCCATTCTCCTTACAGGCTTTGGCATGATCTTTGGAACAGAGCCTTCCTCAACCCTTTTTTCTGGAGGGGCAGAAACAGATTCTCTGCAACCCGATTTAATTGGTGCCAAGCCGTGGAGAGGTGCTGGGTACTTCTCTCCTTTGGACGTCGCCCTCAACTTGAAGGTATCTCTCATGTTTGGTTATATTTTTTTGTCAAACATCCCATTAAGAAAGCTGAGAATATTATCTGGGATTAGTTGAATCCCAAATTTAATTGTGTTTCACGTGGATTGCTCCATTTTCTTCCATAAGTGAATAGCGATAGAATGACTGCATTCTGCATGCAGCTAAAATGATTCCTTTTTTCATCCAGGGTGTAATGATGACCTTTGAGGATATTTCCGTGTCTTTCACGGAGGAGGAATGGGCACTGCTGGATCCTGGCCAAAGGTCCCTGCACACAGAAGTCACAGAAGAGAATTTAGCCAGTCTGATCTCTCTGGGTAAGTGTTGGGTCCCCCCCCTTTTGTTGATATTTTACAACTGCAACCAACTAATATATGCCACATGCGTAACAGTTTTGTCCCCTTCTAGGCTGTTGTGCCTGAGAACTCTCTTCCAAAAGGGTGTGGTGGATTGTGGAGCCAAAGGAGTTGTGCATGTTGTGTGTTGTGTTAAATTTAGTTCCTTCTGCTCCCCAACTTAAGACTTCCATTTGACATTTTGCCTCCAGTTCAATCGTTTTTCTCATTTCAGCAACTCACATGAGAGAGAAGACAAATGAAGAAAAAGAAGATAGCATACCCTTGGGAGCAGGCATTGATAAAAAGCAGTCACCGTGTTTAGAATATCGTAAGAGCTTCAGCGGGACAAACAACCTTTGTTACCGTCAACCATTCCAGACAATAGATAAATCTTTGGAATGCAGAGAGAACTTCATTCACAGCACAATCCTTAATTACGACGTGAGACTCCACAATGTGGAGAAACCATTTAAATGTGCTGAATGTGAGAAGTACTTCGTTTGGGCTTCAGACCTTGCTACGCATAAGAGAAGCCACACGGGAGAGAAACCCTTTCGGTGCTTGGAATGTGGGAAAAGCTTCAGTCAAAGCACCTACCTTGCTCTCCATATGAGAATCCACACAGGAGAGAAACCATATGAATGTGTGAAATGTGGGAAAAGCTTCAGTCAGGGCTCAAACCTTGCTTCCCATATGAAAACTCACACTGGGGAGAGACCATTTAAATGCCCAGAATGTGGAAAGAGCTTCAGTCAGGGAACAAATCTTGATTCCCATATGAGAATCCACACAGGAGAGAAGCCCTTTAAATGTTCAGAATGTGGAAAGGACTTCAGATACAGTGCAAACCTTGCTTCGCATATGAAAACTCACACAGGAGAGAAACCCTTTAAATGCTTGGAATGTGGGAAGCACTTCAGTGAAAATGCAAACCTAGCTTCCCATATGAGAACCCACACAGGGGAGAAGCCATTCACATGTCAGGAATGCGGAAAGAGTTTCCGTCACAGCACACGGCTTGCTTCCCACGTGAGAATCCATACAGGGGAGAAGCCGTTTAAATGCTCAGACTGTGGGAAGACCTTCAGCCAGAGCACACACCTTGCTTCCCATATGAGAATCCATACGGGGGAGAAACCATTCAAATGCTTAGAATGTGGGAAGTGCTACAATGAGAGAATTAGACTTAGCTGTCATGAAAAAATCCACACAGGAGAGAAACCCTTTAAATGCTTGCAGTGTGGAAAGACCTTCAACTGGAGCACAAACCTGGCTTCCCATATGAGAATCCACACAGGGGAGAAACCATTTCAGTGCTTGGAATGCGGAAAAAGTTTCAGGCAGATAGGAAAACTTGATTGCCATATGAGAACCCACACAGGAGAGAAACCATTTGAGTGCTTAGAATGTGGAAAGTGTTTTAGTCAGAACGGAGCCCTCGTTTCCCATAAGAGAACCCACACCGGGGAAAAACCTTTTGAATGCTTACAATGTGGGAAAAGTTTCAGCCATAGGACGGTCCTTTCCTCCCACATGAGAACCCATACAGGAGAAAAGCCATTTAAATGTGTGGAATGTGGGAAATGTTTCAGCCAGAACACGGGCCTAGTCTCTCATATGAGATCCCACACCGGGGAGAAACCTTTTGAATGCTCACAATGTGGGAAAAGTTTCAGCCACAGGACAGTCCTTTCTTCCCACATGAGAACCCATACAGGAGAAAAACCGTTTAAATGTGTGGAGTGTGGGAAATGTTTCAGCCAGAACACGGGCCTAGTCTCTCATATGAGATCCCACACTGGGGAGAAACCTTTTGAATGCTCACGATGTGGGAAAAGCTTCAGCCATAGCACAGTCCTTGCTTCCCATATGAGAACCCACACGGGAGAGAAACCATTTGAGTGCTTAGAATGTGGAAAGTGTTTCAGTCAGAACGGAGCCCTCGTTTCCCATAAGAGAATCCATACTGGGGAAAAACCTTTTGAATGCTTAGAGTGTGGGAAAAGCTTCACACAGAGCAGAAATCTTGCTCGCCATATGAAAGTTCATGTGGGGGGGAAACCATTTAGAGGTGGGAATTCTGAAAAAGAATTCAAGCTGTACTCGTTTCTTCCCAGCAAAGATTCTATGGAAACAGAGGGGGCCTTTAGGCAGAAAACACACTTGACTTTATATCAAGAAATCCACAAAGGTGAGAAGATGTAGTATTTTTTTCTGCAAACTGAGCATTTTTTTATCCATCTTGGAAGATTTAATAGTTTTGTTAGAATTAGTGATTCCCTCCCCCCATTCTAGTTACCAAGAATATAGGGCGCAGGTATATAAAAATATTATTTTAAAAAAATAAACAACAGTGGTACCTCGATTTAAGAACTTAATCCGTATTGTGACTGCGTTCTTAAGTCTTAGCACTATTTCCCATAGGAATGCACTGAAAACTGATCAGTGCGTTCTGAGGGAAGAAAAAATGCAAAAAGGCAAGGGGGAAAGGGCTGGAAATTCGAATTTCCTGCCCTTTTCCCCTGCCTTTTTCATTCGTAGGTCGAGGCGTTCGCAAGTCAATGCCAATTTTTGAGAATGGAGCCATTTTTAAGTCAAAATGTTCGTAGATAGGGGTGTTTGTAAGTCGAGGTCCCACTGTAATCATCATCATAGCATAATAGAGATGGAAGGGGGCTGTAAGGCCATCAGGTCCAACCCCTTGCTCAATGCAGAAATCCAAGTTAATCAGACATTTCTCTTGAATGTTTCTGGTGTTGGAGCACTCACCACCTCCCTACTGTCATGTTCTTCTTAACAATTATAAAGTTTCCCTGATATTCAGCGCCAAAATTTGGCTTCCTGTAACTTTAGCCCGTTATTTAGTGTCCTGCACTTCGGAATCATCGTCTTAGAATCGCAGAGCTGGAAGGGCCCCCATGGATGGTCAAGTCCAGCCCCTATCAAGGAGGCAGAGTGGGGGAAATTGAACTCACAACCTTGGTTGAGAACAAATCCTGCCACTTTTCTCAAGAGATGGGTTGTCTTTTCTACTAACTTCCACAGGCAGAAATTATCAGCCAATCAGACAGTCCTAGGGCTCCCTTCAGAGAGAGAAAGAGACCAATTCTGACTGGACCAGTTTCCACTGCTATCTCCACTTTGCACAGGCTGACCTTGGCCCTGCCTTCATCCTCTAATATTTCCTAGTGTTTTCACTATATTTCTCTGACCTCTACCTGTGACTACACAGACTTAGGGTGGACTGATTTTCTCCATTGATTTCATGACATGAAAATACGAATCGACCAGGAGTCCGTATTTTAAAAAGATGGATACCTTCCCCATGTTTGCTTGAACTGATGAAGAAATTGTGTGCCATCAAATCAATTCTGACTTATAGCAACCCTTTCCATGGTTCGGGAGGCACAGTGGAGAATTGAACTCCATTTCTGGCTCTAAACCACTGAGCTATTCAGCCAGTTTGCATCATTTAGTGAGGATTAATTGGGGAATCCCTGGACCCAATATTGGTTGAAACCAAAGAAGAGGACAAACGGTTTCACAAATTAGGCGCTTTGTTCTTTTGATATAATCGAAATACACCAGATCAATTCACACTCTGGGAGAGAGAAATTTTTTATCACCGAGCAGGCAAACCACAACTTTCAGGACACGTCTGATCAACAAAAGCTCCACCATAAACAATCTGAAGTGTGACGTGAGGCCAACACAAGCAGGGGAAGACTACAGCATTGCAGGAAAAAGTGCGATACAGTAGGAAAAGAGGAAGAATGCACATGAGATGGATTCACTCAATAAGGAAACCCACAGTCTGTTGTTTGTAAGACCTTTTGTTTGGTGTTGCAGTCAAAGCAAGACCAGGAGCAGAGAGACAGGGATTCAGATATGGGGAATAAACTATGATACTCCTGCCTGCTTTGGGGATGAGAAATAGAGAAACATGATTGCTACACACTTCAGACTTCTGCTGTTCTCAGCAGAAACTGCAGAGCTAAATGCAGTGGAGATTAACTTTGGAAGCTTCTTTTCATGGTTTTATGAAAAGTCTCTGTGTGTGTGTACGTGTCACACACAAACCCTCAAATTTCAACAATTAGTTGCTTCAGTTCAGTATGTCCATTTCCTCTCATTAAATTTAAACAAGCTGATGAATCCACCCTTCTTTCCTGCCTTAATTCAAGCCTTCCGTCCTGCTTGCGTGTTCCTTTTTTCATAGTTTTGAGTCAGTCTCTATGTCTCTCACATACACCCTCCTTCCCTCCCTCAATTTTCTACATACATTTAAACAAGCTTCATGAAGCCACCCATCACTCTCTCGCACCTTCCTTCCCTCCTTATTTGGAGCTTTCCCTCCTGCTTGCAGTCACGTCCATCCGGGGGAAGCTGGATTGGCTGCCTGGGGCCACCTTATCTCTGATCACTAAAAGAACAAATTTACAAGTGCCGGTGCCGCAACCAAGGAAAGTAGCAGAGAGAGGTGGCTTATAGTTTGAGGTTTGGCTGCAGGGCGTGGGAGTGTGGGTTGGAGGGTTTACTGCTCTGCTTATTACCCCCAGAATTTTCATTTTTACCCCATTTGGGGTAATTTACCCCTGTTCCCCGATCACTGCTCTATACAGTCAGCAAAACCAGTCAGCAAGACCTCGAGCTGATTGCGGCTCTGATCATCAGCTTCTTATAGCAAAATTTAAGCTTAAACTGAAGAAAGTAGGAAAAACCACTGGGCTAATCAGGTATAAAGGAAGGTTTGAAGAGTAACCAGTAATAACAGTAACAATAAAAATGATTATACATTTATTTATTGTCTTGTTTATTTTATTTGTTGCCCATCTGCTTCCTTTGCAGGACCCAGGGCTGCTTACAAATATGTTAAAAACAGGTGCAACGACAAAGGACAATGAATTTCAAAATCAAAGAATTTGTCAGGTGAAGGCAAAGACATAATCAGTACAATTGTTTTGTTAACTGCAGCTCAGTTACTGAAAATTGGAACTTTGTGCATTTTTAAATGTCAACCAGTATGAGAGCCACTGTGGGGATAAGTGACAGATTAGGACTCAGGAGACCTGGGTTCAAATCCCTGCTACTTTCCCCAGGAGTAGCAATGAGGAACTAGTCCATGATCCTGTCATATCCCTCAAAAACCATTTTGGATTGCCATAAGTCAGAAAATGCATAGAATGAAAAAAAATCAACCTTAAATGGGTCTTCTAGTGTGTTTTGTAAGGTTATTGTCAGCAAATTTATAAAATATACTGAATTGTCTGAGCCAGATGTGAATGCAACAGCTGTAATGACAACATGGAACCTTCTGCATATCTGAAGTTGTTGATCTTCCAGCAATCTTGATTCCATCTTGGGATTCCTTCAGTACGGCCTTTCGCATGATGTATTCTGCATATAAATTAAATAAGCCGGGGGACAATATACAGCCTTGTCATACTCCTTTCCCAATTTTGAACCAATCAGTTGTTCCATATCCTGTTCTAACTGTTGCTTCCTGTCCCACATATATATTTGGTCAGGCACTCCCATTTCTTTAAGGACTTGCCATAGTTTGCTGTGGTCCACACAGTCAAAGGCTTTTGCATAGTCAATGAAGCAGAAGTAGATATTTTTCTGGAACTCTCTGTCTTTCTCCATAATCCAGCGCAAGTTAGCAATTTGGCCTCTAGTTCCTCTGCCCCTTCGAAATCCAGCTTGTACTTCTGGGAGTTCTCGGTCCACATACTGCTGAAGCCTGCCTTGGAGGCATTTACCCCAATACCCCCATCCAAATCACCTTCCCTTACCTAATAGAGAATGGATAAATTTAAAAAAAAGCAGAAGCAGGGTTGCTTCTACCATTGAAGCTCTCGCCACATTCGAAGCACAGTTTCTGCTTTTTATCTAAGAACGATCCCAAGTACTTACCACCCTCTTTCTCCTCAGTCCACTCCACTGTCATTTCTGCAGCTGAGATTAGAAAAAGCGGTACATATACTTGGCAAGGAGTTCCACTGACTAACAAGACCCTGGGCCAATAAATATTTTCTTTGGTCTGTCCTCTCTCTCCCAACAGTCCATTGGAGTGGATGAACCCTGGTTCTGGTATTGCCTGAGAGGAGAAGGAGCTTCCCTCTACCCACTTTCTCCATCCCCTGCAGAATTTTTCCTGTTCCACGATGTTTTTCCTGAGGTGCAGCACAACCAGAACTGTATGCCACTCTTCATCAAGCTGTGCACCCCTATCTATTGTGGATAGCACTGGAAAGGAAAAACACAGGAAAGCCCCATCTCATGGCAGATGGCTCTGCCAGGAGGTTCTAGGGATCTGGCTATTCCTTGGGTTGGCAGAGGATAAAGCAGCAAAAATCTTGGAGTCAATTAAAAAAAAGTCAGCCGAATCTTAGCAAACTCTCAGGCATCAGCTGAACTCCATGATTTGTGCATAGAAGTAGGACTTTGTAGAATAAAATCCCTCTAGAAGCATTTAAAAGACAATGGGGGTATCTTTACTTACAGTTACCATCTGCAGTTACAGGCAGAGGGATAAAATGAGTGGAAGAGAATGGAGGCCCTCCAGCACACAGGAGTCACTGCATCCTTGCTGCTTGGAGTTTTGAAGGAAAACCTGTTGTACTTAAAAACCCCAGCTTGCTTGTATTTCATTTATGATGCTCTGTTCCACTACATGTTTATGTTTTCTCTCTGTGGTATTTTCAGTCCCACATATGCCAAGGAAACAAAATAAATATTTATTATTTTCCTCTATTTCTTTACACTGTTCATTTAAGAAGTCTGCATTCAATTTTCTGTAACTTTCCCTATCTCCCTTGCATTCTGTTTCCCTTCTCTGCTATTTGTAAGGCCTCGTTGGACAGCCACTTTGCTTTCTTGCGTTTCATTTTATTTGATATGGTTTTCGTTGCTGCCTCCTGTACAATGTTATAAGCCTCCATCCATAATTCTTCAGGCACTCTCTCCACTAAATCTAGTTCCTTAAATCTTCCACTGTGTATTAATAAGGGATTTGGTTTAGATCAGGGGTGTCCAACCTTTCACCTTCCCTGGGCCACATTAGAAGATGAAATTTTGGTTTGGGCCGCACATATATTTGGTTTGGGACGCATGGGGGGGCAGCCCTAGCCGTCCTCCGCAGCTCCTCTCCATGTGGGAAAATATATGCTTTTGTCAGATATGTGTCTGTGGGGTCAGCAGCCATTGTGAGGAACCGTACAAGTCACGTAGGGCAAAGGTGGATGATTAACCTGTTTGCTGGTGTATTCAAAAATTATCAGTCTCTGAGTTGATTAGCTTGCATGTGTACTTAGGAATTTCCTGTTTCTGGGTAAATTGTATTAACTTACTCGTTTACTTAAGGTTTTAACTGTATATGTTTACCCTGCTCTGTATTCAGGAATGTTTACCAGCCTGTCTGTTGATTCTGGCTGTGTATTCAGGAAATTAAATGCCTCTGGTTAAAATAGTATTGATTAACTAGAGAAAATGTAGTAGGGGATACAATAAAAGAGGAGGAGGGGGGAGATCGAGAGGTCCCCTCTGAGCAGCTGCCTTACGCCTGAGTGTCTTGTCTCTTCTTTTTCCCCTTGCTGGTCAAGAGGGAGGTTTCATCTACAAATTTCTGCACTGAGACTTCATCTGCAAGACCCCTACCTCCCCTCATCTTGCAGATCCCAACATCTCCAAGCGCGCTTACCGGCAGTTGTGATATCAGAGGCTGCCAGCTTTGACTCTGGTGGCTTTATGGGGCCGGGAGGGGGCCCACCTATTGACCGGGACAGTGCAATGCAGTCATGCAGCCCCCTATCCCCTCCCCTCCCACTCCTTCCTTCCTTCCCTCTCTCCCCCTCTACTGTTGTGACATGCCCCAGCCACATTCCGTGTCCGCAAGCGCTGGCAGTGTAACTTGAAACTTTGGAATTTCTTTAAAAATAAAAAATTGCACTGGGCCGCATTAGAAGCTGACCTGGGCCGTGTTCCAGATTGTTTACAAACATCAAGAGATTTAATAAACAAGCAAATGGAAAACAATGTCAGCTGTAAACCCATTAAAATCAGTTGAGTCGATAAAGCAGGGAACTGGAATCATCACAACCAATATTAATGATCACTATCCTCCTCTTTTGCTTCAAGGCCTTTAAGGATCAACAGGATTTCGTCTAGAAAACAGGCTTTTCTAGCAACACAGAAGCCCATCCAGCAGCCCTAATGATGCAACGGCTGAAACTCTGTGGTTTAGCGGAGGAAGTCACCACTAGAGGAGGCCTGTTTGAATCACAGGAACTTAGCAAGGAGTGGACTCGCCCAATCCCCACAAGCGTCAGTGGGCCGACTCTAGGGTGACATGCGAGGCTACGCAATAGGATTGCAAACCATATAGGGCGACGCTCCCAGCAGGACCAGAATGGGGAGGAGTTTTTTTTTCAAAACCAAAGGCAAGCTTCATGCTGCTGGGGTTCTCGTTTTTGTGCTTTTACACAACGGGGAGCATTTCCAGGAGGCAGGAAAGAAAGTAAGGAGTGCGGGAGGAAAGGACCCTTGCATCCCCGGTGAGTTGAAGGAGGAGCAAAAAAAGCAGGTAGGCAGGCAAGCAGGAGAAGCCAGGACAGGGCTGACCCCCAAAGGGAGCGTCTCCCTGTTTCCCACGGGCACAGAGAGGGTGGCCACGTATCATAAGGGCATATGTAAGATGGGAGGGGGTGTGTTTGAACCCCTAGCTGAGAAAGAGTCGCTTCTGGGGATGGGAAAGCAGATCCGTCACCCCAGGGCTATTTCTTTAGGGATGTAAGGGCCAAAGGGTAAAAAAGGCCTTTTGGGGTATGGGGGAAGGGAGAGAGAATGAGAATGGAAGGGACGGATGGCAGGGAAGACGGATCTGTGGTTTCTCTCTCCCGCCACTTACTCTGGGTAGGAGAACATAAAATTATATTGGATAGACTGGACGAAGGGCCAAACAGAGGTGAGAGAAGATCTTCTCTAAATGATTGCTTTTGGGCTGCAGGTCCCAGGATTCTGCCAGGGGGAAATTCTTGCAAGTTGCAAACAAAAAATAAATAAATGTGAGTGTCGTCCCTGGTTGAATCCATGAGATTTTCTAAATATTCTCAAGCACCCCCTCCCTCATATAATACAAGGTAACAGATTGGTTACTTTGAAACACTGGATGATGTCCAGGGACAGGCTAACTTGCTTCAAATGAATAGGAATTCTTACTTGAATAGCTTATGTTCCATCAATTTCGGGTGGCCTACACGTAAGGAAAAAACCTGAATCCAACTCTTTCTGCACAGTTCTTTCTCCAACCATCCAGAGGAATGGAAAGTTAGAAAAGGGAGAATGAAAACAGAAACACAAGACTGGACGGCTCATCTTAGAAAGGGAACTGCATTTCCATGGTTTTGTTTTGTTTGCTTTTTGGTGTACACATATAAACTTTATTGTTTCTGGCCATAGACCTTTACAATATTGTTTCTACTGTAGCATATAAAATCCAAATAAAGCAGGTAATCACCTTAAAACCATTAAAACCATTAATTACCTTAAAACCATTAAAACCATTAAAAACCAATAAAACCCAGTCTAAAAATATTGTCATAATGTAAAACGTCAATCCACTAGATACGGCATTTATGTGGCATTATGATCCCTGAAAAATCGAAGCCTCAGCTTCTTAGCTGCTAGTCCAAATTGTGCTACAGCATATGTAATGTACAACTGTGCATCAGCAAGCAAACCTACTACTGTTTCAGTGGTATTACAGTTAAAATACATCTGAATGATGGGTGACAGAAATCTTTCTCTAGGATTTTTATAGAGAGGACAGAACAGTAGGTAATGAGTTAGATCCTCAATTTGGTTGCAGCCGAAGACACATTTTCGTTCCTCGACTGGGATTCCTTTATATCTCCCTTCGAGGTATGCTGAGGCCATCTCTGCGAATCTGGGGAAAAGTCAATGATTCAAAATATTTTGGTTTTGCATGATTCACCTGAAGTTGTGGATACCAGGTAGAAAAACGGGACCCAACAATAGCTGCCCTGTCCTGGCTAGCATCAAGATCAAAGATCCAGTTCCTAAGGTCGCGAGAGCTTAAACTAAGGAACGTTTCCATCAAAAGGTTATAGACGTTTAATTTTTGGTGACATTGTTGTGCCCATCCACCAGACTTTAGTTGTTCTGACCAACAGCACTTTGTCAGGGAGGAGTCCTCCAAACTGTTCAGTCTATGCCAATATCTAAGATAAGCCAGATCAATTCTAGCGGCAATTGAGGGTAGGCCTAACTCAGCTTTGAGGTGAGCTGAGGGAGTTCCTGGGGGGAGACCCAGTATCAGCCTCATAAATTTGTTCTGCAGGATTTCTAGTTTGGGCTTGGCTGCCTCTCCCCATAGTTCTGTCCCGTAGAGCATCTGTGCTATAATTTTAACAACGAACACCTTGAGAACAGGATTTACCAACTGGCCTCCTCTGCTGTAGAAAAATCTTTTTAATTGCCCTATTGATCTGGTACTCAGTAAGATTGTAGCATTTAAATGCTGTCTCCAGGAGAGTTTCTCAGAAAATTGAATGCCCAAGTATTTAAATGAGTGTACCTGCTCAATAGCATGCCCATCCAGAGACCAGTTATGCTTAGGGGCTCTCTTCCCACAGACCATAATTTTTGTTTTGGTATAATTGATTGTTAACCGTTCCTCTTTACAGAGCTGCCCAAATTTGGCCAGCATTCTTTTAAGACCAATTTTATTCAAAGATAGCAGAACCAGGTCATCAGCATAAAGCAATATTGAGATCTTCCTACAGCCAATGGCTGGAGGGAAGAATGTGGGGGAAGCCATTTGAGGGATAAGGCTGTTTATATAAAAGTTGAAAAGAAAAGGTGCTAAAATACAACCTTGTTTCACCCCTCGTGTAATGCTGACCTGTTGTGACAGAGTTCCCTGTAAGCCTATACGCACTTGCATCGTATTTTCTTTATGTAGTAGCTGTATGAGCCACAGGAGTCTCTTATCAATGTTTGTTTTTTCCAGTTTATACCAAAGGCGTTCTCTATCTATCAGGTCAAAGGCTGAAGAAAAATCCACAAAGGCAGCGTAAAGATATTTGTTTGGAGGTTTGGTGTATTTACTAATTACATGGTGTAAAACAAAGGCTTGGCCTATTGTGCTTCTGCCTTTTCTGAAGCCTGCCTGTTCTTCAAAGATGATAGAATGTTTGTTGTCCCAATCTAAGAGCCTATTCAAGAGGTATCTGGCATAAAGCTTAGAGGCCACATTGAGGAGACTGATGGGTCTAAAGTTACAAGGGTCTAGAGGATCTCCTTTCTTAAAAATTGGCACAACAATGCTAGTTTGCCAACCTGCAGGAAGGTTGCCTGTACTATTGATGTAGGTGAATAGACTGGCTAGAATGGGAGACCACCACTGAATGTCACAATAGCAAAGACCTCAGCAGGGATCATATCTTCACCAGGCGCCTTGCCATTCCGGAGAGTTTGAATCCGGTCCCCAACTTCTTTGGGGGAAACAGGTGGCCATTCAGGGGACTTAGAGAGGGTCTCATGAGTAATATTTCTATGAATACTACCCCCAAAAATGCGACTGAAGTGGGAGACCCATACCTCTGGCGTGATGGAGTTGGCAATCACAAAGGCTTTCTGTGAGAAGCCTCTTTCTATCTGCTTCCAGAATTTGGGGTCATTACCCTCGATGAGGGCCTGGCCCAAAGATTTCCAATTCTCTAAATAGAAAGCCTTCTTTTTTCCTCTAAGCAGAGATTTATATTCTTTCCGTAGATGTAGCAGGGAAGCTGTAGCTTCGTCAGTGCCAATATGTCTCGCCTGTCTTGTTGCTCTGCTCAGCTCTTTTTTCTTGGTCTTACATTCCCTGTCGAACCAGGACCATTGGGCTTCAGACATTCTTTCTGGGTGTGTAAAGGTTAGGTGTGGTTTAAGTGTGAGAATTATGTCCTGGTAGACCTTGCAAATATTCTGGGTCCCCAGAAGAGCATGTTGTCGTAGCTCTTGGAGTTTATTGGTGCTCAGCATCTGCCTTATACTGTCATCAGTTTTAATAGACCATTTAAGCCTTTTCTCACCTAGAACGTGGCCTGGCATTTTATGGTCTGTTAATACCCCTGACTGATTTTGTTGGAATCTTAAGGACACTCTGAGAGGGAGATGGTCACTTTCTGGCCTGTCATCGATTGCTAGAGAGTATACATAAGGGAGGACAGCAGAAGATCCTATAACATAGTCTACCACACTAGCACCCTTATCTGTTAGAAAAGTGTAGTAGCCATTTGAGGTGTCCAGGTAAGAGCCATTTAGGCATACAAGATGGAATTTGTAGATCAATTGAAAGAGGAATTTGCCATAGTTGTTGATTACCTTGTCTTGGGAGGTTCGGGCGGTGCTTTTATCTATATCAAGCTCCAAGCCAAGGGCTTTTTCCATCATATAAACACTGTTTCCCATTCTAGCATTAAAGTCACCACAAATTATAAGAAGATAGTTGGGATATTCAGAAAGTAATGTATCAAGAATATCCTCCAATTTAGCCCAAACCTCTGAGGCAGTACCAATTATTCTCGGTGGGAGATAGACATTGACACAGATCAAAGGACATGGGTTGCAGCCATGTATTGTTAGAACTTGCCAGTGGCTAGAGTTCAGTTCAGCTATCTCTGTTGCTTTCAAGCCAGTAGTGGAGGAAATTGAAATAGCCAAGCCCCCACTTCCTCGTCCTGAAGCTGAATTTTTTTGAGCCGGGAATTCCCATGTCCTATATCCCTGTAAATTTAAAGAGTCTTTCTCCAGAAGCCAAGTCTCTTGCAGGCAAATTATGTCAAATGTCTGGAGGTACTGTATGAAATCTGAGTCAGCCAATTTATTCTTCCAGCCTGCAATATTCCAAGATAGAAGATTCAGAGGCTGGCATTGTATCTTATCTGATGTTAGTCAATCTTGGGAGAGGGCAGCTAGAGGGGCATATCTGTTGTCCAGGTGCCATTCAGAGTTAGATCTACTGGAAGTTTTGAGGTGACTCGGTAGGTGGCTGTTCCCCTTGGAAGTTTGATACATTCTGTGACTACTGGGAGACTTATTGACACCAATCCTTAGAGCTTCTCTTTTTTGTATTCTCTGGCTGTTACACTGCAGCTAAAACTGTGCTCACGACCTGGGGTTCAAATCCCAGGTAGCCGGCTCAAGGTTGACTCAGCCTTCCATCCTTCCAAGGTCGGTAAAATGAGTACCCAGCTTGCTGGGGGGGCAATGTGTAGCCTGTATAATTAAAAATTGTAAACCGCCCGGAGAGTGCTTGTAGCGCTATGGGGCAGTATTTAAGTCCAATAAATAAATAAATAAATAAATATTTGTGAAACCACGGGGTTGATTGATCAAGATATTATTGGGGGCAGATACAAAAGGTGGACATACTTCTTTCCCTCTGTAGTTTAAGTTAGGCTCAGGGGATGTAGCACCAGCATGGGTGGGGGCATTTCTCCTGTGCCTGGAGTACTCATAATTAAAAGAGGGCTCAACAGTTCTTTCTGATTTTCCATGAGGTGTTGGAATCCTGTTAAAATTTACATTGAGTCCAGATTCATCAACCATTGCCCTCCCATCAAAAGTACCCCTGTGATTCTCATCATACAGCTGTCTGTTTGTTTTGAATGGCCTTTGCAAGTTTTGTTTTGCAGTTGACTTAAAATTTGGCTTACGGTGTATTATATGTGTTCCCCATTTGAAAGATATCGGTATGTCTTCAAACTTATATATTAAGCTCCAAAAATGATAAGCATGTCCATTTTCTTTAAATGACAGATGCACTCTCCCCCTCCACATCTTAGGCTTTCTAGGATATATACAGGAACAATGCATATACATTAAGGGACCCCAATCTTTACCCAGAATGTCCAAGATATCCCGTGTTACATCGGTGTTAGTTTTCCATGTATTATTGGACCTTTTTAGAGGCCAGCTGTGTATAGTAATGTGACTCACAGTGTTAGTTGGTGAGACTGTAGTCTGTGGCTTCTCTGTTCTGGAGTCTACTTTCGTAAGAAGTCGTAGGTAGGTATTGTCCGGCTGTGTGTTGTCCCACCGGGTAGGTGGGGCTCGTCAGCCATGGAAGGCAGCCCATCTAGGAGAAGGAAAACTCCAATGTCAAACCTCCACTGCCTTGTGGCTATATCCACTCATGGAAAAGGCTTCAGGAATTAACCTTGAGGCAAAATCCAGAGCTGGAGTCCCGAAGGCAGCATGTGTCGTTCTGCCAACTCCTGCGACATTGCTGGAACCAGTTGTATTGGCTCTTGCCTTTCCATTGGACCATTTCAGCAATGTGGAGAGGGGGGATCTGCTGCTTGGGTAACAGCCTATCCTCCATATTACCTTACCCGGGCTTCATGTTCTGGAGAGGACACTCCTCGATTCAGAGCATGTTACCATAGTCTCTCGAGACTGAAGGATGCCTATGCCTATGCTAGTGTTGTCCCTATCTGTAGGGGCTATAAATGAGGACTGTGGGCCATTTACGTCTGGGGTAGCATCTTGCCATTCATCAATTACTATGAAGTCTGCATTTGAAAGGGTTAAGTTCAGGTCCTCAGTAGCTTTGCTTGCATTGCAATTCTCAGCCTGAGTCTCTGGAACCTTTTCAGAGTTTGCGGCCAACTCTGTGTCCACCAAACTCTGAATTAGATGCTCTTCTTTTTGAGTTAGGCAGGGATTATTCTTGTTTATTTCTAGTATATGAGTCCCACTTCCTGAGTGATGGTAGTCTGAATCTGGATTAGGGAATGTCCGGGGGGGTGCTGCTGCTGTCAACTCACGTTTAATTTTTGGCCAAGGCACTTCCAATATTCCCTTGATTCTTTTTGGGCTCATTCTCCTCTTCCCCTTACTGATCAAGTGGCCCAAATACTTCCTTTTCTACAAACTGTAATTTCATTCCAGAGACCCTCAGACTATGTCTTCCCAGGAAATTTAGGAGTTCCTTAGTGGCCTTTCCTTTATTTCCCCCTGATATCAACATATCATCTACCTACTGAATAAGTGTGGTTCCAGGGGGAACCATAAATTTTCTCCAATATTTGTTGTAACACTTGTCCAAATAAATTAGGGCTCTCAGAAAATCCTTGGACCAAGGATCCCTCTTGTATCTCAGCAGGAAGGTCCAATGGATCTCAGAGGGAACTGGCGTTCCCATCTGAGGTTGAATCCAAGGGGACTCTCAAGGAGATCTCGAAGGACTGAAGGGACTGGCCCTTCCCCTTGAGCAGTGGGTGTTCCTCCCCCCCGCATGTTGGGTCACCCAAGTGTTCTTGGACCACAATTCCCAGAAGCCTTACCAACCAGCTCTGCTGGCCTGGGTTTCTGGGAAGAGCCATCCAGGAACTCCTGGGTTCCCCAAGGTTTTGAACCACTAACTAGAGAACTGACAGGGAATCCAAAGGTCATCTAGTCCAACCCTCTTCCCATTGGCAGAAAGAAGCTGCTGCTCCAGCATCCCTGACAGGCTCTGCGTGGAGCAGGGGGGACTTGCATGAAGGAGGTGACTTGTCCACCACTGCCTGAGGCTTCCCCAAATCTTTCTCTTGGACGGTTGCCCCAACCTCTTGGACAACAGACCCTTTTGGATGAGAGACACCAGACCACGTTTCCTTGAACTGAGTTTCCTGGCTGGAACAAATACTGATCCACAGTCATGGTGGTTCCCAGTCTACCGGAGACCCTGGGCTACCAGCCCTTTCTATAATCATGGCCAGACCAAGTCCCTCCTTGCAAGACCAGTTCGTGCAGAAGGGGGAGGAACATAGAGCTACGAAGGCGGGGGAAGAGCCCCTCCCCTGGGCGCCCTTCGAACGGGAGCCGGAAGAAGCGGGGATCTGCAGCGCCTGCCTCTTGCCCTTCGGCCCAAGAAAGGCGCGTGGAGGAGAGAAGCAGGGCTTTGGGGGCGCCTCCCGGATCGGGACCTGGACGGAGGTGGGCGCTGGAGGGGGGGCAGGTCGGGTGTGTGTGTGTGTGTGGGGGGGTGAGCTGTCCAGCTGCCCGCCAGTCTCGGGGGAGGGAGGATGATTCTCCCGGCATTTCCAATAGTGCCCCGTTGAGGTTTCTCTTGCTCGACCTTCGTGCAAGGCAGTTTTTTCTCTGGGTCTCCTCCGGAGGGAGGGGAAGAGGGATTCGAAGGGGAGAGAGGATCTCTGGGGCCCAGATTCCCCCCCCCAGGAGCAGGGAGACCAAACCCCCCTGCAAGGCCCTAGGGCTTCATCGAGTGCGTGTGTAGGCAGGGGTGGTTTCATCCAGTACGGGTTTTTTCCCCTCCCCTGCAAGGAGACCCTGCCTTTCCCCTGAATCCTGCCAGCATCCGGTGGATGGAAACAAAGGAGCGGGAGAGAAAGTAACTTGCCTCCCATCTCCCCTCCCCTCCCGCCTCCCCCTAATGACGAAGGACACCCCCCTCCCTCTCTTAAAGAAAAAAAAGAGTCCCAGATGGGGCTGGAGAGGCAAAGGGGGCTGCAATGGGGGGGCAGGCGGATGACTTGGGGGGCAGGCGGGCAGGAGAAGTGGGGCTTGCGAGGGTTGGGGGGTCCTCCCTGCACCTTCCCTCTGAGTGGGAACATCTGCAGGACCTCTTGCTCTTTTGCACACACTCCGCGTGTTTGTCTCTTTCTCTCTCTCTCTCTCACTCACACACTCACACACAGAGTGTGAGTGTTTTCCTGAATTAACTGCCAGAGAGGTGGGCTAATCCCCTTGGCACGGAGGACACAGAGGCCCAGGAGCTCCTTTGGAGACGCCCCCTGCGTTGGGATCCTCAAGTGACAAAAATAACAAATGCGGCCGAGGTTTTGATCTTGTAATGCAGCTGGAATTCAATTAACGAAAAAAGAGATGTGCCATAAAGGCCGAACAGAGCAGATGGAATTAATGAGGGCAAAGTGGAGAGTCCTGCTGTGCAGGCAGATGATGGAAGAAGGTGATGTGACGTCATTTCTCTTCTCTCCTCTACCACCACCCCCCGTTCGTGCAGGAGGGGGAAGAGGAGGAGCCAAAAGAATGGAAGGAAATGGACCGCCTTTTTCTTTAACTAACGTGGTTGAATACTACCTATCCTGAATTGACTGCTCTGTTTTCGGCGCATTTAGGATCGTTCTAATCTTCTTTGTTTAATTGTGTGTGTTTTCAAACCGTGGAGGAAGGAGCCCGAGCAGGAGGAAGAGGAGGAGGGGGGGAGTTTGGGGACGATCCCCGGAGAAGGTTCACCTGCCCTGGCCTTGGAGGGAGGAAAAGAGAGAGAAGGAAGGAAGGGTCTTCCAGGGACTCCCCGCCAGCTCGGGGTCCCCTTCTCTCCGCCTCTCCTTCTCCCAACGCTCCCACCTCTCTTTCTCCCTCAAGCCAAGCCCCACAACCAGCTTCTCCAAGCGCTGCCCCACCTCCCCTCCTTCTCCCCTTCCCGGGGGCTTCCTGGCTTCCCTAAGAGGCGCCTTCACTTCCGCCTGGAACTCTCAAGAGGGGAGGAGGCTTTTCCGGGAAGGAAAAAAACGGGCGCACATTTCAGGCGGAAACACGAAGTGACATCTAGTCTTCCTGTCGGCTCATCTAGGAACTAGGATTCCAGGGCTCTATCTCCTTTGGAGGACCATCACTCTCTGGATCATCGAGTCCAGCCGCTTGTCAAAGAAGAACCTGAACCCAGAACCCCACAGTCAGAGGACTAAAATCCCTTGAGTTATCTCTCCAGCAGCACTTAAGAAATACACTTTTAATGGATAGATGTTGGAGTTTTAAAAATCGGTGGGCTTTTTTTAATTGTTGTCTCTTGTCTGTATTTGTTCCTGTTTTTAAATCTGCTCTGAGCCGCCTTGAGTCCCAGATTGCAGAGAAAGGTGGGATACAATGAAAGGGAAAGAGAGAAGGACTGTGCACAATATTTGTTTTGTTTAATCACAGTAGGAGGGCAGAGAAACTTTTTTAAGTTTTATGAAATGAATGTGGATGTTTATTTATTAATCACATTTACACCCCACCTTTCGCCTAAAATGATAGCACTAATGGCAACTTATATTATTACTATTTTTAAATAATTTATATGCCACCTTTTACCCCTATAGGGTACCTAAGGCAGTTCACAACAGATAAAACAACACATTTAAAGATATTATATTAATAACACTTCTAAAAAACAATTAAACATACATTAAGATTAAACAATGGAGTATATAAAAATCGAAAACATTTAAAAATCTGTAAGTTAGGAACTAATGCAAAGCTGGTTAATCTGTACTCTACCACTAGGGGGCGAATTTCTTCTTCTTTTGACCTAAGGGGAACTTAGGTCAAAAAAAAGGACAGGAAAGGTTCTTCCCCCCCCCCCCCCCCAGTTCTCAAGTCGAGGCTCCATTTGCAGGTCAAAGCGACTTTTTGCAAATGGAGCCATTCATAACTCAAATCATTCGCAACTAGGGACGTTCATAAGTCGTACCACTGTATGTCAGGTCTTAAAATAAATAAACAAAAACCAAAAATTCTGATGAAAAATATGACAAAAGAAGAAAACGAAAACACTCTGGATATCAAGAAATGTGCAAGGTTAAGTACTTAGGAATTAATATGACAAAAAAACAAGTATATTAATGAAAGACAGTTACAGTGGTGCCTCGTTTAACAGGCGCTCCATTTGACGACGATTTTGCGAAGCGATGATTTTCGGCCAGCTGATTGGTGGTTTCAAAATGGCCGCCGGGTAAACAAACTGGCCGCCCGCTGTTTTCTGGGATGGATTCCTCACTGCACAGGCAGCGAAAATGGCCACCCTCTGGAGGATCTTCGCTGGACGGTGAGTTTCAAGCCCCTAGGAACACATTAATCGGGTTTTAATGCGTTTCTATGGGCTTTTAAATATCGCTTTACGACGTTTTTGTTTTACAGCGATTTCGGTGGAACGAATTAACGTAATGTGAGCCACCACTGTATATGGAAGTAATGAAAGAAATCAAAGTAGATTTGCAAAAATGGACTAAACTCCAAGTATCCCTAATGGGTAGACTAGCCGCAATAAAAATGACTATACTACCAAAACTAGTTTTTCTCCTTCAAACAATTCCAATATTAAAACAAGACTTTTTTTTTAAAGGACTGAGTAAGATAGTGACCAAGTTTGTTAGGGAAAGGGAAAGACCAAGACTCTTAAGGCTCTTCAGGACAATAAACAAAAAGGAGGGTTTGGTCTACCAGACTGGATGAATTTAAGCAGCAGACAGGCATGATTTAAGACTGCGCTTGCATGCCTAACTATGGTACCAAGATGATAAGCAATGCAAAACATTTAATTTCCATCTGATTAGGAGAGTTTTATTATGGGTCTGGAAGACAGTTAAGGTACAACAGCTCCATTAGAAATGTTCTCTGATCCTGCAAGAACACCACAAGGGACAAATGGGAAATATGCAGAGATATTAGATAGTGATTTTAATCTAAAGAACAAAGATGAACGGGCAGAACAAGGTATTATTTTAGACTGTTGGTTGATAAACTTGTTGAAATCAAGATATGTAAAAGATAAGGCTACAGGGTTTCAGAAAGACGAAATACCTTTGGATAAGGGGTTGCTGGATTCAGAGGAAAAATTGATTAAAGATTTATATAATACTTTAATGGAGAAAAAAATTGAAGATGAATTTGTGAAGGATTGCATGGTGAATATTCTATAATTCATAATATAGAATTAATATATTAATTCTATATTATGTCAAAATATATAGGGTCAAGAGAGTCCGTATCAAGGTTGTTCTGTCCAGTTCTTTCTGGGAATTCCTCGTTGCTCCAACCCTCCATGTCATTCAGCTCCTTTCCACAAATTTGGGAACGAAACATTAAAATGACTAAATCTATAAACCTAAAAGAAAATATATACAAAATGTTTTATAGATAGTATGTAACACCAGAGAAATTAACAAAAATGCATAAAAATGTTTATAATAAGTGCTGGAAATGTGAAAAGAATGTAGGGAGCTTCTGTCATATGTGGTGGACGTGCAATAGGGCCAAGGACTTTTGAAAAAAGATTGATAAAATGATAGAGAAAATTTTAGGCGTTAAAATTGCTTTGACACCAGAAAGCTTATTGACTATATTACCAGCTACACTCGAAAAAAACAAGAACTACACTTGACCTTACACCTGATAACGGCAGCTAGAATTGTATATGCCAGTAAGTGGAAGACGACAAAGGTACCGATAAGGAATTTATTGAGAAGATTTTGGAATTAGCAGAAATGGATATTTTGGCAGATACACTAAATGACAGACTAGAACCTCTTTATGCCTGGATGAAATCTACATCAATTTAAGTAGAATAGATTAGATTAATACTATGTTAGAGAGTATAAGATAAGACTAAATGAATGGAACATATTGTAATAAATCACTCTGGCTGCAACGGATAGAAAAATCCAATAAAAATATTTAAAAAATAAAATAAAATGGACACAAATACAGACAAGAGACAATAATTTTAAAAAAGCCCACTGAGTATTAAAAGTTCAACATCTGTCTATTAAAAGTGTATTATGTGCTGTGGGATACATTGCTCAGGGATTTGGGCATCTGACTGACGGGCTGGACTCCATGATCCAGAGAGTGCCGGCCAACATTGATGGTCCTCCAAAGGAGCTGGAGCCCTGGAATCCTAGTTCCGAGATGAGCAGACAGGAAGACTAGAAGTCACTTCCTGTTTCCGCCCCGAAGGTGCGCCCGTCTTTTCCTTCCTGGAAGAGCCTCCTCCCCTCTTCAGAGTTCCAGGCGGAAGTAAAGGCGCCTCTAAGGGAAGCCGGGAAGCCTCCGGGAAGGGGAGAAGGAGGGGAGGTGGGGCAGCGCTTGGAGAAGCTGGTTGTGGGGCTTGGCTCGAGGGAGAAAGAGAGGTGAGGGCGTTGGGAGAAGGAGAGGCGGAAGAAGGGGAGACCTGAGCTGGCGGGGAGTCCCTGGAAGACCCTTTCTTTCTTTCTTTCTTTCTTTCTTTCTTTCTTTCTTTCTTTCTTTCTTCCTTCCTTCCTTCCTTCCTTCCTTCCTTCCTTCCTTCCTTCCTTCCTTCCTTCCTTCCTTCCTTCCTTCCTTCCTTCCTTCCTTCCTTCCTTCCTCCCTTCCTTCCTCCCTCCCTCCCTCCCTCCCTCTTCCTCCCTCCAAGGCCAGGGCAGGTGAACTTTCTCAGAGGATTGTCCCCAAACTCCCCTCCTCCTCCGAGGGCTCCTTCCTCCGCAATTTGAAAACACACACAATTAAACAAAGGAGATTAGAACGATCGTAAATGCACCGAAAACAGAGCAGTCAATTCCGGATAGATAGTATCCCGTCATCTTAGTTAAAAACCTACATTTTAAAAGCAAAGCCCTTCCAGTACCCTTTTCTCTCTCTTCACCCACCTCCCTCTTCCATGCCTCCTTGTGAGCGTTTTGGAATACAGCTGTTTCCCCCCCTCCTGGAGATCACATTCACTTGGATCTGCTTCTGGTGAGGCAGGCGACAGTCATGGGGCCATGTGGGGCTGAGAGAGACCTCCAGGAGTGTTGAGTGAACATCCTTTTCTACCCACAAAGGAGCCTCCTAGGGCTAAAGCACTTCCCAGTTGGGACAGGCCCCTTCGCCCTCCTCCCCTGCCTGCAAATCTTTTTCTGTTGAAGACAATTTGGGTTTGAACCAGTGAAAAGGCACTTTCTATTTGTAATACAAATTGTACCATTGGGAGAAGGTAGTCCCTGGTGAAGGGGTTTTTTAAAGAAAAGTTGAGAGCACAAAATTTAGAGAAAGCAGAGTCTGTAGAATGGTTTTGCATGGTCAGTTGCTTTCTATTTATTTATTTATTTATTTTATTTCTCCTCCTTCAATCTCTGTCTCAAATAAATGAGCCATTCCCAAGCCTTGAGCTTGCCCTTGAGTTTTGCGATGTCTTTGCTTCTCCTACAGAGGGAAAAGGCAGACCATTGGCTTCCATTCTTTTGGCTTCTATTGGAGATGAAATTGGAGGTCTCAGCCAGTTCTGGAGCTGGAAAGGAGCTGAATGACATGAAGGGTTGGAGCAACGAGGAATTCCCAGTAGGAACTGGACATAACAACCTTGATACGGACTATCTTGACCCAGAGGTCCAGTGCCAGGATTTTCGGGAATTCAGCTACCAGGAGGATGAAGGGCCCCGAGTGGTTTGTAGCCAACTTCATAGTCTCTGCCGTCAGTGGCTGAAGCCAGAAAAACACACCAAGGCTGAAATGCTGGACCTGATCGTCCTTGAACAGTTCCTGGCTGTCCTGCCACCAGCGATGAAGATCTGGGTTAGAGAGTGCAAGCCAGAATCCACTTCCCAGGCCGTGTCCCTGGCGGAAGGTTTCCTCCTGAGCCAGAGCGTGGATAAGAAGGAGGAAGAGGAGCTGGTGAGAGTTCAGGTCAATTATTTTTTTATAAGTTGCCTAACCAAACATTTCCACTCTTCTTCCTAAATCTGATGTTCTTAACTCTACTGTTCTTAAATTTGTTCCCCTTCCTGTGTTGGGTATCTGGACTTTGCTGTCTCTCTGTGTGTTTTTTTTAATTTTTATTCATATATTCATTCATTTATATTTATTTATTTCATATCATTTCATATCATTTTATTTCCTTTCATTTTATTTTAATTTTATTATTATTTTTGAACAGGGTTCTTCAGAATCTGTCTCTGGCTCCCCTCTGGCAGTGGACTCTCCTTTGTCCCTCAGGCAGAGGCCACTGCTCCCGAGGAACAGGCTGGAGGGGATCGGAGGAGCCGTCTCACAGGGTAAGACCCAGTCAACACATTTCTTCTCCATCTCCCTTCTTTGCATCTTTCCAAAGGCAGTGTATGGCCTTTGAAGCCTCCTGCGTGCAATTTATGAAATATTAGTTGATCAAATTAGGAAGGTTCCTTTTTGAGTAAGTTGAGGATAAAATTCACGTGAAAAATAAGAGATCTTTTCTTGCAGGCATTGAAAATATGCAGGTAACTTCTCCCTCATCTCCCATTTGCAGAGGAATGGAAGCTGTGCCTGTGCAGCCAGAACAGGTAAAGGGGATTGGATGGGGAGATGGGGAAGGTTCCTGAGCACCATTGTTTCCTGGCTGCCTCCTCAGCCGGTTACAGTTTGGTCCCTTCTATTCACTTCTTTCAATATTGTGTCGTAAATGTCCTGGCGGTTTCCTCAGGGAACGGTTCAGTCTGGCCTCGGATTCCCAGCCTACATTTTGTGCTTAGAGAGGGGCATGCACCAGTTCATCCCAGTTTGTGTTGGGCTGTGGCTCCCCCCCGCTGCCTCTTCTTCCAATCAGCCACTCACTCTCCTGAACGTGCTTGCTTTTCCCACCTCCTCGGCTGATCTCCCAGTCACCAGCAAGAGCACAGACTACTCTCCCCGCCCCTTTTCTCTGAGTGGCAGGTCAGCCAAGAGGGGGTGGGGCAGAGAAGCCTGAGCTGCTGCCGGGACTGAAGGAGGTGCAGGAAGTGAGGGTACTGGTTGAGCCAGTGGAGACAGGGCAGGGGAGCAGCAGTACCTGCGCTGCCCCCTGATGAACTGGGACAAACTCGTTTGTGCCCATCCCTCGTCATCGTCTAGTCGTTTAGTTGTGTCCGACTCTTCGTGACCCCATGGACCAGAGCACGCCAGGCCCTCCTATCTTCCACTGCCTCCCGTAGTTGTGTCAATTTCATGTTGGTTGCTTCGCAGACACTGTCCAGCCATCTCATCCTCTGTCGTCCCCTTCTCCTCTTGCCGTCACACTTTTCTAACATCAAGGTCTTTTCCAAGGAGTCTTCTCTTCTCATGAGATGGCCAAAGTACTGGAGCCTCAGCTTCAGGATCTGTCCTTCCAGTGAGCACTCAGGGTTGATTTCCTTTAGAATTGATAGGTTTGTTCTCCTTGCAGTCCAGGGGATTCTCAAGAGTCTCCTCCAGCACCACAATTCAAAGGCATCAATTCTTCGGTGGTGCCCATCCCTAGTTGTGTTCATTCTCTTCTTGGCGGTACTTAGTGAGAGTCGAACAACCGCATTCTCTCTGAAGATGAAAGGCTTCCTCTTCTTTCAGGGTCCTGTAACCTTTGATGAAGTTGCTGTGAATTTCACAGAGGCCGAGTGGGCATTGCTGGACCAGAACCAAAGGGCCTGCCACAGGGACGTCATGGAGGAGACGCGTGAAAACGTGTTATCTTTGGGTGAGATTTGCTTTCCCCCCTTCAGTCGACAGACCCACAGTGCAAATGGTACCAAAGAATATGTAGCCTATCACTGCTGTGAACGTTCACAAGATGAGGGAGAGGAAAACTATTAAAGTTTTTCTTTCTGTAGCACAATAGGTGGTGTTTAGACCCTTGGATGCTCAGTCCCACTGCAAATCCACGATAAAACAGGTGGAAAACAACTAGTCCGATAGGATATTCCATTTCAGATGTAAAAGTCTAAAGCTTAATCCTCACTAATTGATACATTCCCCAGAAAGCAGACAGGAAAGGACCCAGTGATAGCTCTGCCCCTTTAGAGAAACAGGAAAAGGAGGTGGGACTGAAAAGCAGACTTCTAAGAGCATCAGACTAACTGTAGATGCAGGAGGTCTGAGCATCAAGAAAGGGACAGACCATTCTTTCCTCATGCTTATATCCAAATTCCTCCTCCTGGTAATATTGGTTTGAATAGGTTCTCAGAGGTGATGCCAACCTGTTCAGCATCCCGAAGTGCCCCCTTCCAATGGGATTTTCTTATTTTATCTTATTTCAGCCCGTGAGGTAAGACACAGCGAGAACCAGGAAGAATTGTGCTGGGTACGCTTGAAAACAGTCATTTGTAAAGAGAGTCATCTTCAAGGAAGTAGAACTGAAGAAAATACACACAGTAGAAATGATCATTCATCCATTGGAATTCACCAAAGTTTTCAGAGCTTCGAAAGTAGAAAGAGCTTCCAGCACAGACCATACCTTGTTTTCCCTCAGGGAACGGACACAGAGAAACCCTTTAAATGTCTGGAGTGTGGAAAGAACTTCAGTCACAGGGCATCCCTGGCTTGTCACCTGAGGATCCACACAGGGGAGAAACCTTTTACATGTCTGGAATGTGGGAAGAGATTCACTCAGAGGGCGTCCCTGTATTGTCATTCACGGACCCACACAGGGGAGAAACCATTTAAATGCCTGGAATGTGGAAAGAGCTTCAGTCACCGTCCAAACCTTGCCAGCCATGTGAAAATCCACACAAGGGAGAAAGCTTTTAAATGCCTGGAATGTGGAAAGAGCTTCCGTCACAAGGCACACCTGGATTGTCATCTGAGGACCCACACCGGAGAGAGACCATTTAAGTGCTCAGAATGTGGAAAGAGCTTCGGTAATAGTGGAACCCTGAAGAAGCACATGAGAATCCACACGGGGGAGAAACCATTTAAATGCTTGGAATGTGGGAAGAGCTTCAGGGAGAGGAGGCTACTCACTTCTCATCAAAAAAGCCACAGAGAAATAGAGAGAAAGAGCTTCCAGCACAGACCGAACCTTGTTTTCCCTCAGGGAACAGACACAGAGAAATCCTTTAAATGTTTAGAGTGTGGAAAGAACCTCAGTCACAGGGCATCCCTGGCTTGTCACCTGAGGATCCACACAGGGGAGAAACCCTTTACATGTCCGGAATGTGGGAAGAGATTCAATCACAAGGCGTCCCTGGATTCTCATTCGAGGATCCACAGAGGGGAGAAACCTTTTACATGTCTGGAATGTGGGAAGAGCTTTGGCGAGAGCAGTACCCTGAATGACCACATGAGAATCCACACAGGGGAGAAACCATTTAAATGCCTGGAATGTGGAAAGAGCTTCGGTCACCGTACAAACCTTGCCAGCCATGTGAAAATCCACACAAGGGAGAAAGCTTTTAAATGCCTGGAATGTGGAAAGAGCTTCCGTCACAAGGCACACCTGGATTGTCATCTGAGGACCCACACCGGGGAGAGACCATTTAAGTGCTCAGAATGTGGAATGAGCTTCGGTCACAGCGGAACCCTGAATAACCACATGAGAATCCACACGGGGGAGAAACCATTTAAGTGCTTGGAATGTGGGAAGAGTTTCAGGCGGCGCGCACAACTCACTACTCATCAAAGAAGTCATGCGGAGAGAAAGAGAGAAGTTGAAATGCTTGGAGGGTCACGAGACCTTCCAGAAAGTCAGGCATCTTTTCTCTCATCGAAATATTCACCCCGATGAGAACTTGGCAAATCTGCCTCCAGGCATTGCATTGGGGAAGGATAAAATTGTGTTTCCTATCGAAACAAAGAACGAGAACAGATTTTTGTAGTTCCCCAAAAAGCACTGGGGCAGAATCTGATTTTCTAATGACTGCCATGGAAATGCAGTTCCTTTTCTAAGATGATCCCTCCAGTTTTGTGTTGTTAGTTTTTTATTCTCCCTTTTCTGACTTTCCATTCCTCTTTGGATGTTGGCAAAAAGAACTGTGCGGAAAGAGTTGGATTCGGGCTTTTCCTTACGTGTAGACCCCCCCCCCCCCCAAATTGATGAAACATAAGCTAGTCAAGTAAGACTTCCTAGTCATTTGAAGCAGGTTAGCTGTCCCTGGACATGATCCAGTGTTTCGAACTAACCAATCTGTTACCTTGTATTATTTGAAGGAAGGGGAGCTTGAGAATATTTAGAAAATCTTATGGATTCAACCAGGGAGGGCAGTCACTTTTTTTTTTTTTTTGCAACTTGCAAGAATTTCCCTAGGCAGAATCCCGGCAGCTATAGCCCAAATGCAGTCATTTAGAGAAGAACTTCTCAGTAAGTCACCACTAGAGTAGCCTCATTGAATCAATGGCTCTTGCAGACTCACCAGATCCCCGCTGGATTCAGTGGGTCTACTCTAGTTGCAGGTGACTAGGCTAAGCAGTAGGATTTCGGCCAATGAGAACCGACGACTAAAGTTGGCTGTACAGTAATCTGAATGTTCCAATTCAAAAAAAGAATTAGGATTTATTCCTGATAAATTTAACAAGCCAGCTCTCTTTGACAGGCCATTAAGGGGGGGCATTATGATGAAGGGTGAGTGAAGGGAACATAATCTCAAAAAAATTTCTTCAGCAGCGTTTAGGATTTATTTTTTTAAAAAATCATTAAGGTCACTCCAGTTATGTATTGTCTTTCAGTTCCCTCTAGTGGCCAGTTCTGATCTTACTCCTCGCAAATGTTTGCAAGTACTTGTGAGCTAGGGAAAATAAATTACTATTGTTGTTACCTATATCCTTTCCATATGTGTTTTCATTGTGAAAATGAAATGAAAGGGAGGGAAAACACACTCAGGCAGTGCCACACCTCTCTTGCTAAAAAATGTTCTCTGAGAACTTTTGGCCTGGCCTGAGTTCCTCTGAAGAAAATTTAGGGCTGACACCAGGAAATAAATCAGTGCCTGGGGAATCCTCTGGACTTTTCTTCTTCCTTTCCAGTTAGTTACTAAGAGGTGAAGCTGTTTAAGAAGGATTAAGGTTTTCAGGGCAGGATTGGTTCCCTTGGAGAACCCTTTGGATGACTTTTCTCTTTCTGCATAGAGAGGACAAAAACACACAGTTCACTTTACATGGTGTCATTGTGACCAAAACAAATCTATTTCAACCTTCTTGTGACCTCCTGAGCAAATGGAGTGATAGAACCCTGGATAGACACAGCCTTAATAGGATTTTGGCCAATGAGAAAGTCAGAGTCTGTGTGAAAGAGAGAGAGAGAGAGAGACCTGGGAAGTTTGGATCCTGATCAGGGTCACTGTCTGAAAGTTTACAGTCTTGCCCTTAGGAATGCAGCGTGACTCACTTTCTTGAGCCTTTCTTTAATGCAGCCATTCTCATTTTGACCCCGGCCATAAACACATGAAAGAAATAGAGGCTGAATTAGGAATGTGTAAGTCACAGAACAAGTCTTATGAGGTGGTGTGTGAATAATTGTTTCCAGTCTGTGGCCCCCTACAAAGGTGCCAGACACACACACACACAAACAGGAAGCCATTAGCTTTAAGCAAGCCGAACAGGTACACCTTGAAACTTTACACAGCTGAGGTCTTCTCTTTTTTTAACATTTCTGAGCCCCTCCAATTCAGAGTCCGGCTAAAACTGGTTTTAGTTTCATCTTTTAGGGGATGAGAGGGAGCCATCCTGAAGAATGTCTTTTCTGATAAGGTAAAAAGGGAGGGAGGGAGGGAGGGATAGGTAGTGAAGGTTGAGGGAAACGGTTAGATAAGACCATTATTTTCCTGGGTAAAAGTGAAGAGAAAAAGAGTCAAGGACTAGAAAAGGCATGTATACCAGTTGGAGGGAGAACCCCCATAGGCCGGATTATTTCCCCTCTTGCTTCATGTAACCCTTTTTCTCCATTTTCTGGCAGATCCCTTTCTCACTTGAAAGTGAGAAATGACCCGAGAGAACTAGAAGTTTAATAACAGTGGATGTTTTCCTCTGCGGCTTGCTGATCATGCCAGCCCTTGATCATCCTCCAGTTGTCTTGAGGTGATACCTGGGGTTCTCCTTTTTCGAACCAATTACATCTCAATTGTAGAGCCTGGCTGAAACAGTATCATCTCACTTTCTCCCACCGTGTTGTCTGTTACTCTGCTAGCAAGCTAACTGCCGTCCTGACAGTCATTTCTTTGCTTTCTCTTGTTGTGGTAGCTTCACTTTGATAATCTGCTTATTTTCAGATGGGAAAAAAATGAGAGGGAAATGAATGAAAAATGTATAAGGCATTAATAGAAGCAGAGGATCAACCAGAGATTTCAAAGAGGCTACAGGAAGTAGATTTGAGAGAAGAAATTGATATTGAGAAGTAGAAGAATATATGCATTCTTTTTTTATTGTATATCTATAAAAGAAAAATTTTAAAAATTGGTTTGGAGATGGTCCTTAAAATTAGTGAAACTGAACTGTATGGATAAAAAAAATATTCTAAAATATGTTGGAAATGTGGACAGGAAGTGGGACTCTGCCTTCACATGTGTTGGGAATGTGAATATCTATCGAAATTTTGGAAGCTGTTTTTAAAAGAAATAAACAAAATATTAATATTAAATCTAAGAATAAGTTTTAAAATAGCGCTTTTTTTTATTTTATTTATTTATTTATTTATTTATTTATTTATTCATTCATTCATTCATTTACTTATTTATTGTATTTATACCCCGCCTATCTAGTCATTTCGTCCACTCTAGGCGGCTTACAACATAAGGATAACAAGTTCTAAAAAAATTTATAACAATTAATTAATTAAATGATTCTATAAGATGGGAAAAATAAAAATAAATCAAATAAAGAGGGGGGGAAAGGAAAGAGGACAGGAATTAACTGGAAGGGAAGGCCTGCCTATACATCCATGTTTTTAGTTGGTTCTTAAAAGTACCCAGCAAGGGTGCAGCGCGAATCTCCGGAGGTAGGTTATTCCAGAGACGAGGAGCCACCGCCGAGAAAGCCCGGTTTCTAGTTCTTTCCGGGCCTCCCTCAGCGTCAGGCTCCTCAGCCTCACCTCCTGGCTCGCACAGGTGACATGGGTAGAACTAGTTGGGAGTAAGCGTTCCGCCAAGTATCGAGGTCCTAAACCGTTTAGGGCTTTATATGTAAGCATTAACACTTTGAAGTCAATGCAGAAACGGATGGGCAGCCAGTGCAGCATGGCCAGAGTAGGAGAGATATGCTGGTATTTTCTCACTCCAGTAAGGAGTCTGGCCACCGCATTCTGCACCACTTGAAGTTTCCGCATCAGCTTCAAAGGAAGCCCCACGTAGAGCGCGTTACAGTAGTCTAATCTAGAAATTACGAGCGCAAGTACTAAGGTAGTGATCGCCCCCGTGTCTAGGTAAGGTCGCAGCCGGGCAATCCGCCAAAGGTGGAAAAAGGCGGTGCGGACTACCAATGCCACCTGCGTTTCCATGATGAGCATCGGGTCCAGGTGTACCCCCAGGCTGCGGACTTCACTCTTTGCGGCCAGGGCCACCCCCCCAAACATGAGGGAGTTTCCCAAGCCACCATCCACAGGGCCACCCACCCTCAGAACTTCCGTCTTGTCCGGGTTCAGCCTTAGCCCGTTCTCCTGCATCCACTGCTGTACGGCCCCCAGGCAGTGCTGGAGGGACAGAACGGCATCTCCTGCAGTTGGTGAAAAGGAAATATAGAGCTGGGTGTCATCAGCATATTGATGGCACGATGCTCCACATCCCCTGATGACCCCACCCAGTGGCCTCATATAGATATTAAAAAGCATTGGGGAGATGATCGACCCCTGTGGAACCCCACAATTGAGACTCCATGGGGCCGAAATACTCTTCCCCAAGCTGCACTCTCTGGGGGCGGTCTTCCAAGAAGGAACGGAGCCAGGCTAGAGCCAAGCCACCGATACCCAACTCAGAGAGCCTCTTCAGGAGGATACCGTGGTTGATGGTATCGAAGGCCGCTGAGATGTCGAGGAAGACCAACAAAGAAATTTTACCGCTGTCGGCCTCCCTCAACAAGTCATCGTACAGGGCGACCGCTGCCGTCTCTGTACAGTCTCTGTTAAATATTTTATCAATATTTAACTGTGAGCAAAGGAACTGGACAAGAAAATAATCTATTAACAGCAGCTAAATTAAGAATAGCAAAGAACTGGAAAGTTAAGTACAATCTTATCCAATGATATGAACTGCGAGAAATGGTCACCCATGAGCATATATTCCTCAGGGTTGCAAAATTCTCTTTTAAAGAAATGTTTAAAAACTTGAACCCTGCTAATCCTGGGGTTTTATCCAAATAAACCTGTTGCCCTTAGATTAAATGGATTGATAGATTAAGATTTATTGATTTTTAATTAAATTAATTAATTAATTAAACAATTTTAAATTGTTTCTTTATTGAATTTATTGAATCTAATGACATGCCACTACTGATCTGTGAGCATTTTTGCAGAGATAAGGTATTTAAAAAGCAACCCCTCCCACCCATCAAAACATCTTGTTTTTCCTCAGATTTGTTTCTTAGGTATGATCGCTGTTAAATAAAATAAAATTTAAAAAGATAATCTGCTATTTTCTCCTTGGAATGTGGCTTTCTCAGGGGTAGCTTCTAAATAAACGCCCCCCCCCCAGGGCTGCTGCTTCACCGCTGGCGTGTTCGTTCTGCGTCTCCGCCTCATTACGGACTAGCCTGATGGCGGGTTGTCGGTAAATGCCTGGCGAGGGTTGGAAATGCCTTGTTGGGGGGGGGGGAAACGAGGAGCAAGGAGCGTGTCGGTCCAAACATGTCTGATTGGCTGGGAGAGAAAGTGGGAGGGGCGTTTTTAGGCGAGAGATCCGTCTGAGGGTGATGGAGGGAGGAGGCGCCAATCCTTCCGGCTGGGCCATGCCCTCTTCGCCCTCCTGTCCCTTATGAAGGGGGGGGGAGAAGAGATGTTGCGCATGCGCTCAAGCACCTTGCCTAACGCACGTGAACCTTGGGGGTAGAGTCTCGCGCGCCCACGCGCGCAGGGGCAAGAAGTAAGGCGAACCGAAGCAGCGGTTGGTCCTTTGGAGGGAAAAAAAAGGCGTCCCTCCCCCCACCCGTCCCCCAGGACTAAAAGGCCCCTTGAGGAGAGAAGAGGGCCTTGAAATTTTGGGGGCGGGAGGGGGGGAGAAATGGGGGTGAAGGGCGACCCCGTTCTGTGTGCCGCCTGAGGCGAAGCGCCTTCCTTCATTCTCCTGGTTTTTTTTTCTTTTCCTGTCAGGCGTGAAGAGAAAAGGGGACAACAGGATTACCCTTCCCCCCCCCTCCCTCGACTTCCCCTCAGTTTGGGAGTTGAGGGGATGAGGAGATGGAAGCCTTTCTTTCCTGCCTTTCCCTAGGAAGTGTAGTCCTTGAGGGACTCGCCTATTTACAGTAATTACTGTACAGTATTTATTTATGAAGCCGCCTTTCTGCTCCTGGGCGACTCGCAACGCTATAAATAACGCTAAAAGCAAGAAAACCTTGGGCAGGATTAAAAAACGAGGTCAAAATCATTCAAAATACCGAAACTTCGTCCATGGCGGGTTCCCCAGGCTCCCCCCACCCCCGCCAGTCCTCGCCTCGCCTCTTCTTGGGATCCTGAATCCTCCCAAATGCCTTCCTTCTATTGTTCAACTTCCCCAGACAGTTCCTCCCGGCACCTTCTTGGCCCCTTTCCCTTCGTGGGGGGGGGCTTGCAGCCTTAAAGATTTCAGAAAGAGGGAGGGGTTGGGAGTAACCCCGGGCGGGGGGGGGTTGAGACTTTGGCTCTCCCGAGGAGACCCACTTCGCAAAGGGGATCCTCCAGGACCCGAGAGGGAGAAGCGAGATTTCCACGAATGAAGAGCGACGGGGAGGGGCTGAGAGCAGGAAGAGGAAGATGACGACGAATTCCTACGTGCCAGACCCCGTCTTTTCTTTCTCAGTGTTTCCCCCTCTCCTCCCTCCTTCATTCGTGAAACCTAGAGCTACGAAAGAGGATGGAGGAGCTCCTTTTTGCCAAACCGGAATCGGTGGGAAGGCGCATCGGATTCTTTCCGTCTCTATGGTCTCCGGGGAACGCGCTTGCCAAGGGGTCTCCTTGGGAGTTTCCTGCCTCAGGACCAGTAAGGAGGTGAGTCATGGGGGGGAGGGGGGGAAAATATTGGGAGGGGGAGATTTCCAAAAAAGGAAAGCAACCCCCCCCCCCCAGGCAGGTGAGGGTTCTTCTCCCTGCCATCCGGATTGCAAAAAAGCCGCACACACCCGCTCTCTTGGGGTCTCCGTGGCACGGACCCATCTTCTCTCCCTAGTCGCCTAGTTGGGGATATTGGGGAGGGGGGCGGAGGTGGGAGGTCGGGGATTCCCCCCCAAAAAAGGGAGACCTTGCCCCCAGATATGCGCTCTCAGCAAGGCAATCTCTGTGTGTGTGTGTGTGTCTGTGTGTGTGTTTGGAGAGTGCATGGGGGGGCTCAACCTGGGTTTTCCTTTGAGGAGACCCCATCCGACTTTCTCCTGCCTGCGGGCATCGGTGGCTGTCAAGAAAAGGAAGGAGAGGAAGGAACGGGGGTCAGCTGGCAGGGAGGGGGCGGAGGAAGGCCACTTCCTCTCCCCCCCCCCACACACATACAAAACACGGACTGTCCTTTAGGGATGGTTCAGGAGGTTTTCCTTCCATGGCTCTTCTAGGGGAGATCCAGGAGAGGAGGGGAAAAATTAAAAAGGGGAATGGGAATCCACTTAATCAGTGTATTTCTTATGTGCTGCAGGAGAGACGGCACAGGGATTTAGGGCTCTGAAGAGGGGAGGGGGTCTTCCGGGAAGGAAAAGACGGGCGTACCTTCGGGGCGGAAACAGGAAGTGACTTCTAGTCTTCCTGTCTGCTCATCTAGGAACTAGGATTCCAGGGCTCTATCTCCTTTGGAAGACCATCACTCTCTGGGACTGGAGGAGGTGCAGGAAGTGAGGGTGCTGGGCCTGGTCAGTCGCTGGTTGAGCCAGAGGAGACAGGGAAGGGGAGCAGCAGTACCTGTGCCACCCCCCTTATGCCCTAGGACAAACCGCTTCATGCCCATCTTTAAATGTGTTCATTCTCTTCTTGGCGGTACTTAGTGAGAGTCGAACAACCGCATTCTCTCTGAGGATGAAAGGCTTCCTCTTCTTTCAGGGTCCTGTAACCTTTGACGAAGTTGCCGTGAATTTCACAGAGGCGGAGTGGGCATTGCTGGACCAGAACCAAAGGGCCTGCCACAGGGACGTCATGTAAGAGACGTGTGAAAATGTGTTGTCTTTGGGTGAGCTTTGCTTTTTTCCCTTCAGTTGACAGATTCACAGTGCAGATGGTACCAAAGAATATGTAGCCTATCACTGCTGTGAATGTTCACAAGATGAGAGAGCGGGAAACCATCAAAATTTTTCTTTCTGTAGCACAACAGGTGGGGTTTAGATACTTGAATGCCAAGTCCAACTGCAAATCCACAATAAAACATCTGAAAAACAACTAGTCACTTGGATAGGATATTCAATTTCAAATGTAAAGGTCTAAAGCTTAATCCTCACTAATTGATACATTCCCCAGAAAGCAGACAGGAAAGGGCCAGTGATAGCTCCTCCCCTTTAGAGAAACAGGAAAAGGAGGTGGGACTGACAGGCAGGCTTGTAAGAATAGGAGACTAACTGTTGGTGCAGGAAGTCTGATAGTCAACCCAAGGGAACTGACCATTCTTTTCTCTTGCTTAGTTCTAAATTCCCCCTTCTGGTCATTTTGGGATGCCTAGTGTCATAGAGGTGATGCCAACTTGTTCAGCATGCCGAGGTGCCCCCTTCCAATGGGATTTTGTTTCTCTTATTTCAGTCCGTGAGGTAAGACTCAGTGAGAACAAGGAAAAATTGTGTTGGGTAGGCTTGGAAACAAACGTTTGTAAAGAGAGTCGTCTTCAAGGAAGGAGAAGTGAAGCAAAAACACACAGTAAAAACAAAGAGTTTGCTTTTCCACTCAGAGATTCGCAAGATGCTCTGCACCATGAAAATAGAGAGAAAAGGAAGGAAACGGGCAAATGTTCTTTGTCCAGAAATAACTGTCGTCTAAGTGCTGCTTGGACAATCCACATGAGAGAGAGACTGCTGAAAATCCCAGAAGGTGCCAAGAGTCTTTGTGATCATTCACCCTTTGGAATTCATCAAACTTTTCAGAGCTTCGAAAGTAGAAAGAGCTTCCAGCAAATACCGAACCTTGTTTTCTCTCAGGGAACGGACACAGAGAAACCCTTTAAATGTGTGGAGTGTGGAAAGAGTTTCAGTCACAGGGCGTCCCTGGGTCGTCATCTGAGGATCCACACCGGGGAGAAGCCATTTAAATGCCTGGAATGTGGAAAGAGCTTCCGTCAGCATACAAACCTTGCCAGCCATGTGAAAATCCACACAGGGGAGAAACCTTTTAAATGTCTGGAATGTGAAAAGTGCTTCCTTCAGCGTGCAATCTTTACCAGCCATGTGAAAATTCACACAGGGGAGAAACCTTTTAAATGCCTGGAATGTGGAAAGAGTTTCCGTCGTTGTGCAAACCTTACCAGCCATGTGAAAATCCACACAGGGGAGAAACCTTTTAAATGCCTGGAATGTGGAAAGAGTTTCCGTCAGCGTCCAAATCTTAGCAGCCATGTGAAAATCCACACAGGGGAGAAACCTTATAAATGCTTGGAATGTGGAAAGAGCTTCAGTCACAGGGCATCCCTGGCTGATCATCTGAGGATCCACACAGGAGAGAAGCCATTTAAGTGCTCAGAATGTGGAAAGACCTTCCGTCACAACTCAACTCTTTCTTTTCATCAGAGACTCCATAATGGAGAAAAACCATTTAAATGCTTGGTCTGTGGAAAGTGCTTCAGTCAAAGGACATACCAGGTTCGACATATGAGGATCCACACAGGGGAGAAACCTTTGACATGTCTGGAATGTGGGAAGAGTTTCAGCCACAGCACAACCCTGAATGACCACATGAGAATCCACACAGGGGAGAAACCTTTTACGTGTCTGGAATGTGGAAAGAGCTTTGGCCAGAGCACAATTCTGAAAAACCACATGAGAATCCACACAGGAGAGAAACCGTTTGCGTGCTTGGAATGTGAAAAGAGCTTCCGTCACAATGCAACCCTTTGGTTTCATCAAAAACTGCATAATGGAGAATAACCGTTTAAATGCTTGGTCTGTGGAAAGTGCTTTTTTTCACAGCACACATCAGGTTCGCCATATGAGAATCCACGCTGGGGAGAAACCGTTTGTGTGCTCAGAGTGTGGAAAGAGCTTTGGTCGCAACACAACCCTTAAAAACCACATGAGAATCCACACAGGGGAGAAACCGTTTGTGTGCTTGGAATGTGGGAAGAGCTTCAGGCACAGGGTGCAACTCACTTCTCATCAAAGAAGCCACAGAGAGAGAGAGAGAGAGAGAAAAGTTTAAATGCTTGGAGGGTCACGAGACCTTCCAGAAGGGGAGGCATCTGATTTCCCATCGAAACATTCACCCCGGTGAGAATTTGGCAGGTCTGCCTCCAGACATTGCATCAGGGAAAGATAAAATTGTGTTTCCTATAGAAACAAAGAACGAGAAACACTCGGGCGGAATCTGATTTTCTAGTGACTGCCGTGGATTGTCCTCTTTTCCTCTTCACTGACCTTTTTCCTACACCAAAAAGCAAACAAAACAAAACCCTGGAAATGCAGTTCCCTTTCTAAGATGAGCCCTCCAGCCCCTTCCCCCATCCCAAAAGTCCTTTTTCCCCCCTTTGCCCCATATGTCCCCAAAGAATGATGAAATATTAGCTAATCAATTAAGAATTCCTATTCGTTTGAAGCAAGTTAGCTGTCCCTGGACATGATCCAGTGTTTCTAAGTAACCAATCTGTTACCTTGTATTATTTGAAGGAGGGGGAGCTTGAGAATATTCTGAAAATATCATTGATTCAACCAGGGATGGCAGTCACATTTTTTTGTTTGGAACTTGGAAGAATTTTCCCAGGTCAAATACCCTCTCCGCCCCCACCTGAAAAGACCTGGGATGAGAGTTTTGCTTTCTCAACTCCAGAAGCGACTTTTTCTCAGCTAGCGGTGCAAACACCCCCCCTCCCATCTTACAGATGCCCTTATGATACATGGCCACCCTCTCTGTGCCCGTGGGAAACAGGGACACGCTCCCTTTGGGGGGGTCAGGCCTGTCCTGGCTTCTCCTGCCTGCCGTCCTGCTTTTTTTCTCCTCCTTCAACTGACTGGGGATGCAGGGGTCCTTTCCTCCTGCACTCCTTACTTTCTTTCCCTCCTCCTGGATGCTCCCCATTGTATAAAAGCACAAAAACGAGAACCCCAGCAGCTTGAAGCTTGCCATTCTGGTCCTGCTGGGAGGGTCTCCCTAAATAGTTTGCAATCCTATTGCATAGCCTTGAAGATCACCCCAGAGTAGGCCCACTGACGCTTGTGGGGATTGGGCGAGTCCCCTCCTTCCTCAGTTGCCGTGATTCAAACAGGCCTCCTCTAGTGGTGACTTCCTCCGCTAAGCTACAGGGTTTCAGCTGTTGCATCATTAGGGCTGCTGGATGGGCTTCTCTGTAGCTAGGAAAGCCTGTTTTCTAGACGAAATCCTGTTGATTCTAAAAGGCCCCTGTAAGAAGGTTCGGGATTTGACTTTGGCTGTTCCTCTTCTTGTAACACAAAAGATGAGTCTGAACTTTTATTTTTAGTTCCCTAGATACAAATCTTGACAGCATCTTGAAAAGCAGAGACATCACCTTGCCAACAAAAGTCCGAATAGTCAAAGCTATGGTTTTTCCTGTCGTGATGTATGGAAGTGAGAGCTGGACCATAAAGAAAGCAGACCGCCGAAGAATTGATGCCTTTGAATTGTGGTGCTGGAGGAGGCTCTTGAGAATCCCCTGGACTGCAAGGAGAACAAACCTATCAGTTCTAAAGGAAATCAACCCTGAATGCTCACTTGAAGGACAGATCCTGAAGCTGAGGCTCCAGTACTTTGGCCATCTCATGAGAAGAAAAGAGTCCTTGGAAAAAACCTTGATGTTAGGAAGGTGTGATGGCAAGAGGAGAAGGGGACGACCGAGGATGAGATGGCTGGACAGTGTCTGCGAAGCAACCAACATGAACCTGACACAACTCCGGGAGGCAGTAGAAGACAGGAGGGCCTGGCGTGCTCTGGTCCATGGGGTCACGAAGAGTCGGACACGACTAAACGACTAAACACAGATATATAAGGGCAATGAATTACACAATCCAATAATTTGTCAGGTGAAAGCAAAGACATAATCAATACAATTGTTTTGTTAACTGCAGCTCAATTACTGAAAAGTGGAACTTTGTGCATTTTTAAATGTCAACCAGTATGAGAGACACTGTGAGTACAAGTGACGCATTGTTTGGTTTTTATTTTTCCATCCCTCCACCTAAAAAATTTCAGTTTGTTGTTCAACTGAGTTGTACAGTTCATAGGTCTCATTAAAGGTGGGAAAAGTTCTGAGATGATTTATCTTTGTCGCATTTTTTTACATCACAGACACTTGACATTTTAACACTGGTGTGTAAATTTTTTATATGCAGAGAACCCAATTTTAATAGTGAATGCTGTACATAGCATGGTCTCTGACTCCACCTGGTGGTCACATCTGGTAATGACATAGTATGTTTCTATAGTGAAAATTATTCTGTACAGTGGTGCCTTGCCTTACAAACCTCCCAATTTATAACCATTTCGGATTAGGACCAGCTCTGGCCACAAAATTTTGCTTCTAGCTGTAACGAAAGCTTTGAGTTACAACAAGAAAAGGGCAGGGAAAAAGGTGGGGAATTCAAATGTACTAACCGTTGTTAGGCGAAGTGGCTGCTTCTTTGTAGCTCTTTCGCCCCAACGATTAGAGTGTGTTCGTCGGAGGAGGCTTGGGAGGGCCTGGTGCTGCTTTCTGCTTCCGAGTAAGTACATTTACAGGGTTTTGCAGGGTAGGTTTGGGCTGGGGGATTATGTTTCTGTGCTGTGATTTTTTATGTATTTTGGTGCGTCCAATGGGGCTTGCAGTGATATGTGGGTTTTTTGTTTGTCTGGGGTTTTTTGGGGAGTTTTTTTTCAGCCGGAACAGATTAATCACATTCCAATGAGAAATGGTGCTTTGACGTACGATCATTTCGAATTACGACCATCATTCTGGAAAGGATTAAGTTTGTAAGTCGAGGCACCACTGTATATAGTGTGGCTTCTGGCTCCATCTAGTATCTTGTTCTGGTAACTTCACCTTCAGAAATATACAGTGGGGTCACGACCTACGGAATTAATCCGTATTGGAACGGGGTCCATAGGTCGGAAAGTCATCAAGTCGAAAATGCATTCCCCATAGGAATGCATTGAAAACCCATTAATCCCTAACCCACCCGAGAACCCCCCCCCACAAAATTAAAATTAATTTGTAAAAATTAACCTTACCTTTTCACAGTCTTCAAGGGGTCCCCTGCCGCCATTATCGCCGCTGCTGGAGGCCTCTTGGACCTCCCCCACTGCTGCCATCGCCTTTGCCAGGGGACTCGGAGGGCTCCAGCGCCGCTGCTGGAGGCCTCTCGGAGGTCCGCCGCCCCCGTCGATGCAGGCTTTCCCAGGGTGGACAGGCCCACCAGGGGAAGGCTTCCCCCAGTAGGACCGGTCTACTCCCCAGGCTTTCCCAGGGAGTAGACCAGGCCTACCCGGGGAAGCCCTCCCCTGGTAGGCCCGGTCCATGCCTGCGTTGGCAGGGGGGACCTCCGGAGGCCTTCCCTGCTGCCATGGGAGGCCTCTCGGAGGCCCCCCGCTGCTGATAGTGCTTCGAAGGCACTATTGACGGCAGTGGCGGACCTCCAGGAGGCCTCCCATGGCAGCAGGGAAGGTCTCCGGAGGTTACCGTGCCACCGCCACCACTGTTGGGAGCTGAGCCGCGCCAGGCGATCCTGGCCGTGCTTGGACTCCTGGGAGTCCGAGCATGGCTGGGATTGCCCGGTTCGGTGTGGCTCCCAGCAGTGGGGGTGGGGGACCTCCGGATGCCTTCCAGGCGGAGAAGCCCTGGAAAGCATCCGGCGGTCTCCCCCACCACTACTGCTGCTGCTGGGAGCCTTCGGAGCTCTCAAAGGGCTTCTTCCAATGTTGGGGGGAGAGCCCTTTGAGAGCTCAGAAGGCAAAAAAGCAGGGAGAAAGGGCAGGAAATTTGGGAGGGAAAGCCCTTTGAGACCTCCGGAGAAGCCCTGGAAGGCATCCGGAGGTCCCCCCCCCCCCCGCCGCCGCCGCTGCTGCTGGGAGCTGAGCCATGCCTGGCGATCCCAGCCATGCTTGGACTCCTGGAAGATGAACTGCATGAAGTATGCTTGGAAAACATCCCTAAGAAAGGAAAAGCAACAGACAAGGAAAACTGAAACCAGTTGGAAAAGAAGGAATGACTCTTTTCCTTCTCCCTTGAGGAATTTCCAAGAAATCTCTGTCAAATGGATCAAAGCAATGGGAGGCTTGAGTACTCTGTGTGCAAGGAAAAGTTCAACTGTCACGCCAGTCTATGAGCTCACTGGGAAGCCCATGATGGAAGGAAGCTACGGAAACACTCAGAATACAGCAAATATCTCTATAAGAATTCGTGGAAAAGAGGACAATAAAGGAAGAAGAAGAAGAAAGATAGATAGATAGAGGAAGAAGAGGATTACTGCAAGAGGTCCCAACTATGGTGATGGGGAACACAATCAATTTGTATTTTGGCTTATGTATTTTATGAGAATCCACACAGGAGAGAAACCCTATAAATGCTTGCAGTGTGGAAAGAGCTTCCATCACAGAGCAAATCTAAGAACTCATCACAGAATCCACACAAAGGGAGAAATGTTGCTGAAGTGTGGAGAGTGAGCAGAGACCTTTGAACAGAGAATGTACCTTATAAATCATCAAAGAATCCACACAGCAGAGAATGATGCAAAATTATTCACACTTTGAACATTAGAATTTATTTATTTATTTATTTACACATTTATTTACGTATTTACGTATTTACTTCTTTATTTATTTATTTATTTATTTATTTACTTACTTACTTACTTACTTACTTACTTACTTACTTACTTACTTACTTACTTACTTACTTACTATCCCGCCCATCTAGCCGTTTTGACTAGTCTGGGTGGCATACATCAAACACAACAAAAACAATGAAAATAATATCAACATCCAAAAAATTAAATAATTGTTCAAGATGGAAAAGAAAAATAAATCAAATAATGGCCTGAGGGAGGGCCTGCCTAAACAGCCATGTTTTAAATTGGCTTTTAAAGACACCCAGTGAAGGGGCCGTACGGATCTCTGAAGGTACATTGTTCCACAATGGAGGAGCCATCACCAAGAAGGCCTGGCTTCTTGTTTTTTCCTTCTGGGCCTCTCTCGGCATTAGTAGCACCTCCCTCAGTAGCACCTCCAGACTAGATCGAGTGAACCGGGTAGACTTTGGTAGGAGAAGGCGTTCTGTCAAATAGTGAGGTCCTAAATGGTTTAGGTCTTTATAAGTAATCATTAAAACTTTGGAATCGACGCGGAAGCGTAAGAGCAGTCAATGCAATGCAGCCAGGGTGGAAGAGATATGATGGTGTTTCCTCACCCCACTAAGAAGTCTGGCTGCTGCATTCTGCACCAATTGAAGTTTCCGCATCAGTCTCAAATGTTGCCCCACGTAGAGCGCAATACAGTGGTCTAATCTTGAGATTACAAGCACATGCACTAAAGTGGTGAGTGCCCCAATATCAAGATAGGGACACAGCTGGGCAATCCACCTAAGGTGGAAATAGGCGGATCGGACCACTGACGCCACCTGAGTTTCCATGGTAAGCACTAGGTCCAGATGTATCCCCAAGCTACGAACCTCACTCTTCGCGGTGAGAGTTACCCCCCCCCAAATGAAAGGGAGTTTCCCAAATCCCTGATGGTGGGGCCACCCACCCTAGTATTTCTGACTTGTCCGGGTTCAGCCTCAACCCATTTTCCTGCATCCATTGCAGAACAGCCTCCAAGCAGCACTGAAGGGACATGATGGCATCACCTGCAGTTGGTGAAAAGGAGATGTAGAGCTGTGTGTCATCAGCATACTGATGACACGATGCCCCACATCCCCTGATGACCCCACCCAGCTGCCTCATATAGATATTAAACAGCATTGGGGAGATTATCGAGCCCTGCAGAACCCCACAATTGAGGTTCCACCGAGCCGAAACCCTCTCCCCAAGCTGTACTCTCTGAGGACAGTCCCCCAAGAAGGATTGGAGCCAAGCAAACACCAGGCCACCTATTCCCAACTCGGAGAGCCTCCTCAGGAGGATACCATGGTCAAAAGGTGGCTGAGATATCAAGGAGGGCCAGCAGGGACGTTTTTCCCCTCTCGGCCTCCCTCAATAGGTCATCATACAGGGTGACCAATGCCATTTCTGTACCATGGCGCGGCCTGAAACCCAACTTGAATGGATCCAGGGCATTTGTTTCATCCAAGTGAGCCTGAAGATGATCAGCCACCACCCTGATCAGGAACCCTGCCCTCAAGGAAAGACGCATTGATTATTGCTCTTGCCCGTTCTGTTGTTATAGGCCTGGCTGTTTTGATTAGCCAGGCCGGGCAAGGGTCAAGGGATGAGGTGGTGGCACGACAGCGATCAAGTACCTTGTCCACAATCTCTGGTGTCACCGGCTGAAAATGATCAAATCTCACTGGGCAAGGCGGAGCGCTGGACATCTCTGCTCGATCCACTGTATCCAAAAAAGGAGAGAGTTCCCGGCGGATGGCCTCCACTTTAGATTTTAAAAATGCTGCAAATTGGTCTGGTGAGATACTAGGGGGAGGCCCATCACCTAGACCAATTCTGGATAGGTCGTGAACTATGCAGAAGAGCTCTGCCTGCTGATTTGAAGCTTTGCTCATCCGGTCAGTAAAGTGTGCTCGCATAGCAGCTTTTATCTTAGCTAGGTAACGATTAGTCACAACCCTGACAGCTACTCAGTTCTGAACTGTCGGGTCTCCTCTCCATTTGCACTCTAGCCTTCTCCTACAGCGGACCCTCGACTTACAGACGGCTCGACTTACAGACTTTTCGAGTTACAGACTTCTCTGGCTGCAAAATTTAGATTCGACTTGCAGCCGGAGAATCGACTTACAGACTAGAAAAAAGCCAAAATGGAACAAAAATGGAACAAAAACGTCCAGTTATGGGATTAATCGGTTTTCAATGGAGACTCGTCCTACAGACTTTTCGACCTGCAGCCACCATTCCAATACAGATTAATTCCGTAAGTAGAGGGTCCACTGTATTTTGCTTCATCATTCTCAGGTCATGATTAAACCAGGACGCAGGCCGAGCTCTGCATAGGAGAAGTCGTTTAGGAACAATTGTGTTTACACCCCTGGTAGCGATGGTAAACCATCCGTTAACCAGAGCCTCAACAGGAGCACTGGTCAGATCAGCTGAAACCCCTCTCATGGCATCCTGGAATCCTATAGAATCCAGTAGCCTTCGAGGGCAGACCATTAAAATAAGTCCACCCTGTGAGGAGAGAGGGCCAATGAGAAGTTACATTTTATTAGGTGGTGGTCTGCCCATGACAAGGGCATGGACCCCCCTCCCCGTCTATCCATGTTTCTGTTAGGCACGCCAGGTCTGCATCCTCCTCCAGAATACGATCATATATAAGCTAGAATTTATTAGATACAGACCTGGTGTTCAGCAGCACCAGTTTCAGAGTGGAAGGTGAACTGATCTGACCACCTTGATATTGTCGTTTGGTCACAGACCCAGAACAGTGAACAGCCTTCAAACATCTGTTCACCGTTCTTCTGAAATGAGTAGCAGCTGTGCCAGTGCCATAATAATAACGGAGTAGTTAACATAAAAAATAATACATAAAGTAATACAAAAAAATACAACAAAAAACAGAACATCAAAATAAATAAAATAAAATAAATATAAAATAAACCCACAGTTATTACCCCCTCATATAGTCCTGTTCTGCCTCACTTCGTTCAGGACTTTTGTCCGTCCTGTTGTTTTTGTAATAGATGTTATTAGAGTCATAAAAGTGAAAGTGTAGTTCTTATAGAAAAGGCATGCTTCAAGAGTTTCATCAGAAAAGAGAGGGAGACATCGTAGCACAAAGATTAAAGCTGGCAGCAGCAAAGCAAAGCGTTCTGCTTATATACTGCTCCATACCGTTTCAAGCACTCTCTGGGTGGTTTACAAGTTAATGATGCAGGCTACACATTGCTCCCCCCAGCAAGCTGGGTACTCATTTTACCGACCTCGGCAGGATAGAAGGCTGAGTCACCTTGAGCCGGCTACCTGGGATTTGAACCCCGGGTCGTGAGCAGTTTTAGGTGTAGTACAGCAGTTTAACCACAGTGCCACGAGGCTCTACAGTAGTGCTACTATTGCCCTTCTCTTCCCTCAGAGAACAGTTTTTATAGCTCCCAACACAGCGTCTCACAAATACAACCAGCAAAGACCCATGGACAGTGGATTTTTTTCGCCCCCAAGGCAGATTTTCCAACTCCACGAGGCCGATTGTCGGCTCACTCTCAAATGGAGCCCTGGACACAATGACCTACTCCACGAGACCTCCTGACATCCCCAAAATTTCACAGGTATCCTTCTGCAACTGCAAAGAACTCAGCGGCTTTCTGATGCTCTCCAGGCTCTCCTTGGCTATCCTCTCCCTCCTCGCCAGTCTCCAACAGTCTCCAGCGGTGGCCCCCTCGATCTACATGTCCTCCTTCCGCTGGTCGGCCAGATTCCAAAACCTACATTCCGAGCTTAGCGTCGGTCTTTGTTCTCGCACACACGCACTCACCCCACCGCTTGTTCCACAGCTTAAGCCCACAACGTCAGCCTCCAAAACAGCCTTTTTTCGCCCGGACAACCCAGCACAGCACAACAGCATTGGATCAGGTAAGAGACCCAACAGGCAACGTAAAGAAGAAGAGGACAGAACAGAGAGGAAACAAAATAAAAATAAAAATAAACAAACTGGTATGGTGGGGACAAACGCTATCAACCCATCACCGGCGCCATCTGAGGGCAGATAATAGAAGCATTTATTATCTAGATGGAGACTATAATCATGTTTTGTTAAGATAAAGTCCGGGGAAATACATTTCTTGCTCTCATTAAAAAAGCATAGCGTGCATCCTGAATTTATATTTTTCAGATACTTTTTTTTTTTAAAAATAATATTTGCACTACAACTCTCAGAATTCACCAGGAATTTCCCCAGCCAGAATTCAGGCAGCTGTAAACAAAACCCCAAATCCACAGTTACACCCGTGACCCTTTGCTAAATCCCAAAGGAGCTGCAAGGAATAAGGGGACTGGTAGTCTCTTCTCATTAGGCACTGTACAGGGTGTCTTAAAAACTAGCAGTCCCCTAATTCCATGCAGCTCCCATGGGGCTTTGCCATCTCCATCCATCCCCCCCAGAATGTAGCCAAGTAACTGTTCCTCTGAAGCAAAACAGATGAATCTCAGAGATTATTGAAGAAATAGGATACAAGACAGAGGGTTATATTTGATGCCCAACTTAAAAGTAAAGGTTACCGCCGATATACACAGGAAGATTAAAACATACATACACCACTGGCAGGATAGCTGAGGGAGATGAATTCAGAGGTTTGATTCACCACTGTGCTCCCTAGGACAAGAGCCAGCCTGTGTAACCTTGTGCAAGCTGTACAGTCCCAAGGCACCCCTAGAACAAGGGAACGGGAAAGCGTTTCTGGGCACTCTATACTCAGAAGAGTTTCAAAATGTGGAAAAGGCTACCCTAAGATAGGATTGATTTGACAGCCCTTAATAATTGTTATTTATTATTATGACTAAACCACCTATCTGATCTTTGATTAAGTACCCATTCAACCAAAGGAATATTGGATGAACATCATACATTGTCCAAGAAACAGAATATGAAGCAGAGAAACACGTTTCACAGGAAGCAAGTCAGTGAATCTCTCCAAACCAATTCATCATCCACCACAGCCTTGTCAGTGGGCAGCAGGAGCCGAACTGGGCACAGAACGGAGAAGAGGATGGACTCCTGCCATATGAGACTTCTTTTCCGATTCACACCACAACCTGCTTGCTATTTTTTTCCATAATATATTGTCATTGTAAGTATATACTGTACATAGTATACACATAGAATGAAATTCACACTGACACCCAGAGACCAGACCCACATGCAAGCACATAAAATATCCTCAACTCCTCACCCACTAAAAATCCCCCACTAGATATCTGCACTGCAGGCTAAGTAACGCTGTCCAACTGTTCACTGCTGGTGGTCTCTAAGTTCATAATTAAGTGCAATTATAGCTCTGGGATAAAAAATATTCAGAAAACGTGTGGTCGGAGTCTTAATTGTTCTGTATCTTCTGCCAGACTGCAACTATCCCAAAGAATAGACATTGCAGGCATACCTTCTGTTTAGTTTTCATTAAATATGAGTTTGTGGGACGTGGTGGCGCTGTGGGCTAAACTGCAGAAGCCTTTGTGTGCTGCAGGGTTAGAAGACCAGCAGTCGTAAGATCGAATCCACATGATGGAGTGAGCTCCCATCACTTTATCCCAGCTCCTCGCCAACCTAGCAGTTCGAAAGCATGTAAATGCAAGTAGATAAATAGGTATCACCTCGGTGGGAAGGTAAACGGCATTCCGTGTATAGCCACACTGGCCACATGACAACGGAAACTGTCTTCAGACAAACACTGGCTCTATGGCTTGGAAACGGGGATGAGCACCGCTCCCTAGAGTTGAACACGACTAAAATGTTAAGGGGAACCTTTACCTTTAAATATGAGTTTTATCTGTTACTATTTCTCTTCATATTATTTTTTCCCGCTTCAGGCAGGCCTTGAAGCAGTCAGTTATCTCAGAAATGCTGGTTTATCAGAAATCAGAGATTTATAAATGTTTTTGATTTTTTTTATACTTCATTGTTTAATCTTAATCTATGTTTAATGGTTTCTTAGCTGTTTTATTTGCCTTTTCCCTAGGAAGCTGGGCTGAGAATGAAGGCCAGGTATGCTTGCATGGACATTTTGCTGAGGAGTTTTTTTTCCTATGCTGGGCTTTCTTTTGATCCCCCCCCCCCACTGCATGGCCTGGGGGTGGGGCCTAGGTGGTGGGGCTTTCTACTTTAAATAAGGGTGTCTCAGGACCGCGCGCCTAATGGCGTGTGAAATTCTAAAATTCTCTGACTCTATCTCTGACCCTAATATGGTAAATAGGAAAGCTAATTAGAATTGCATACACCTGGGAGGCAGGAAAGTTTTAAGGGTCAGATCATACTTCCGCACTATTAAAGAGCAGGCCGGGTAGGTGGGGCTCGTCAGCATGGAAGGCAGCCCATCTAAGAGAAGGAAAACTCTGATTTCAAACCTCCACTGCCTTGTGGCTATATCCACTCATGGAAAAGGCTTCCGGAGTTAACCTCGAGGCAAAATCCGAAGCTGGAGTCCCGAAGGCAGCTCGTGTCGTTCTGCCAACTCCTGCAAGGTTGCTGGAACCAGTTGTATTGGCTCTTGCCTTTCCATTTGACCATTTCAGCAATGTGGAGAGGGGGGATCTGCTGCTTGGGTAATAGCCTATCCTCCATATTACTTTACCTGGGTTTCATGCTCTGGAGAGAACACTCCTCGATACAGAGCATGTTACCATGGTCTCTCGACATGGAAGGATACCTATGATGATATGTTTTATTTATGTAATGTTTTTACATTTGTTGTTTTATCTGTTGTGATCTGCCTTAGGTCCCCAATGGGGGGATAAGGTGGCATATAAATTAAATAAATAAATAAATAAATAATTAAATATATAAATAAATTAAACAATACATACATACATACATACATACATACATACATACATACATACATACATACATACATACATACATACATACATACATACATACTATAAATTGCAGTGAGTGCTATCCATTTAGGCAAAAGGTGGGATGTAAATATGATTCATAAATTTAAAAAATCCACTTTCATTTCATAAAACAACAGTTTCTCTGCCCTCCTACTGTGATTAGATGAAACAAATATTGTGCGCAGTCTTTCTCTCTTCCCCTTTCATGGTATCCCACCTTTCTCTGCAATCTGGGACTCAAGGCGGCTCAGAGCAGATTTGAAAAGGGCACAAAGACGGACAGAGACAAACAATAAAAAAGCCCACATCTATCCATTAAAAGTGTATTTCCTATGTGCTGCTGGAGAGATAACTCAAGGGATTTTAGGCCTCTGACTGCGGGGTTCTGGGTTCAAGTTCTTCCTTGACAAGCGGCTGGACTTCATGCTCCAGAGAATGATGGTCCTCCAAAGGAGGTAGAGCCCTGAATCCTAGTTCCTAGATGAGCAGACAGGAAGTCTAGAAGTCACTTCCTGTTTCCGCCCCGAAGGTGAGCCCCTCTTTTCCTTCCCGGAAGAGCCCCCTCCCTCCTTCAGAGTTCCGGGCGGGAGTGAAGGCGCCTCTTAGGGAAGCCGCGAAGCCCCCGGGAAGGGGAGAAAGAGGGGAGGTGGGGCAGCGCTTGGAGAAGCTGGTTGTGGGGCTTGGATTGAGGGAGAAAGAGAGGTGAGAGCGTTGGGAGAAGGAAAGGGGGAAGAAGGGGAGCCCTGAGCTGGCGGGGAGTCCCTGGAAGACCCTCCCTCCCTTCTCTCTCTCTCTTCCTCCCTCCAAGGCCAGGGCAGGTGAACCTTCTCCGGGGATCGTCCTCCTCCTCCTCGGGGGCTCCTTCCTCCGCAGTTTGAAAATACAGTACAACAAAGGAGATTGGACAATGCTAAATGCAGTGAAATCATAGCAGTCAATTCAGGACAGGTAGTATTCCATCATCTTAGTTAAAAGCCTGCATTTTAAAAGCAAAGCCCTTGCAGTACCCTTTTCTCTCTCTTCACCCACTTCCCTCTTCCATGCCTTCTTGTGGGCGTTTTGGAATACAGCTGTTTTTTCCCCCTCCTGGAGATTACATTTGCTTGGATCTGCTTCTGGTGAGGCAGGTGACAGTCATGGGACTGTGTGGGGCTGGGAGAGACCTCCAGCAGTCTTGAGTAAACATCCTTTTCTTCCCACAAAGGAGCCTCGGAGGGCTAAAGCACTTCACAGATGGGACAGGCCCCTTCGCCCTCCTCCTCTGCCTGGGAATCCTTCTGTGTTGAAAACAATTTGGGTTTGGACCAGTGAAAAGGGACTTTCTATTTGTAATGCAAATTGTACCATGGGGAGAAGGTAGACCCTGGGGGGGGGGGGTAGAAAAAAATGTGGAGAGCACAAACTTTAGAGAAAAAAGTTTGTAGAGTGGGGTTGTGTGGTCAGTTGTTTTCTCCTCCTTCAATCTCTGTTTCACATAAAGGAACCATTCCCAAGCCTTGAGCTTGACCCTGACTTTTGGTATGTCTTTGCTTTTCCTACAGAAGGCGGTCCATTTGCTTCCATTCTTTTGGCTCCTATTGGAGATGAAAGTGGAGGTCTCAGCCAGTTCTGGAGCTGGAAAGGAGCTGAATGACATGGAGGGTTGGAGCAACGAGGAATTCCCAGAAAAAACTGGACAGAACAACCTTGATACGGACTCCCTTAACCCAGAGGTCCAGTGCCAAGATTTTCGGGAATTCAGCTACCAGGAGGATGAAGGGCCCCGAGTGGTTTGTAGCCAACTTCATCGTCTCTGCCGTCAGTGGCTGAAGCCAGAAAAACACACCAAGGCTGAGATGCTGGACCTGATTGTCCTTGAACAGTTCTTGATTGTCCTCCCACCAGCGATGAAGATCTGGGTGAGAGAGTGCAAGCTGGAAACCACTTCCCAGGCCGTGTCCCTGGCGGAAGGTTTCCTCCTGAGCCAGAGAGTGGATAAGGAGGAGTTAGAGGAGCTGGTGAGAGTTCTGGTCTATAGTTTTTTAATAAGTTGCTTAACCAAACATTTCCACTCGTCTTCCTGAATCTGATGTTCTTTCCTCTATTATTTTTTCAATTTGTTCCTCCGTTCTTGTGTTGGGTATCCAGAATTTGCTGTGTGTGAGTTTGTGGTTTTTTTGTACAGGGTTCTTCAGAATCTATCCCTGGCTCCCCTCTGGCAGTGGACTCCCCTTTGTCTCTCAGGCAGAAGCCACAGCTCCCAAGGAACAGGCTGGAGGGGATTGGAGGAGCCGTCTCACAGGGTAAGACCCAGTCAGCCCATTTCTTCTTGATCTCCCTTCTTTGCATCTTTCCAAAGCCTTTGAGGCCTCCTGCATTCAATTCACGAATGTTTTGTTGATGAAAGTAGGAAAATTATTTTTTTAACTAAGTTGGGGAAAAATTCATGTGAATAATAAGAAACCTTTCCTTGCAGGCATTGAAAATATGCAAGGAACCTCTCCCTCATCTCACCTTTGCAGAGGAATGGAAGCTGTATCTGTGCAGCCAGAACAGGTAAAGGGGATTGGATGGGGAGATGGGGAAGGAGCCTCGGCACCTTTGTTTCCTGTCTGCCTTCTCGTCTGGATACCGTTTGCTCCCTTCTATTCACTCCTTTCAATATTATGTAGTAAATGGTCCGGCGGTTTCCTCAGGGAATAGTTAAGTCAGGCCTCGGATTCCCAGGCCACTTTTTGTGCTTAGAGAAGGGCGTACACCAATTCGTCCCAGTTTGTGTCGGGCTGTGGCTCCCCTCCGCTGCCTCTTTATCCGATCAACCTCTCACTCACCTGAACTTGCTTGCTTTTCCCACATCCTCAACTGATCTCCTAGTTACCAGCAAGAGCACAGACTTCTCTGCCCTGCCATTTACTCTTGAGTGGCAGGTCAGCCAAGGGTGGGGTGGGGCCGTGAGGCCTGAGCTGCTTCTGGGCCTGGAGGGGGTGCAGGAAGTGAAGGTGCTGGGCCTGGTGAGTCGCTGGTTGAGCCAGAAGAGGTAGGGCATGGGACCAGCAGTACCTGTGCCGCCCCTCTTATGCACTAGGACAAACCGGTTCGTGCCCATCTCTAATTGTGTTAATTCTCTTCTTGGCGGTATTTAGTGAGAGTCGAACAACAGCATTCTCTCTGAGGATGAAAGGCTTCCTCTTCTTTCAGGGTCCTGTAACCTTTGACGAAGTTGCCGTGAATTTCACAGAGGCGGAGTGGGCATTGCTGGATCAGAACCAAAGGGCCTGCCACAGGGACGTTATGGAGGAGACGCGTGAAAATGTGTTGTCTTTGGGTGAGCTTTGCTTTTTTCCCTTCAATCGACAGATCCACAGTGCAAATGGTGTTTCCATTATTTTGGCTTCTATTGGAGAATATGTAGCCTATCACTGCTATGAATGTTCACAAGATGAGAGAGAATTGAACTATGAAACTTTTTCTTTCTGTTGCACAATGGGTGGCGTTTAGATACTTAAATGCTCAGTCCCACTGCAAATACAAAATAAGACATCTGAAAAACAACTAGTCACTTGAATAGGATATTCCATTTCAGATGTAAAGGTCTATAGCTTAATCCTCACTAATCGATACATTCTCCAGAAAGCAGACAGGAAAGGACCAGTGATAGCTCTGCCTCTTTAGAGAAACAGGGAAAGGAGGTGGGGCCGAAAGGTAGATTTCTAAGAGTATCAGACTAACTGTTGATGCAGAATGTCTGGGAGTCAGGAAGGGGATAGACCGTTCTTTTCTCATGTTTACTTCCAAATTCTCCCTCCTGGTCATTTTGGGGTGTCTAGGGTATTAGGGGAGATGTCAACCTGTTCAGCATCCTGAGGTGCCCCCTTCCAATGGGAATTTGTTTATATTATTTCAGCCTGTGAGGGAAGACAAAGCAAGAACCAGGAAGAATTGTGTTGGGTAGGCTTGGAAAGAATTGTTTGTAAAGAGAGTCATCTTCAAGGAAGGAGAAGTGAAACAAATACACACAGTAGAAATGAAGATTTTGCTTTTCCACTCAGAGATTCGCAAGATGCTCTGCTTCAGGAAAACAGAGAGAAAAGGAAGGAAACGGGTAAATGTTCTTTGTACGGAAATAACTGTAGTCTAAGTGCTGCTTGGACAATCCACACGGGAGGGAGACCGTTGAAAACCCCAGAAGGTGCCAAGAGTCTTTGTGATCATTCACCCTTTGGAATTCATCAAACTTTTCAGAGCTTTGAAAGTAGAAAGAGCTTTCAGCACAGCCCAAACCTTGTTTTCCCTCAGGAAAATGACACAGAGAAACCCTTTAAATGTGTAGAGTGTGGAAAGAGCTTCAGTCACAGGAAGTCCCTCGCTCATCATCTGAGGATCCACACTGGGGATAAGCCATTTAAATGCTTCGAATGTGGAAAGAGCTTCTACCAGAGCGGACACCTTGCCAGCCATGTGAAAATCCACACAGGGGAGAAACCTTTTAAATGCCTGGAATGTGGAAAGTGCTTCAGTCACAGCACACACCTGGTTCGCCATATGAGGATCCACACCGGGGAGAAACCTTTTACATGTCTGGAATGTGGGAAGAGCTTCAGGCAGACCGCGCACCTCACTTCTCATCAAAGAAGCCACAGAGAGAAAGAGAGAAAGAGCTACCAGCACCAGCCGAACCTTGTTTTCCTTCAGGGAACTGACACAGAGAAACCTTTTAAATGTGTAGAGTGTGGAAAGAGCTTCGGTTACAGCACACAACTGATTCGCCATATGAGGATCCACACAGGGGATAAACCTTTTACATGTCTGGAATGTGGGAAGAGTTTCGGCCACAGCAAAACCCTGAAAAACCACATGAGAATCCACACAGGGGAGAAACCGTTTGTGTGCTTGGAATGTGGGAAGAGCTTCAGGCAGACCGCGCACCTCACTTCTCATCAAAGAAGCCACAGAGAGAAAGAGAGAAAGAGCTACCAGCACCAGCCGAACCTTGTTTTCCTTCAGGGAACTGACACAGAGAAACCTTTTAAATGTGTAGATTGTGGAAAGAGCTTCGGTTACAGAACACACCTGGTTCGCCATAAGAGGATCCACACAGGGGAGAAACCTTTTACATGTCTGGAATGTGGGAAGAGTTTCGGCCACAGCAAAACCCTGAAAAACCACATGAGAATCCACACAGGGGAGAAACCATTTTCGTGCTTGGAATGTGGGAAGAGCTTCAGGCAGAGCGCGCACCTCACTGCTCATCAAAGTAGCCACAGAGAGAAAGAGAGAAAGAGTTTCCAAAACAGACCGAACCTTGTTTTCCTTCAGGGAACTGACAAAGAGAAAACTTTTAAATGTGTAGAGTGTGGAAAGAGCTTCCGTTACAGCACACAACTGATTCGCCATATGAGGATCCACACCGGGGAGAAACCTTTTACATGTCTGGAATGTGGGAAGAGTTTCGGCCACAGCAAAACCCTGAAAAACCACATGAGAATCCACACAGGGGAGAAACCGTTTGCGTGCTTGGAATGTGGGAAGAGCTTCAGGCAGAGCGCGCACCTCACTTCTCATCAAAGAAGCCACAGAGAGAGAGAAAGAAAAGTTCAAGTGCTTGGAGGGTCACGAGACCTTCAAGAAGGGAAGGCATCTGATTTCCCATCGAAACATTCACCCCCGTGAGAACTTGTCAGGTCTGCGTCCAGATATTGCATCAGGGAAAGATTGAATTCTGTTTCCTATAGAAACAAAGAATGAGAACAGATTTTTGTAGTTCCCAAAGAAACATTCGGGCGGAATCTGATTTTCTAATGACTGCCGTGGATTGTCCTCTTTTCCCCTTCACTGTCCTTTTTCCTACACCAAAAAGCAAACAAAACAAAACCATGGAAATGCAGTTCCCTTTCTGAGATGAGCCCTCCAACCCTCTCCCCCCAACCCCAAAAGGCCTTTCCCCCCTTTGTCCCCAACGTCCCCAAAGAACCATCCCTGGGATGAGAGTTCTGCTTTCTCACCCCCAGAAGCAACTTTTTCTCAGCTAGGGGTGCAAACACCCCCCTCCCATTTTACATATGCCCTTAAGATATGTGGCCACCCTCTCTGTGGCCGTGAGAAATAGGGACACTCTCCCTTTGGGGGTCAGCTCTGTACTGGTTTCTCTTGCCTGCCTGCCTTCCTGCTTTTTTGCTCCTCATTCAACTTACCGGGGATGCAGGGGTCCTTTCCTCCTGTACTCTTTACTTTCTTTCCCTTCTCCTGGATGCTCCCCATTGTGTGAAAGCACAAGAACGAGAACCCCAGCAGCTTGAAGCTTGCCTTTGGTTTTGAAAAAGCATCGCATGTCACCCTAGAGTAGGCACATTGACTCTTGTGGTGATTGGACAAGTCCACTCCTTCATAAGTTGCCATGATTCCAATAAGCCTCCTGTTGTTGTGATTTCCTCCGTTAAGCTACAGCGTTTCAGCCATTGCACCATAATGGCTGCTGGATGGCCTTCTGTGTAGCTAGGAAAGCCTGTTTTCTAGATGAAATCTTGTTGATTCTAATAGGCCCCTGTAAGAAGGTTCGGGATTTGACTTTGGCTGTTCCTCTTTTTGTAACACAAAAGATGAGTCTGGATTATGGATAAACAAACTTTTATTAACATAGCCAACTGTTTGTTTAACTCATTTGAACAACATACCGATAACTGGGGAGGTGAATTCTCCCATAATCACAACAACGATTTCTCACTATTAACGTCTCTTAATAATATGTTCTCGCCTCCTTCTCTTGATTGGTTGGATCTCTCAGACAACGGTTTCGCACAGCACATGGGGTCCAGCAGCACGGGTGGCGAGCCCAATCTCCTCCTAACGTTTTTTTCCTTCATCAATCTCGGGTCTACTGGATAAACTGGCCGTTCCAGACCTCAACCCTTTGGATATACTAAAACTGTCCATTCTTCTGGACTCAGCCTGGGTATTATCGGCTTCACCTTGTCTTTTGTCGACGTTTCCTCTCTTTCCTCATCTACACTCTCAGCTGTTCTCTTTCTAGGTACCGGGAAGACCTGGACACTTTTATCGGCTTTCTCCCTTGTGTTCTCTTTAAACACTGTAATCCTTTCAGTCTCTTTGGACTCCTTGCCCACTTCGGTAGTTAGGAATATGTTGACTCTTTCCCTGTCAACTCCTGATCGCCTTTCCTCTCCCCATTCTACACCGACTAACTGTCCCAACTGGTCCCCTCTCTCACGCCTCTCCTTCCCTCGAGACACCACTAGTTCTTCCGTGCGGCTGTCATCCTCCACTTTCTCCGCATGCACTTCTGTTACTTGCTCTGTCACTTGTTTTAACTTCTTCCTTTCCTGTTTTCGTGATTTCCCTTGTTTGCTCTATGCTATGTTCGTGAGAGGACGGCTCACTCCCGGTCCTGTCCCTTTTTCTTTTAATTAAGTTTTTATTTTTTAACAAAAGGGGTGACAGAAAGGAAAAGGGGAGTTGAGGTTAAAGGGGAAAAAGAGAAACAGTCACATACTAACATCCATTCTATACCTATTGCAATATCAAAATTCCACGTTACTCTATTTACTCTTTTCTGCCTTCTAGGTTTAAGTTCACATTTCAATATATGCTATTCATACGTTGCCTGTTGATTTAGTCCACTTATAAAATAAGTCCCATCTTTCTGTTGCCTTTTGTAAAGGACAGTCCTTCATGACTTCTGATAAAATGTCCATTTCTGCTATTTCCCGTATCTTTTCAATAAAATCTTGTTTCGGTATCGTCGGACTTTTCCAATTTTTGGCATAGAGAATTCTTGCTGCAGTAACAATATATATAACTATATGTTCCTTTGACTTATCTATGTTATCAGGTATCATACTCAATAAGAACAATTCTGGGTTTAGTGGTGCGAGCAAACACGGTGCTCGAAAGCACGTGTGAAAGCCTGGACAGAGAGCAATCAGGAGTTTGCACACGCTAAAATGGGCTGAGAGAATCCTGGAGCTCAGCTAGCCGTGCTACAACCCTCCTTCTTACAAGTCTGCCCACATAAGAACACCCTTGTACTCTCAGATACTACTGTTAGAAGAACATGTGGGCTTTGTAGTCCTTAGACTTAACTAGCACCACAGGCAGGACTCCTTAAGTACAGTGGGGTCTTGACTTAAGAACGACTTGAGTTAAGAACATTTTGACTTAAGAACCGCTCTCATAGGAAAATATTGACTTGACTTAAGTACTTAGATTTGAGTTAAGAACTGAAAAAAACCCATGTGGGAGGCAGGGAAAGTGCAAAAAGTGAACTTTCAGTTAACTGTTGGCCAGTGAAAAGGGTGCCTGTCTGCTTCCTCACTCCTCCCAGCGTTTAGAGAGTGGATTGGGAGTCTTCAGACTGCCTGGTACTGCCTGGACTGTATTTTCCCTGCCTTCCCTGGACCTTTCTTGACCTAAGAAAAAAAAGAAACAAAATATCCCCCTCTAGTGGTCGAAGGCGGAATAGCAGCTTCCCATTAGTTTCTATGGACGGAAAAGAGCAGATACGGATTAAATGGTTTTCAATGCATTCCTATGGGAAATGCAGATTTGACTTGAAAACTTTTTGACTTGAGAACCGCCTTCCAATACGGATTAAGTTCTCAAGTCAAGACCCCACTGTATGCTAGGCCGAGGCAGCACTCTCAGATGACCCTAAGACAAGTGTACTGTTCAGGAAACCAATTGACTTTTATAATAATTATTTTATTAAAAAATAAGCATGTTACTAGGTATCAAAACCAAACTAAGCCAAGGCAAGTCAATAAGCATGGTGTTAGTTATTTACAACTCTGTAGTGAGGCAAAGAAAACATGAAAAATAGAAAAGTGTTCAAAAACCTTACAAGAATACAAAAAGCCATTAAAAAGAATAACACCAGTTACAGTCCAGTAATTCATCAGGAAAAACAAAATAATCCAAACATGTTATAAAAAGGCTATAGTCCTCAGTGATTCTGTAGAATAAAAATCCTGTACCAAAAAGAAAAAATCAGTAAATGTCCCATTGTCCTTAGAAAATTTACAAGAGCATAGTCCATATGAAGTATTCCAAAAATAAGAGTTCATAGAGAAATAATCCATAGTCCTTAGGAAAAAGCCCATAGGTCCAAGGGTAATCCAGTATAGTATAAGGATCAGTCCATGTAAAGAGTAGTCACGATAGACTTCAGGGTTGGTCATGAAAGACATTAGAATGAGTCACGAATGACTGAAGAGTTGGTCTTGAAAGACAATGTCCATAGGCAAAAAGTTCCTTTTTCAAGAGTAACTGGCAAGGGCTTATCGCACCTTCCCACAATGTCATCCAATCAGAGTTTGTTACTAGGCAAACAGTCCTGTTGCAGCACATGACTTCTTTCCCATAAACACCAGATGTTATTTGGGTACTGTGGTTTAGCAAAGAGTCACAACAATTCCCATCTATCTAATCACACCGAGTCCTTTCTCAGGCTCTCAGAGTAACATTCTCTCTGCTCGCCTAGAAAACAACCTGTCAGCATAGCATAGATACTTTATACTAAGAACAAGATGGAACCTCTCTTGCTCATTTCTTAATTACAAAACCCATATTCCTTACAAGATTTTAATTCAAAAACCCATCTCATCACAAGTGGCACCTTACAAAGCAATATTTGTTGCAACACAGCATGTACTCTTTTCCAATACTGTTTCGCTACTCTGCATGACCACCACATATGATAATAGCTTCCCACCTGTGCTTCACATTTCCAGCACATATTCGATACATTTGTGTACATCTTTGACAATTTCTCTGGAGTCATATGCCACCTGTAAAACATCTTGTATATATTCTCTTTAAAATTAACCGACCTTGTAAGCTTTATATTATTTTGCCATATTTTCAACCGTTGATCGATATCAGTATTATGCCCTATGTTTTGTGCCCACTTGATCATACATTCTTTAACCATTTCATCTTGCATTTTAATTTCTAACAGGTAGCTATACATTTTCGTAATTATTTTATCTTTTGAACCTAATAAAAGCTTATCAAACATTGTTTGTTCTGAGTAGAAACCTTCTTTTTTGTCTTTTGTATATCTAGATTCCAGCTGTGCTCTGGGCCACCAGTCTATATAGATATTCTGTGACTCTAGCTTTTCTTTAGACCTTAATTCACCATCTTTTTAAATAAATCTTGGTATCTTAAAAGTTTTGCTTTTGTCATAAGATTAGATTGTGTAAAGGCCTCTATAAGTGACACCCATATCGGTATTTTACAGTAGATTTGTTGTATAATCTTTCTCCAAATTCCCAATAGAGCTTTTCTTATCATATGTAAATTAAAGTGCTTTTGCTCCTTATCTTTTTTATACCACAGGTAAGCGTGCCAACCTAATTGTAGATCGTGCCCTTCCAAGTTAAGTAATCTATCATTTTCCAAAATTATCCATTCTTTTATCCAATCTAAAATACAGGATCTATAATACAGAACCCAGTCTGGAAGGCCAAAGCCACCCCTCTGTTTATCATCTTGCATTGCCTTAATTTTAATTCTTGGTTTTTTACCTTGCCATATAAATCTCATGATTATCTTGTTAAATTTTTGGAAAAAGGACTGTTTTAATATGATAGGTATTGACTGAAAAAAAATAGGATTTTTGGCAAGACGTTCATTTTGATCGTCACAATCCTTCCCAGCAACGATAATTGTAATTTATTCCATTTCTCCAAATTGTTCTGTATCTCCTTCATCAATTTCATATAATTATCTTTAAATAATGTGCTCGTCCTCTTTGTAATTTGTATCCCTAGATATCGAATCCTCTTTCCCTCTTGGAAGTTCGTCTTCTCTATTAGCTTTTGCCATTCTTGTTCTGTTATATTTTTAGTAAGCATTTTTGTCTTCTTTTGGTTTATTCTCATTCCTGCCATATCACCAAAGTTTTTTAACATTGACATCAAATCTTCTATTGACTGCACTGGATCTTCTAATATAATGACTAAGTCATCCGCAAAAGCCTGAAGTTTATAGATTTGGCCTTTTACTTTCAGTCCTTTCAATTCCTTTTTATCTGATTTGTTCATTTAGTATTTCTAGAGTCAAGATAAATAATAGTTGAGAGAGTGGACACCCCTGCCTGGTACCTTTCTGTATTTGTATTTCTTTCGACAGCTCGCTGTTGATTCTCACTTTTGCTTTTTGTTGAGTATATATTGCTTTAATTAACTTCGAAAATCTTTCTCCAACTTGCAGTGTTTCCAACAACTATATCATAAAATTCCAATCAAAATTATCGAAGGCTTTCTCCGCATCCAAGAATATCATGGCCATCTGTTTCTCTGGGTGTGCTTCATAATATTCCAAGGAGTTTAGGACTATCCTTATATTATTTTTCATCTGTCTTTTTGGAAGAAACCCAGACTGATCTTGATGTATTAAGTGGATTAAAATTATTTTCATTCTAGTTGCCAATATGGTCAATATATTTTATAGTCCACATTCAACAATGAAATTGGCCTATAATTTTGAATTTCTTTACCTTCCGTATTTTCCTTATGGATGAGAGAAATTGTCGCTTCAGTCCACCATGTTGTTGGTATTTTCCCCTCTTCAACACATTCTAGCAGCTTCTTAAATGGCTGCAGTAGCACCTCTTCCAGTTCTTTATAATATACCGCTAGTAACCCATCTGGACCTGGTGATTTCCCATTTTTTTTTTGAAGGCTTCTACGATTTCTGCATGTGTTATAGGCTCATTCAAGGACTGAATTTGATCTTTGGTCAATTTCATTTTATTGTGCTTTAATATATATTCTTTCTGGGTTTCTTTGTCAACTTCTTTTTTCTTATATAGCTTCCGATAGAAATCCTTGGCAATCTTTTTTATTTCTTCCTGTTTAAATTTGTCCATTCCTTTTTCATCTTTCAAAGTTCGTATTATTGTCTTCTTCTCTTTCCTTAATTTATATGCTAACCACCTTCCCAGTTTGTTTGCGTTCTCAAAAAAGTATTGCTTTGCAAATTTAAACTTCTTTGCAGTTTCTTTGGTGAGTAATATATTTATCTGGTGTTGTACCCATTTTATCTTCTCTGTCAGTTCTTTATTTGTTGGATTTTGTTTCAACTGGCTCTCCTCTGTCGCTAGTCTGTTTTCCAGAATCTCATATTTTTACCGTCTTTCTCTTTTTTGTTTTGCTGCAAATCTTATGGCTACTGGTCCTGTCCTCACAGCCCCCAAGAAAAAGAGCAGGATCATTAATATTAGTCGTGGTGACTCCAGTTCCCTGCATTATTGACTCAACTGATTTTTATGGGTTTGCAGCTGAAGTTGTTTTTCATTTGCTTGTTTATTAAATCTCTTTTCTTGATGTTTGTAGACAACCTGGAACACGAAACATAGTATAAATGAAAGTTTGAAGAGTAATGTGTAATAACAGTAGCAATAAAAATGATTATGCATTTATTTACTGTCTTGTTTATTCCATTTGTTGCCCATCTGCCTCCTTTGTAGGACCCAGGGCAGCTTACAAATATGTTAAGAACAGGTGCAACGAAAAAGGGCAATGAATTACAAAATCCAATAATTTGTCAGGTGAAAGCAAAGACATAATCAATACAATTGTTTTGTTAACTGCAGCTAGAATGACTAAAAACTGGAACTTTGTGCATTTTTAAATGTCAACCCGTATGAGAGCCACTGTGCGGATAAGTGACGGATTGTTTTAGTTTTTTATCTTCACTTCCCTCCACCTAAGAAGCTTCGCTGAACGGTGAGTATTTGGCCTATTTGGAACGCATTAAACGATGTTTAATGTGTTCCAATGTAAATCGCTGCCCCGTTCAGTGATGCTTCAGCATAGCGAAGGTTAATCCGGAACGGATTAACCTCGCTATGCGAGGCACCACTGTACATTTAAAGGGTTTTGCAGGGTAGGTTTGGGCTGGGGGAATTATGTTTCTGTGCTGTGATTCATTGTGTGTTTTGGTGTGTCTGATGGGTCTTGCAGTGGTAGGGTTTTTTGTTTGTTTGTTTGTCTGGGTTTTTTTGGGTAATTTTTTTCCGGCTGGAACAGATTAATCGCGTTCCAATGCATTCCTATGGGAAATGGTGCTTCAGTGTACAATAATTACTAATTATGACCATCATCCTGGAAAGGATTAAGTTCGTAAGTCGAGGCACCACTATAGCATGGCTTCTGGCTCCATCTAGTGTCTTGTTCTGGTAAGTTCACAACCAGAAATATACATTTCTAGGATTTTTCTTTAAATGTTTTTAATATTTTCAGACCGTGGACAAGGGAATCAGTGGATAAGGCAGTCATACTGTATCAATAAATATCCTCTTACATTATGTTAGGTTTTTTCCACTTCAGATTCTTTATGATGTTTTTGGTCAATGTGGGTTTTGATTTTCTCCTGGTGCAAGACAAAATAAGATTGAAGACGAACTGCATGAAATGTGCTCTGAAAACATCCCTGAGAAAGAGGAGAAGTAACAGACAGAAAAACTGAAATCATTTGGAAAAGAAGGAATGACTCTTTCCCTTCCCCCTTGAGGAATTTCGAAGAAATACCTGTCAAAGAAGAAATGGATCAAAGCAATGGAAGGCTTGAGTGCTCTGTGTGCAAGGAAAACTTCAATTGTCATGCCAGTCTGAAAGCTCACTGGGAAGCCCATGATGGAAAGAAGCTACAGAAAGGCTCAGAATACAGTACAACAAATATCTCTATAAGAATTCATGGAGAATAGGACAATAAAGAAAGAAAAAGATAGAGGAAGAAGAGGATTACTTCAAGAGGTCCCAACTATTGTGGTGGTGAACACAGTCGATTTGTAATTTGGTTTATGTATTTTATGTTTATGTTTAAGTTGTAGTTTAAGAAAAATGAAAACTTTGAAAAATAAATAATAATAATTCTTCGTCCCTGGGAAGAGATATGTGAATCCACACAGGAGAGAAACCATATAAATGTCTGGAATGTGGGAAGAGCTTCAGTGACAGAAGCAACCTTAGTTCCCATCAAGGTATCCACATAGGGAAGAAACCCTATCAGTGCTTGGAGTGCAGAAAGACTTTCAGCCGGAGCAGAGGTCTTGCTCGTCATCTGTGACTCCACAGAGGACAGAAACCCAATAAATGCTGGGAATGTGAAAAGCGCTTTTATCAGAAGGAGCATTACTTTCCACATGAGAATCCACACAGGAGAGAAGCCCTTTAAATGCCTGGAATGCGGGAAGAACTTCCGTAATACAAGCAATCTCCATTTACACCAGACAGTTCACACAGAAGAGAAACCCTTTAAGTGTCTAGAATGTGGAAAGAGCTTTCGTCGCAGCAGGTACTTGGTTTCCCATATGAGAATCCACACAGGAGAGAAACCCTATAAATGCTTGCAGTGTGGAAAGAGATTCTGTCACAGTACAAGTCTAAGAACTCATCACAGAATCCACACAAAGGGAGAAATGTTGCTGAAGTGTGGAGAGTGAATAGAGACCTTTGAACAGAGAATGTACATTATAAATCATTGAAGAATCCACACAGCTGAGAATGATGCATTAGAAGCATTTTTTATCTAAATGGAGACTATAATCATGATTTGTAAAATCAAGTCCAGGGAAACACATTTGTTGCTCACATGAAAAAACATACAGTGCAAATTTATAAAACACATAAAACAAATTTATGTTTTCCAGATACTTTTATTAAAAAATAAATTTTGCACTACAACTTCCAGAATTCACCAGGAATTTCCCCAACCAGAATTCGGGCAGCTGTAATGAAAACCCCAAATCCACAGAGGAGCTACACCTCAATTTTCCCCCCAGAACGTAGCCAAGTAATTTTTCCACTGAAAAGCAAAACAGATGAATCTCAGAGATAATTGAAGAAATAGGATACAAGGCAGAGGGCTAGGTTTAATATGCCTAACTTAAAAGTAAAGGTTGCCCCTATGTACACAGGAAGATTAAAATATGCATACACCCCTGGCGGGATAGCTCAGGGAGTTGAATTCAGAGGTTTAATTCATCACTGTGCTCCCTAAGAAAAGAGCCAGCCTGTGTAACTTTGTGCACGCTTTACAGTCCCAGGGCACAACTAGAACAAGAGAACGGGAAAGCAATTCTGGATACTTTATACTCAGAAGAGTTTCAGTCCCCTAAGACAGGATTGATTTGACAGCACATAATTATTGTTATTTATTATTATGACTAAACCACCTATCTGATCTTTGATTAAATAAAGTACCCATTCAACCAAAGGAAAACTGAATGATCTTCATACATTGTCGAAGTAACAGAATATGAAGCAGAGAGTTAAGTCTTATAAAGCATCTCTTTGGCTGTTATGATGAAACATGAGTTTCGCAGAAAGCAAGTCAGTGAATCTCTCCAAACCAATTCATCATCCACCACAGCCTTGTCAGTGGGCAGCAGGAGCCGAACTGGGCACAGAACGGAGAGGAAGATGGACTCCTGCTGTACGAGACTCCTTTCCGATTAACACCACAACCTGTTTCCTATTTTTTTCTATAATATATTGCCATTGTAAGTATATACAGTACATAGTATACACATACAACGAAACTGACACAGAAACCCAGAGACCAGACCCACACACATAAAAAATCCCCCACTAGGGACACAAACATCTGCACCGCAAGCTAAGTAACACCGTCCAACTGTTCACTGGTGGTGGTCTTTACGTTCATAAATAAGCGCAATTATAGCTCTGGGATGAAAATTATTCCGAAAACATGTGGTCGGACTCTCAATTGTTCTGTCCAACATCTCTCCATGAAAAGTGTCTTTCTTATGTGCTGCTGGAGAGACGGCGCAGGGATTTCAGGCCTCTGACTGCGAGGTTCAGGGTTCAGGTTCTTCCTTGACAAGCGGCTGGACTCGATGATCCAGAGAGTGATGGTCCTCCAAAAGAGGTAGAGCCATAGAATCCTAGTTCCTAGACGAGCAGACTAGAAGTCACTTCCTGTTTCCGCCCCCAAGATGCGCCCCTCTTTTCCTTTCCCGGAAGAGCCCCCTCCCCTCTTGAGAGTTCCAGGTGGAAGTGAAGGCGCCTCTTAGGGAAGCCGGGAAGCCCCCGGGGAGAAGGAGGGGAGGTGGGGCAGCGCTTGGAGAAGCTGGTTGTGGGGCTTGGCTTGAGGGAGAAAGAGAGGCGGAGAGAACGGGAGCCCTGAGCTGGGGGGGGGGGGGAGTCCCTGGAAGACCCTCCCTCCCTTCCTTCCTTCTCTCTTCCTCCCTCCAAGGCCAGGGCAGGTGAACCTTCTCCGGGGATCCTCCCCCAAACTCCCCTCCTCCTCCTCCGAGGGCTCCTTCCTCCGCAGTTTAAAAACCCACACAATTCAACAAAGAAGATTAGAACAATCATACAGTAATTGGACCGAGAACAGAGCAGTCAATTCCGGATAGATAGTATCCCATCATCTTAGTTAAAAGCCTGCATTTTAAAAGGAAAGCCCTTCCAATACCCTTTTCTCTCTCTTCACCCACTTCCCTCTTCCATGCCTTCTTGTGGGCGTTTTGGAATACAGCTGTTTTTCCCCCTCCTGGAGATCACATTTGCTTGGATCTGCTTCTGGTGAGGCAGGTGACAGTCATGGGACCGTGTGGGGCTGAGAGAGACCTCCAGCAGTGTTGAGTAAACATCCTTTTCTTCCCACAAAGGAGCCTCGGAGGGCTAAAGCAATTCACAGATGGGACAGTCCCCTTCGCCCTCCTCCCCTGCCTGTGAACCCTTCCCTGTTGAAGACAATTTGGGTTTCAACCAGTGAAAAGGCACTTTCTATTTGTACCATTGGGAGAAGGTCGTCCCTGGTGGGGTGTTAGAAAAAATGTGTAGAGCACAAACTTTAGAGAAAAAAGTTTCTAGAGTGGGGTTGTGTGGTCAGTTGCTTTCTCGTCCGTCAGTCTCTTTCTTACATAAAGGATCCTTTCCCAAGCCTTGAGCTTGACACTGACTTTTGGTATGTCTTTGCTTTACCTACAGAGGGAAAAGGCGGTCCATTTGCTTCCATTCTTTCAGCTCCTCTTGTAGATGAAAGTGGAGGTCTCAGCCAGTTCTGGAGCTGGAAAGGAGCTGAATGACATGGAGGGTTGGAGCAACGAGGAATTCCCAGAAAGAACTGGACAGAACAACCTTGATACGGATTCTCTTGACCCAGAGGTCCAGTGCCAAGATTTTCGGGAATTCAGCTACCAGGAGGATGAAGGGCCTCGAGTGGTTTGTAGCCAACTTCATCGTCTCTGCCGTCAGTGGCTGAAGCCAGAAAAACACACCAAGGCTGAAATCCTGGACCTGATCGTCCTTGAACATTTCCTGGCTGTCCTGCCACCAGCTATGAAGATCTGGGTCAGAGAGTGCAAGCCGGAAACCACTTCCCAGGCCGTGTCCCCGGCGGAAGGTTTCCTCCTGAGCCAGAGAGTGGATAAGGAGGAGGAAGAGGAGCCGGTGAGAGCTCAGGTCTCTGGTTTTTTTATAAGTTGTCTAACTAAACATTTCCACGCTTCTTCCGAAATCTGATGTTCTTTCCTCTACTGTTAGTTTTTAAATTTGTTCCTCCCTTGCTGTGTTGGGTATCCAGACTTTGCTCTCTGTGTGTTTGTGTGTTTTTTTTTTTTAATTTATAGTTTTAACAAGGTGTGACAAAAAGGGAACAGGGAATTGAGGTTAGGAGGGAAGAGGAGAAACAATAACATACTAACATCCATTCTATACATATTGCCATATCAACATTCCAAATTACTATTTTTACTATTTTCTGCCTTCCAGATTTAAGTTCTCATTTCAATGTATGCTCTGCATACGCTGTCTGTTAACTCAATCCATTAATAGAATAAGTCCCATCTTTCATTTACCTTTTGTAAAGGACAGTTCTTTATCACTTCTGATAAAATGTCCATTTCCGCTGGTTCCCGTATCTTCTGTGTGTTTGTGTTTTTTTTGTAAAGGGTCCTTCAGAATCTGTGCCTGGCGCCCCTCTGGCAGTGGACTCCCCTTTGTCCCTCAGGCAGAGGCCACTGCTCCTGAGGAGCAGTCTGGAGGGGATTGGAGGAGCCTTTTCACAGGGTAAGACCCAGTCAACCCATTTCTTCTCGATCTCCCTTTTTTGCATCTTTCTAAAGGCAGTGAATGGCCCTTTAGGCCTCCTGCGTGGAATTCATGAAAGATTGGTTGATCAGACTAGGAAGATTCTTTTTTGAGTAAGTTGGGGATAAAATTCATGTGAAGAATAAGAGATCTTTCCTTGCAGGCATTGAAAATATGCAGGGAACCTCTCCCTCATCTCTCCTTTGCGGAGGAATGGAAGCTGTGCCTGTGCAGCCAGAAGAGGTAAAGGGGATTGGATGGGGAGATGGGGAAGGAGCCTGGGCACCTTTGTTTCCTGTCTGCCTCCTCGTCTGGATACCGTTTGCCCCCTTCCATTTGCTTCTTTGAAAACTGTGTAGTAAATGGCCTGACAAGTTTCTCAGGGAACGGTTCAGTCTGGTGTCAGATTCCCTGCCCACATTTTGGGCTTAGAGAGGGGCACGCACCGGTTTGTCCCAGTTTGTGTTGGGCCATAAAGGCGGCAGCACAGATGCTGTGGTTCCCTCCTCCTGCCTCTTCATCTGATCCGCCACTCACTCACCTCAATTTCCTTGCTTTTCCCACCTCCTTGGCTGATCTACCCATAACCAGCAAGAGCACAGACTCCTCTGCCATGCCCTTTTCTCTGAGTGGCAGGTCAGCCAGGAGGGGGGTGGGGCAGAGAAGCCTTAGCTGCTGCCGGGACTGGAGGGGGTGCGGGAAGTGAGGGCGCTGGGCCTGGTGAGTCGCTGGTTGATCCAGAGGAGGCAGGACAGGGGAGCAGCAGTACCTGTGCTGCCCCCCTTATGAACTGGGACAAACTGGTTCGTGGCCATCTCTAAATGTGTTCATTCTTTTCTTGGCGGTACTTAGTGAGAGTCGAACAACTGCATTCTCTCTGAAGATAAAAGGCTTCCTCTTCTTACAGGGTCCTGTAACTTTTGACGAAGTTGCCGTGGATTTCACAGAGGCGGAGTGGGCATTGCTGGATCAGAACCAAAGGGCTTGCCACAGGGATGTCATGGAGGAGACGCGTGAAAATGTGGTGTCTTTGGGTGAGCTTTGCTTTTTTCCCTTCAGTCGACAGATCAACAGTGCAAATGGTACCAAAGGATATGTAGCCTATTACTGTTGTGAGCGTTAACAAGATGAGAGGAAAACTATGAACATTTTTCTTTCTGTAGCACAAAAGGTGGCGTTTAGACCCTTGGATGCTCAGTCCCACTGCAAATCCACAATAAAACAGGTGAAAAACAACTAGTCACTTGGATAGGATATTCCATTTCATATGTACAGATCTAAAGCTTAATCTTCACCAATTGATACATTCCCCAGAAAGCAAACAGGAAAGGACCAGTGATAGCTCTGCCCCTTTAGAGAAACAAGAAAAGGAGGTGGGACTGAAAGGCAGACTTCTAAGAGTATCAGACAAACTGTAGGTGCAGAAGGTCTGAGAGTCAACAAGGGGACAGACCATTCTTTCCTCATGGTCTGTCCCCTTCCTCCTTTTGGTCATTTTGCGGTGCATAGTTTCTCAGAGTTGATGCCAACCTGTTCGACATCGCGAGGTGCCCCCTTCCAATGGGATTTTGTTTATCTTATTTCAGCCCATGACGGAAGATACAGCAAGAATCAGGAAGAATTGTGTTGGGTAGGATTCGAAACAGTCGTTTGTAAAGAGAGTTGTCTTCAAGGAAGGAGAAGTGAAGCAAATATACACAGTAGAAATGAAGATTTTCCTTTTCCACTCAGATATTCGCAAGATGCTCTGCTCCAGAAAAATAGAGAGAAAAGGAAGGAAACGGATAAATGTTCTTTGGCCAGAACTAACTGTAGTCGAAGTGCTGCTTGGACAGTCCACACAAGAGGGAGACCGCTGAAAACCCCAGAAGGTGCCAAGAGTCTTTGGGATCATTCACCCTTTGGAATTCATCAAACTTTTCAGAGCTACGAAAGTAGAAAGAGCTTCCAGCACAGCCCAAACCTTGTTTTCCCTGAGGGAATGGACACAGTGAAACCCTTTAAATGTGTAGAGTGTGGAAAGAGCTTCAGTCACAACAGGTACCTGGCTTGTCATCGGAGGATTCACACTGGGGAGAAGCCATTTAAATGCTTGGAATGTGGAAAGAGTTTCCGTCAGAGTCCAAACCTTGCCAACCATGTGAAAATCCACACAGGGGAGAAACCTTTTAAATGCCTGGAATGTGGAAAGTGCTTCAGTCGAAGGGCACACCTGAATCAGCATTCGAGGATCCACACTGGGGAAAAACCATTTAAGTGCTCAGAATGTGAAAAGTGCTTCAGTCGAAGTACACACATTGTTCCCCATATGAGGATCCACACTGGGGAGAAACCATTTAAGTGCTCGGAATGTGGAAAGTGCGTCAGTCGAAGCACACACTTGGTTCGCCATATGAGGATCCACACAGGGGAGAAACCTTTTACATGTATGGAATGTGGAAGAAGTTTTGGCGAGAGCAAAACCCTGAAAAACCACATGAGAATCCACACTGGGGAAAAACCATTTCAGTGCTCAGAATGTGGAAAGAGCTTTGGTCTCAAAGCAACCCTTAAAAGCCACATGAGAATCCACACAGGGGAGAAACCGTTTGTGTGCTTGGAATGTGGGAAGAGCTTCAGGCAGAGGGTGCAACTCACTTCTCATCAAAGAAGCCACAGAGAGAGAGAGAAAGAAAAGTTGAAGTGCTTGGAAGGTCACGAGACATTCAAGAAGGGAAGGCATCTGATTTCCCATCGAAACATTCACCCTGGTGAGAACTTGACATGCTTGCCTCCAGACATTGCATCAAGGAAAGATAAAAGTGTGTTTCCTATAGAAACAAAGAAGGAGAACAGATTTTTGTAATTCCCAAAGCAACACTGGGGCAGAATCTGATTTTCTAATGACTGCCGTGGATTGTCCTCTTTTCCCCTTCACTGTCCTTTTTCCTACACCAAAAAGCAAACCAAACCAAACCATGGAAATGCAGTTCCCTTTCTAAGATGATCCCTCCATTACTCTCCCCCCCAACCCAAAAGGCCTTTTTCTCCTTTGCCCCCTACGTCCCCAAAGAACTGGCCCTGGGATGACGGATCCGCTTTCTCACCCCCAAAAGTGACTCTCAGCTAGGGGTGCACCCCCTCCCATCTTACATATGCCCTTAAGATACCTGGCCACCCTCTCTGTGCCCGTGGGAAATAGGGAGACGCTCCTTTTCATGCTTAGTCGTGTCCTGGCTTCTCCTGCCTGCCTGCCTGCTTTTTTGCTCCTCCTTCAACTGACCGGGGATGCAGGGGTCCTTTCCTCCCGCACTCCTTACTTTCCTGCCTCCTGGATGCTCCTTATTGCGTAAAAGCACAAAAACGAGAACCCCAGCAGCTTGAAGCTTGCTTTTGGTGTTGAAAAAGCCCCCTCCCCATTCTGGTCCTGCTTGGCTGGTCACCCTAAAATGTTTTGCAATCCTATTGCGTAGCCTTGAAGGTCACCCTAGAGTAGGCGCACTGACGCTTGTGGAGATTGGGCGAGTCCCCTCCTTCCTCAGTTGCCGTGATTCAAACAGGCCTCCTCTAGTTGTGATTTCCTCTGCTAAACTACAGGGTTTCAGACGTTGCATCATTATGGCTGCTGGATGGGCTTCTGTGTAGCTAGAAAAGCCTGTTTTCTAGACAAAATCCTGTTGATTCTAAAAGGCTGATCGTTCACTGCATGACTATTATCAGATAAACTGAAGCAATGGAGATTATGAAAACACTCACAACCAATATGATTGCTCAACACTGCACGGGTTGTCTAAGATAGCATTACGTAGTTGAGGTTGTTCCTGATTCAGCAGGGAAATAGCAGTGGAAGTGCAGCTAATGGTCGTAGCTAAGGTGCACACGATGTTTGCAAGAGTGTGAGCGTTATGGATAGATGCAGATGTTACAGTAGCAACAGAGACTGCTGTGTTGGAAAGCAGGGAAGAAAGAGGAAGATAGGGGGTAGAGGGTGGGAGAGTGAGAGAAACAGTAGCATCAGAAACTGCTGTGTTAGAAAGCAGAAAAGAGGGGGAGAAGGGTGGGGGGGAGGGAAAGGGAAGACAAAGCAGAAGCTGCGCAGGGATGTAAATTTTGATGGAGACCATTTTGATTGAAATCAGGGTTTTTTGGAGGGACTAATGTCAGGATTGTGCCTAAAATGATTAAGGAATTGTTGGATATTGGAATAATTGAGCCAAGCCAATCAGTTTGGTCTAATCCTATGTTGACTTTGGAAAAAGAGGGTTCAGATCATGTTATTTTTGAAGTAGATTTCAGTCAATTGAACCAGATCACAGAACCAGATTGTGTTTCTATACCCAATGTAGAAGCTTTAGCTGACAAGGTAGCTAATGCTGAACGTATGTCCACTTTGAGGTTGGATGCTGGATTTTATCAGATTTTGATAGAGGAAGATTCCAGAGATAAGAGTTCTTTTGGGTGTCATTTGGGAAAATTCCGTTTCAGAAAGATAGTGCATGGATTGCGAAATTCCAATAATACTTTTCAAAGACTTGCTGATGAAGTACTTAAAGATTTGCCTTTTGCATTTGCCTATGTGACTTTATTTGTTATCTTTAGTCCTGATTTTGTTTCTCACATGGAACATGTTGAAACTGTACTTTGTAGATTACAAAATGCTGGTTTGAAAGTGCAAACTAGTAACTGCAGTTGGATCAAAGCGAGAATTCATTATTTGAGTTACTGGATTGGGCCAGATTATTGTCAACCTTTGTATCTTAGAGTGTTAGCCATAAAATATTGGCCTATACCTATTGAAAGAGAACAAGTTCTAGCATTTCTCAGATTGGTTGATCATTTCAAAGAGTTCATTGCTGATTACAGTAAATTGGTTTTGCCACTCAAAAAGCTTGTAAGGAAGCTGAGATCTGTTAAGATTAAGTGGACACAAGATTGTAGAGATTCTTTTACTGTTTTGAAAAAATTACTTACAGTGGACCCTTGACTTACAGACGGCTTGACTTACAGACTTTTTGAGTTACAGACTTCTCTGTCCGCAAAATTTAGGTTTGACTTGCAGACTGAGATTTGACTTACAGACCAGAAAAAAACCAAAATGGAACAAAAACGGCCTGTTACGGGATTAATCGGTTTTCAATGCACTGTAGGTCAATGGAGACTTGACTTACAGACTTTTTGACTTGAGAACCGCCTTCCAATATGGATTAAGTTCTCAAGTCAAGACCCCACTGTACTGTGGATTCTATTCTGAAATCAACTGATGTTGACAAACCTTTTGTGGTGCAAACTATGTCATCAGACACCGGTCTAGGTGCTGTTTTGTTACAGAAAGGTGAAGATGAATTCTTACACCCTGTTGCCTATGTTGCTAGACCACTTAGGTCTAAAGAGAAAGAGTATAGTGGACAGGAGAGAGCCGCCTATGCAATTTTGTGGACAGCTTATCTTTTTAAACCATACATTCATGTTCAAAAAGTTGTTTTTCAGACAAACAAGAATACTTTGGCATGGTTACATAGACAGAAAGTGCATTACCCAAGATTGTTGCATTGGAGTCTCAGATAGCAAGAATATGATTTTGTTATTCAACACATGCCTGGCAGAAAAGCATTGATTGCTCACAGTTTGTCCAGAATGTATTGTGCAGATTCAGAAATGGAAGATGGTTATAGTGGTAAAAGTCTGATTTGTTCCTGATTTTCTAAAGTTGTGTATCACAGAGTTCTTGAGCATACACAGAGTGTCTTTTTCTTATTTTACTTCTTAATAGTATGCCAGCTTACTGAATCAATACTATGTTAACTATTGTCTTATGATTTTATTGATTTTAACTACTGGATTGCTCTCTGAGCATGTACAGAGTGATGTATTTTGATGATTCACACTAATATGATTGTTTTTTCTATTTTTCAGATTAGTGAAAGTGCTTAACTATATTTTTATGTATTCACATGCTGCTATTAGAATATTTTTCTACCTCAATTGCTTTGCTAGATTAGGTGCATATTTGAAATGTAATAGTGTAGTATATTATTGTATAGGATTAATAGTTATTTTGCTACACTATGTAAACAATTAATTACTGCTTATCATTATAATTAATTGCCAAAAATGGAAATTCGATGAAGAATTTTGGATTTTTGGACTCCCCGTGAAGGCATGTCATGGATTGGTTTATGTGGTTTAAATCTTGTACTGAGGATGCGATATGTAGTAGTGAACAATGTAAAATGGATCCCATATTGGTTCTCTGTACAAATGATTGCTGCATGCTGACAGTGTATTTTCCAGAAGGGTGGGAATGTTTTCCTATAGGCCTGAGGAGGACATTCCTAGATAAGAAGAATGGACATTTGTTGTGCCGTGGATGCAGATGTGCTAAGACAAACAACACCTGTTACCCATGGGAAGAGAACAAAGCAGAGAAGAAAGAAGATAAGGAGGAACCGTTTACCTGACTTCATGCCGTGACTGGATGACAGCGCGAGAGACGGAAGATAAGGGTGGTTCCAGCAAAGCTTGAAAAGGGAACTTTTACTATGGGCATTATTCATTCATTCTTCAACTTCTTTCCTTTGGATTACCTCGTTCTACCTTTTGGATTATTTTTCTAATGTAGTTTTTCTAGGTCTGTTTGCCTGCTGCTCAGTGCAGGTAAAGGACTGGGAAAGATGTAGGGAAACTTAGAAGAAGGGGAGCTCTTGCCTTTTGCCTACCCTTAAATAGCTTTTTATGGATTTTTAGGATTTTTAGTGTTTTTGGATTTAAATGGAATTATTGCTTCATTTCTGTTTTGTAACAAGCCTTGAAAATGGTAACATGCTTGCTTATGCATTAAACTGACTTTATTTTGTGAAACTTTATATCTTTTTAATAAAATAATTATAAAAATCAATTGGTCTCTTGAACAGTGGAGCTGTCTTAGCATTACCCTGAAGGGGAAGTTAGGCCACATTTAGCTACTGAGTCCTACCTGATTGAGCAAAGTGGGTCTAATGACTACAAAGCTCATGTGTTTATCTTTTTTTAAATTTTCTTAAGGTGGCATAAGTGTTCTTTTTAGGGCAGACTTGCAAGCAGCAGTTTGGGGCAGGCCTTTGCTGAGGTCACCAGGACTCAACCTAGCGGAAGGAGGGTGCACAAGCTTCTAATTACTCTCTGTCCGAACAATCTAGCATCCCTTAGGGGAGCTGATCCCTTACAGCCATGACCGTAAACTGTCCAACCAGGAAGGAAGTATGTCTTCATACAGCACTTCAGCATTTCAACAGAAATGTTATCCTTTCCAGGTGCCTTGCCGGAGGCGATGGAATGAAAGGCCACTTTCATTTCTGTTAAGGTTGGTTTGCTGTCCAACTCTTCCAAGACAAGCAGGCACTCAATGTTCTTTAATGCTTCTTCGGTTACTACATTCTCTCTGGAATATAGGTCAGAGTAGTGCTGCACCCAGCGGTCCATCTGCTGTGCTCGGTCCTGGATGATCACGCCTGTAGCAGACTTGAAGTGAGACATGTACTGGACATAAAGCCTGCTTGATACCATCATACATTCCCTTGATGTTACCTGTGTCTGCTGCTAACTGTATCTGAGAGCAGAGCTGAAGCCAATAATCGTTGGAACATCTCCTTGCAGCTTGACATGGCTACGAGCAGCTCGAAGAGCTTGCATGTTGTACTCACTAGGACAGGCTTTGTATGTTGCTGGAGCTCTCCTCTTATCCTCGATGGCTGGCATCAACTCCTCCGAATGGGCTTCGAACCAGTCGGCCGTTTTTTGGTCTTCTTGCCAAATGTGGACAAGGCGGTGTTATACACAGCATTCTTGAAGTATTCCCATCTCTCAGGTGCATTTGCATTAGCCAGGCCTGGAAGGATTTCCTCAAGCACTTGGCCAAATTCCTCCACTTTTCTTTGATCACAAGTCTTGCTGGTGTCAATACGTGGTCTTCCTTTCTTTTTCGTGTGAGAGAGCCATCGAGGATCTCTTTGTTTGTAATTTTACTACACACCAGGGATTGATCAGTATCATAATCAGCACTCTGGTAAGTGTCATCGTTTAGTCCAGTGGTCCCCAGCCTTGGGCCCCCAGATGTTCTTGGACTACAACTCCCAGAAGCCTTTACCACCACCTCTGCTGCCCAGGATTTCTGGGAGTTGAAGTCCAAGAACATCTGGAGGCCCAAGGTTGAGGACCACTGGTTTAGTCGTTTAGTTGTGTCCAACTCTTGGTGACCCCATGGACCAGGGTACGCCAGGCCCTCCTATCCTCCACTGCCTCCCGGAATTGTGTCAAATTCATGTTGGTTGCTTCAATAACACTGTCCAACCATCTCATCCTCTGTTGTCCCCTTCTCATCTTGCCTTCTCACTTTCCTAACATCAAGGTCTTTTCCAAGGAGTCTTCTCATTACATGGCCAAAGTATTGGAGCCTCAGCTTCAGGATCTGTCCTTCCAGTGAGCAGTCAGGGTTGATTTCCTTTAGAATTGATAGGTTTGTTCTCCTTGCAGTCCAGGGGACTCTCAAGAGCCTCCTCCAGCACCACAATTCAAAAGCATCAATACTTCAGAGGTCAGCTTTCTTTATGGTTCAGCTCTCACTTCCATACATCACAACAGGAAAAACCATAGCTTTGACTATGTGGATTTTTGTTGGCAAGGTGATGTCTCTGCTTTTTAAGATGCTGTCAAGGTTTGTCATCGCTTTCCTCCCAAGAAGCAGGCATCTTTTAATTTCGTCGCTGCTGTCTCCATCTGCAGTGATTATGGAGCCCAAGAAAGTAAAATCTATCACTGCCTCCATATCTTCCCCTTCTATTTGCCAGGAGGAGATGGGACCAGTGGCCATGATCTTAGTTTTTTTGATGTTGAGTTTCAGACCGTTTTTTGCACTCTCCACTTTCACCCTCATTACGAGGTTCTTTAATTCCTCCTCACTTTCTGCCATTAGAGTGGTATCATCTGCATATCGAAGGTTGTTGATATTTCTTCCAGCAATCTTAATTCCGGCTTGGGATTCATGCAGCACTGCCTTTTGCATTATGTTATCTGCATATAAGTTAAATAAGCAGGGAGACAATATAAAGCCTTGTCATACTCCTTTCCCAATTTTGAACCAATCAGTTGTTCCATAGCCAGTTCTAACTGTTGCTACCTGTCTTACATATAGATTTCTCAGGAGATAGATACGGTGGTCAGGCACTCCAATTTCTTTAGGAACTTGCCATAGTTTGTTGTGGTCCACACAGTCAAAGGCTTTTGCATAGTCAATGAAGCAGAAGTAGATATTTTTCTGGAACTCTCTGTCTTTCTCCATAATCCAGTGCATGTTAGCAATTTGGTCTCTAGTTCCTTTGCGCCTTCAAAATCCAGCTTGTATTTCTGGGGGTTCTTGATCCACATACTGCTGAAGCCTACCTTGGAAGATTTTGAGCATAACCTTGTTAGCATGTGAAATGAGTGAAATTGTACAGTAATCAGAGCATTATTTGGCACTGCACTTCTTTGAGATTGGGATGTATACTGATCTTTTCCAATCCTCTGGCCACTACTAAGTTTTCCAAATTTGCTGGCATATTGAGTGTAGCACCTTAACAGCATCATCTTTTAAGATTTTAAATAGTTTGACTGGAATGCCATGACCTCCATTGGTCTTGTTGTTACCATGCTTTCTAAGGCCCACTTGATTTCACTCTCCAGGATGTTACCAACCACATTATCTGGGTTGTCCGGGACATCCAGATCTTTCTGGTATAATTCCTCTGTGTATTCTTGCCACCTTTTCTTAATGTCTTCTGCTTCTATGAGGTCCCTGCCACTTTTGTCCTTTATCATGTCCATCTTTGCACAAAATGTTCCTTTAATATCTCTGATTTTCTTAAACAGATCTCTGGTTTTTCCCTTTCTATTATTTTCTTCTATTTCTTTACACGGTTCATTTAAGAACGTCCTCTTGTCTCTCCTTGCTATTCTTTGGAAGTCTTCATTCCATTTTCTGTAACTTTCCCTATCTGCCTTGCATGTTGTTTCTCTTCTCTGCTCTTTGTAAGGCCTCACTGGAGAGCCACTTTGCTTTCTTGCATTTCCTTTTCTTTGGGATGGTTTTTGTTGCTGCCTCCTATACAATGTTACGAGCCTCCACCCATAGTTTTAGTTCCTTAAAACTGTTCTTCACTTCCACTGTGCATTCATAAGGCATTTGGTTTAGATTATATCTGACTAACCCAGTGGTTTTTCCTACTTTCTCCCATTTAAGCTTGAGTTTTGCTATGAGAAACTGATGATCTGAGCCACAATCAGCTCCAGGTCTTGTTTTTGCTGACTGCATAGAGCTTCTCCATCTTTGGATGCAGAGAATATAATCTGATTTCGGTCTTATCCATTTGGTGATGGAAAAGAGTGTTTGTAATGACCAGCTTGTTCTCTTGACAAACTCTATTAGCCTTTGCCCTGCTTCGTTTTGAACTCAAAGGCCAAACATACCTGTTGTTCCTTTTATCTCTTGACTCCCTACTTTAGTATTCCAATCCCCTAGAATGAGGAGAACATCTTTCTGTGGTGTCAGTTCTAGAAGGTGATGTAAGTCTTCATGTGTGTTTAGTCGTTTAGTCGTGTCCGACTCTTCGTGACCCCATGGACCAGAGCACGCCAGGCCCTCCTGTCTTCTACTGCCTCCCGGAGTTGTGTCAGGTTCATGTTGGTTGCTTCGCAGACACTGTCCAGCCATCTCATCCTCGGTCGTCCCCTTCTCCTCTTGCCATCACACTTTCCCAACATCAGGGTCTTTTCCAGGGAGTCTTTTCTTCTCATTAGATGGCCAAAGTACTGGAGCCTCAGCTTCAGGATCTGTCCTTCCAGTGAGCACTCAGGGTTGATTTCCTTTAGAACTGATAGGTTTGTTCTCCTTGCAGTCCAGGGGATTCTCAAGAGCCTCCTCCAGCACCACAATTCAAAGGCATCAATTCTTCGGCGGTCTGCTTTCTTTATGGTCCAGCTCTCACTTCCATACATCACGACAGGAAAAACCATAGCTTTGACTATTCGGACTTTTGTTGGCAAGGTGATGTCTCTGCTTTTCAAGATGCTGTCCAGATTTGTCATCGCTTTCCTCCCAAGAAGAAGGCGCCTTTTAATTTCAGGGCTGCTGTCTCCATCTGCAGTGATCATGGAGCCCAGGAAGATAAAATTTGACACTGCCTCCATATCTTCCCCTTCTATTTGCCAGGAGGAGATGGGACCAGTGGCCATGATCTTAGTTTTTTTGATGTTGAGTTTCAGACCGTTTTTTGCACTCTCCTCTTTCACTCTCATTACAAGGTTCTTTAATTCCTCCTCACTTTCTGCCATCAGAGTGGTATCATCTGCATATCGGAGGTTGTTGATATTTCTTCCGGCAATCTTAATTCCGGCTTGGGTTTCTTCCAGTCCAGCCTTCCGCATGATGTATTCTGCATATAAGTTAAATAAGCTGGGGGACAATATACAGCCTTGCCGTACTCCTTTCCCAATTTTGAACCACTCAGTTGTTCCATGACCAGTTCTAACTGTTGCTTCCTGTCCCACATATAGGTTTCTCAGGAGACAGATAAAGTGGTCAGGCACTCCCATTTCTTTAAGAACTTGCCATAGTTTGCTGTGGTCCACACAGTCAAAGGCTTTCGCATAGTCAATGAAGCAGAAGTAGATATTTTTCTGGAACTCTCTGGCTTTCTCCATAATCCAGCGCAAGTTAGCAATTTGGTCCATAGTTCCTCTGCCTCTTCGGAATCCAGCTTGTACTTCTGGGAGTTCTCGGTCCACATACTGCTGAAGCCTACCTTGTAGGATTTTGAGCATAACCTTGCTAGCGTGCGAAATGAGTGCAATTGTACGGTAGTTGGAGTATTCTTTGGCACTGCCTTTCTTTGGGATTGGGATGTAGACTGATCTTTTCCAATCCTCTGGCCACTGTTGAGTTTTCCAAACTTGCTGGCATATTGAATGTAGCACCTTAACAGCATCATCTTTCAAGATTTTAAATAGTTCAACTGGAATGCCATCACCTCCACTGGCCTTGTTGTTAGCCAGGCTTTCTAAGGCCCACTTGACTTCGCTCTCCAGGATGTCTGGCTCAAGGTCAGCAACTACATTGTCTGGGTTGTCCGGGATATCCACATCTTTCTGATATAATTCCTCTGTGTATTCTTGCCACCTCTTCTTGACGTCTTCTGCTTCTGTTAGGTCCCTCCCATTTTTGTCTTTTATCATGTTCATCTTTGCGCAAAATGTTCCTCTAATATGTCCAATTTTCCTGAACAGATCTCTGGTCTTTCCTTTTCTGTTATCTTCCTCTATTTCTTTGCATTGTTCATTTAAGAAGGCCCTCTTGTCTCTCCTTGCTATTCTTTGGAAGTCTGAATTCAAGTTTCTGTAACTTTCCCTATCTCCCTTGCATTTTGCTTCCCTTCTCCTCTCTGCTATTTCTAAGGCCTCGTTGGACAGCCACTTTGCTTTCTTGCATTTCCTTTTCTTTGGGATGGTTTTCGTTGCTGCCTCCTGGACAATGTTACGAGCCTCTATCCAAAGTTCTTCAGGCACTCTGTCCACCAAATCTAGTTCCTTAAATCTGTTCTTTACTTCCACTGTGTATTCATAAGGGATTTGGTTTAGATTATACCTGAGTGGCCCAGTGGTTTTTCCTAATCTCTTCAGTCTAAGCTTGAATTTTGCTATGAGAAGCTGATGATCAGAACCGCAGTCAGCTCCAGGTCTTGTTTTTGCTGACTGTATAGAGCTTCTCCATCTTTGGCTGCAGAGAATATAATCAATCTGATTTCGATATTGCCCATCTGGTGATTTCCCATGTATAGAGTCGCCTCTTGTGTTGTTGGAAAAGAGTGTTTGTGATGACCAGCTTATTCTCTTGACAAAACTCTATTAGCCTTTGTCCTGCTTCGTTCTGAACTCCAAGGCCAAACTTCCCTGTTGTTCCTTTTATCTCTTGGCTCCCTACTTTAGCATTCCAGTCCCCTAGAATGAGAAGAACATCTTTCTTTGGTGTCAGTTCTAGAAGGTGTTGTAAATCTTCATAGAATTGTTCGATTTCAGTCTCCTCAGCAATGCTGGTTGGTGCATAAACTTGGATTATTGTGATGTTGAATGGTCTGCCTTGGATTCGTATTGACATCATTCTATCATTTTTGAGATTGTATCCCATTACAGCTTTTCCCACTCTTTTGTTGACTATGAGGGCTACTCCATTCCTTCTACGGGATTCTTGTCCACAATAGTAGATATGATAATCATCTGAGCTGAATTCGCCCATTCCTGTCCATTTTAGTTCACTGATGCCCAGGATGGCGATGTTTATTCTTGCCATCTCCTGTTTGACCACCTCCAGCTTCCCAATGTTCATAGATCTTACATTCCAGGTTCCTATGCAGTATTTTTCTTTGCAGCATTGGATTTTCCTTTCACTTCCAGGCACGTCCACAGCTGAGCGTCCTTTCGGCTTTGGCCCAACCACTTCATTAGCTCTGGAGCTACTTGTACTTGTCCTCCGCTCTTCCTCAGTAGCATGTTGGACGCCTTCCGACCTGAGGGGCCCATCTTCCAGCGTCATATCTTTTAGCCTTTTGTTTCTGATCATGGGGCGTTCTTGGCAAAGATACTGGAGTGGCTTGCCATTTCCTACTCCAGGTGGATTGCGTTTAGTCGGAACTCTCCACTATGTCCTGTCCGTCTTGGGTGTCCCTGCACGGCATAGCCCATAGTTTCTCTGAGTTACTCAAGCCCCTTCGCCACGACAAGGCAGCAATCCATGAAGAAGGTAAGTCTTCATAGAATTGGTAAATTTCAGCCTCTTCAGCACTGGTGGTTGGTGCATAAACTTGGATTACTATGATATTGAAAGGTCTGCCTTGGATTCATATTGAAATTATTCTATCATTTTTGAGATTGGATCACACTACAGCTTTTCCCACTCTTTTGTTGACTATGAGGGCTATTGCATTTCTTCTACGGGAATCTTGCCCACAGTCAAGTGGGGTCTTGACTTGAGAACTTCATCCGTATTGGAAGGCGGTTCTCAAGTCAAAAAGTCTGTAGGTCAAGTCTCCATTGACCTACAGTGCATTGAAAACCGATTAATCCCGTAACAGGCCGTTTTTGTTCCATTTTGGTTTTTTTCTGGTCTGTAAGTCAATTCTCAGGCTGCAAGTCAAACCTAAATTTTGCAGCCAGAGAAGTCTGTAACTCAAAAAGTCTGTAAGTCAAGGGTCCACTGTAGTAGATACAGTATGATAATTGTCTGAACTGAATTCGTCCATTCCCGTCCATATTAGTTCACCGACGCGTAGGATGTCAATGTTTATTCTTGCCATCTCCTGTTTGACCACATCCAACTTACCAAAGTTCATAGATCTTACATTCCAGGGTCCTATGTAGCATTTTTCTTTGCAGCATCGGACTTTCCTTTCTCTTTCAGGCATGTCTGCAGCTGAGCGTCCTTTCGGCTTTGGCCCAACTATTTCATTAGCACTTGTACTTGTCCTCCACTCTTCCTCAGTAGCATGTTGGAAGAGGGGCTCATCTTCGAGCATCATATCTTTTAGCCTTTTGTTTCTGTTCATGGGGTTTTCTTAGCAAAGATATTGGAGTGGTTTGCCAGTTCCTGCACCAGGTGGATGGCGTTTAGTCAGAACTCTCTACTAAGACCTGTCCGACTTGGGTGTCCCTGCACGGCACAGCCCATAGCTTCTCTGAATTACTCAAGCCCTTTTGCCATCACAAGGCAGGGATCCATGAGAGAGCCTACTGTGATTAAATAAAACACATATTGTGTGCAGTCTTTCTATCTTTCCCTTTCATGATATCCCATCTTTCTCTGCAATCTGGGACGTAAGGGCACAAATACAAAGAGAGATAACAATAAAAGAAAGCCCACAGATATTTAGAAGTTCAACATCTGTCCATTGAAAGTGGATTTCTTAAGTGCTGTTGGAAAGATAGGTCAGGAATGCAGGTATCTGATTGACAGGGGCTGGACTTGATGATCCCGAGAGTGCCTGTCAACCTTTCTGCCTTTCTGTGTTAACTCCTGGGCGGGTTCCTCGGGCTCTTGCTTGGCAAAAAATCAGATGCGGCCCAGCCTCCTCCAGAGTCTGTCTCCAGCGGCCCCCAGGTAAATTGAGTTTGAGATCCTTGCCCTAAAATAAGCTGGACATGAGATTCTATTTCAAAATACTGAAGTACTGGACAGCACCAGCAATCATTAAATTACACTGCACAGGGAAGCCATTGAAATCCATAAACATCAGCAGAGTTTCAACAAAAAAGAAGAAAGTCTGAAACTTAACTAGAAAAATACAGCCTGCAGAAGGTCAACAAACTCTACCCAGCCACAAGGACCAGGGATGATTACACAAACAAAGACACCCATCAACCACAGTGACAGATAATCCCTCCCCCTTATCCTGAAAAGGACAAAAGCTGTTCCCACAGCTATAAATACTCAACTATCCAACAAACAGCCACAGAGCATGGACAGAGTTCCTACTCCAGTCCTCTGAAGATGCCGGCCACAGAGACTGGTGAAACGTCAGGAAGAACAACCTTCAGAACACGGACAAAGAACCCAAAAAACCCACAACAACCCAAAGACTGGTTTGTTTGATTTAAGAAAATAGAGAGGCTGTTTTTTAATTTGGTTTTTTTATCTTAACTATAACATAAATATAAAATACATAAATCAAAGTACAAATTAACTGTTCCCCACCACCGTGGTCAGCAATCCTCTTCTTCCTCCATCTATATTCTTCTTCTTTTGTTACCCTCTTCTCCAGAACTGCATTGATTCTTGATTTGGAGCTTTCCCTTTTCCTCTTGTTAACACATAATCCAAAAATCTGCCCCATATACCATAAAAATTATTCTTTTTATACTCTCCTTTCTTAACCTTTAAATTACAAGTTAGTTTATTATTTATAGCTATATTCCATATTTCCTTATACCATTTGTCCATTCAAAATATCAGATTTTGATTTCCAGTGCCTATTATTAACCTAGCTCCTGTTAATAAATTGGTAGTCAATTCTTTAGACATCTTATCATATTCCACATGCTCAAATATAGATAACAAAGCAATCTCAGGAATAAATTCTATATCTTTTTTACATATGTCATTTAGTTCTTTAAAGATTAGTTTCCAAAATCTTTATACTTTTCCACATTCCCACCACATATGAAAGCACGCACCAATTTCCTTCTCACATTTCCAACAGACATTCAGATAACTAGCATTAATTTTATTCAGTTTGGTCGTCGTTAAATACCATCTTAAGCCCAATTTGAATTTTTTTTCTCTTATTCTCACTGACATGAATCTTAAAACCCTCATTTTCCACATCTTCCTCCATTCTTCCTCATTTATTCTTTTTCCTAAATCTTGTTCCCACACTAACTTCAATCCTTCTTTCTCACTCTCTTCTTCTAAGTCAAGCAGGAATCTATAAATTTTACTCACTGCACTATTTACTGAATCAGTAATCTGAATATCTGCACATAATACAAATTGTTCATACTTCATGTATTCTCTACCTTTCTTATATTTCTTTACCCATTCAATAGTCCATCTTTATAAATGCATATGATTCAACCATGAAATATTTTTATTCTGAAGGATGTGTTTTATTTGATCTTTCAATCTCATTTTATACAACCAGTCTTTCAATTTAATCACTTTTTTCTTTAAATAATTCCACATAAACTTTCATACTGACAGGAAAATTCTCTGTTTCAGTCACTAATCCTATCTTCTTATCTTAGGCATCCTTCAATCTTGACAGACTATGGTAACATGCTCTGTATGGAGGACTTGGAACATTGTCCAAGAAACAAAATATGAAGCAGACAGTTATGTCTGATAAAGCATCTATTTCGCTGTTCTGATAAAACACCAGTTTCGCAGGAAGCAAGTCAGTGAATCTCTCCAAACCAATTCATCATCCACCACAGCCTTGTCGGTGGGCAGCAGGAACCAAAACCTCTTACAGCACCGTACAGAACTGGGCACAGAACAGAGAGGAAGATGGACTCCTGTTGTACAAGACTTCATTTCCGATGCACACTACAACTTGCTTGCAATACGACCCCACAGTATGACGAATCCGCTAGATGATGACTTTTTTGTGATTGTTATAACGATCACAAAACAATGTTTCCTATGGGGGAAATCCGCTTGACGAGTATTAGGTCCGTGCTTCGCGAACCGCTTGTTTGCAAGACAATGATTTTTTCAGCTTTGTAAAATGGTTGCGCTTGCAAAATGGATGGCTTCCCTTCGCAAAATGGGTGTTTTCCGGACAGAAGCTTTGCAAGTCAGCGATTTAGAACAGCTGATTGGGAGTTCTCTATGGGCGATCTTCACAAAACAAGGAGGTATTTCTCCCATTGGAACGCATTAAATGGGCTTCATGCATTCCAATGGGGATTTTTTTTTTCACATGACAACGATTTCGCTGTACAGCGATTTTCCTGGTACGGATTATCGTCATAATGTGGGACACCACTGTATACACATACAACAAAATTCACACAGACACCCAGAGACCAGACCCACGTGCACACACACAAAAATACCCAAACACTCCTCACCCACTAAAAATCCCCCACTAAGAACGCAAACATCTACACCGCAGCTAAGTAAGACTGTCCAACTGTTTACTGCTGGTGGTCTTTAAGTTCATAATTAAGTGCAATTATAGCTCTGGGATAAATATTATTCAGAAAACTTGTGGTCAGAGTCTCAATAGTTCTTTATCTTCTGCCAGATGGTAAGTATCCCAAAGGTTAGACACTGCAGATGTACCTTCTGTTTAGTTTTCGCTAAATATGGGTTTTATCTGTTACTATTCCTTTTACTATTTCTGTTACTATTTCTTTCCACTTCAGGCAGGCATTCAAACAGTCGGTTATCTCAGAAATGCTGGTTTCTGACTTACAGATTTATAAATGCTTTTAATTTTTTTATACTTTATTGTTTAATCTTGATCTATTTTTAATGGTTTCTTAGATGTTTTATTTATGTAATGTTTTTACATTTGTTGTTTTATCTGTTGTGAGCTGCCTTAGGTCCCCAGTGGGGAGGATAAGGTGGCATACAACTTATTTAAATGAATAAAAATACTATAAATTGCTGCGAGTGTTATCCTTTTAGGCAAACAGTGGGGTGTAAATGTGATTAATAAACAAAAATAACATCCACATTCATTTCATAAAACTTAAAACAGTTTCTCTGCCTTCCTACTGTGAAAAAACAAAACAAATATTGTGCACAGTCCTTCTATCTTTCCCTTTCATTGTATCCCAACTTTCTCTGCAATCTGAGACTCGAGGCAGCTCAGAGAAGATTTCAAAAGGGCACAAAGACGGACAAGAGACAAAAATAAAAAAAAGGCCCACCGATTTTTAGAAGTTCAACATCTGTCCATTAAAAGCGTATTTCTTACATGCTGTTGGATAGGCAGCTCAGCGATTTAGGCATCTGACTGACAGGGGCTGGACTCTATGATCCCGAGAGTGCCGAACAACCTTTCCGCCCTTCCCTTTTAACCACCCTATTTACCTGCCAGAGGTCCTCCAAAAGAGGTAGAACCATGGAATCCTAGTTCCTAGACGAGCTGACAGGAAGACTAGAAGTCACTTCCTGTTTCCGCCCCAATGGTGCGCCCGTCTTTTCCTTCCCTGATGAGCCCCCCCCTCTTTAGAGTTCCAGGCGGAAGTGAAGGCGCCTCTTAGGGAAGCCGGGAAGCCCCTGGGTGGGGAGAAGGAGGGGAGGTGGGGCAGCGGTTGGAGGACCTGGTTGTGGGGCTTGGCTTGAGGGAGAAAGAGAGGTCAGGGCGTTGGGAGAAGGAGAGGCGGAGAGAAGGGGAGCCCGAGCTGGGGGGGGTTCCCTGGAAGACCTTTCCTTCCTTCCTTCCTTCCTTCCTTCCTTCCTTCCTTCTCTCTCTCTCTTCCTCCCTCCAAGGCCAAGGCAGGTGAACCTTCTCCGGGGATCGTCCCCAAACTCCCCTCCTCCTCCTCCGAGGTCTCCTTCCTCCACAGTTTGAAAACCCAGATAATTAAAGAAGATTAGAAGAATCATAATTGGACTGAGAACACAGCAGTCAATTCAGGACAGGTAGTATCACATCATCTTAGTTAGAGGCCTGCATTTTAAAAGTAAAGCCTTTGCAGTGCCGTTTTCTCACTCCCCTCCCTCTTCCATGCCTTCTTGTGGGCATATTGGAATACAGCTGTTTTTACCCCTCCTGGAGGTAAAATTTCCTTGGATTTGCTTCTGGTGAGGCAGGTGACAATCCCGGGAATGTGTGTGGCTGGGAGAGACACCTAGCAGTGTTGAGTAACATTCCCTCTGTCTCACATAAGGGAGCCATTTCCAAGCCTTCAGCTTGCCCCTGAGTTTTGTTATGTCTTTGCTTTTCCTACAGAGGGACAAGGCGGTCCATTTGCTTCCATTCTTTCGGCTCCTCTTGTAGATGAAAGTGGAGGTCTCAGCCAGTTCTGGAGCTGGAAAGGAGCTGAATGACATGGAGGGTTGGAGCAAGGAGGAATTCCCAGAAAGAACTGGACAGAACAACCTTGATTCAGACTCTCCTGACCTGGAAGCCCAGTGCCAGCATTTTCGGGAATTGAGCTACCAGGAGGATGAAGGGCCGCGAGTGGTTTGTAGCCAACTTCATCGTCTCTGCCGTCAGTGGCTAAAGCCAGAAAAACACACCAAGGCTGAAATCCTGGACCTGATCGTCCTTGAACAGTTCCTGGCTGTCCTGCCACCAGCGATGAAGATCTGGGTCAGAGAGTGCAAGCCAGAAACCGCTTCCCAGGCCGTGTCGCTGGCGGAAGGTTTCCTCCTGAGCCAGAGAGTGGAGAAGGAGGAGGAAGAGGAACTGGTGAGAGTTTAGGTCTATCGTTTTGATTGTAGGCCCTCGTTGAATCCTCATGTAACACGCTGGTTCTTAACCTTGAGTTACTCAGGAGTTTTGGAGTGCAACTCCCAGAAGCCTTCACCACCAGCTGTCCTGACTGGGGTTTCTGGGAGTTGCAGTTCAAAAGCATCCGAGTAACAAAGGTTAAGAACCACTGATGTAACACACACAGACACACGTAGAGTACATATGAGTTGATGGTACTGCCTCAGAGCAGTAGTCTTTCTGTTTAATATATTTTCTGTATTGTACTGTGCATATATTACTATACCGTATTCTGTATCGCCTGCTGTAATGTTGTAATGGTTCATATTTATTATCGGCCTCTCAAAATGTATTTTTCAAAATGTATTTTTCTACTTCTATATCCTGACTCCTTGGACCTTAAATCGATTCTCCTGGCCTCTGTGCCAGCAAACCCCTCATTGCATTTCTGCATATCAAAGCATTACCGATACAATGGTTTCTCACATTCAGGCTACAGGAAGAAAGATATCAAACCACAGGCAAGAATCATCAAGGAACATTTGGGTAGCATTTCCAAAACAATTGAGTTTCCTTTCTCCAAACGACCTGAAACAATTAAGCTTTTCTCTAAACATTTTCAGGCTTCTTCCTAAATCTGATGTTTTTTCCTTTACTATTAATTTTTAAATTTGCTCCTCCATTCCTGTGTTGGGTATCCAGAATTTGCTATGTGCATTTTTTTTTTGTACAGAGTTGTTCAGAATCTGTCCCTGGCTCCCCTCTGGCAGTGGACTCCCCTTTGTCCCTCAGGCAGAGGTCACTGGAGGGGATTGGAGGAGCCGTCTCACAGGGTAAGACCCAGTCAGCCCATTTCTTCTCGATCTCCCTTATTTGCATCTTTCCAAAGCCAGTGAATGGCCTTTGAAGCCTCCTGCATGAAATTCATGAAAGTTTTGTTGATCAAAGCAGGAAGATTCTTTTTTGAGTAAGTTGGGGATAAAATTCATGGGAAGAATAAGAGATCTTTCCTTGCAGGCATTGAAAATATGCAGGGAACCTCTCCCTCATCTCTCCTTTGCGGAGGAATGGAAGCTGTGCATGTGCAGCCAGAACAGGTAAAGGGGATTGGATGGGGAGATGGGGAAGGAGGCTGGGCACCTTTGTTTCCTGTCTGCCTCCTCGGCTGGATATCGTTTGCTCCCTTCCGTTCACTTCTTTCAGTATTGTGTAGTAAATGGCCTTGCAGTTACCTCAGGGAACGGTTCTCTCTGGCCTTGGATTTCCAGCCCACATTTTGTGCTTAGAGATGCACCAGTTTATCCCAGTTTGTGTCGGGCTCTGGCTCCCCAACACTGCCTCTTCATCCGATCTGCCACTCACTTACCTCGGCTTGCATGCTTTTCCCACCTTCTTGGCTGATCTCCCAGTCCCCAGCAAGAGTACAGACGTCTCTGCCCCGCCCTTTTCTCTGAGTGGCAGGTCAGCCAAGAGGGGGTGGGGCAGAGAAGCCTGAGCTGCTGCCAAGAGTGGAGGAGGTGCAGGAAGTGAGGGTGCTGGTTGAGCCAGAGGAGGCAGGGCAGGGGAGCAGCAGTACCTGTGCTACTCCCTTATGCACTGGGACAAACTGGTTTGTGCCCATCTCTAGTTGTGTTCATTCTCTTCTTGTCGGTATTTACTGAGAGTCAAACTTCTTTCAGGGTCCTGTAACCTTTGATGAAGTTGCCGTGAATTTCACAGAGGCGGAGTGGGCATTGCTGGATCAGAACCAAAGGGCCTGCCACAGGGACGTCATGGAGGAGACGCGTGAAAATGTGGTGTCTTTGGGTGAGCTGTGCTTTTCTTCCCCTTCAGTCAACAGATCCACAGTGCAAATCGTACCAAAGAATATGTAGCCTATCACTGCTGTGAGCGTTTACAAAACAGGTGAAAAACAACTAGTCACTTGGATAGGATATTCCATTTCAGATGTACAGGTCTAAAGCTTAATCCACACTAATCGATACATTCCCCAGAAGGCAGACAGGAAAGGGCCAGTGATAGCTCCTCCCCTTTAGAGAAACAGGAAAAGGAGGTGGGACTGAAATGCAGACTTCTAAGAATACGAGTCTAACTGTTGGTACAGGAGGTCTGAGAATCAACAAGGGAACTGACCATTCTTTTCTCATGTTTACTTCCAAATTCCCACTTCTGGTCATTTTGGGGTGCCTAGGTTCTCAGAGGCGATGCCAACCTTTTCAGCAATCTGAGATGACCCCTTCTAATGGGATTTTCTTTATTTCAGCCTGTGAGGGAAGACACAGCGAGCACCAGGAAGAATTGTATTGCTTAGGCTTGGAAACAGATGTTTGTAAAGAGAGTTATCTTCAAGGAAGGAGATGTGAAGCAAATAAACACAATAGAAATGAAGATTTTGCTTTTCCACTCGGAGATTCGCAAGATGCTTTGCTCCAGGAAAACAGAGAGAAAAGGAAGGAAATGGGTAAATGTTCTTTGGGGAGAAATAACTATAGTCTAAGTGCTGCTTGGACAATCCACATGGGAGGAAGACCACTGAAAACCCCAGAAAGTGGCAAGAGTCTTTGTGATTATTCCCCCTTCAGAATTCACCAAACTTTTTGGAGCTTCGATTGTAGAAAGAGTTTCCAGCACAGACCAAACTCTGTTTTCCCTCAGGGAACAGAAACAGAGAAACCTTTTAAATGTGTAGAGTGTGGAAAGAGCTTCAGTCACAGGGCATACCTGACTTGTCATCTGCGGTTCCACACCAGGGAGAAAGCATTTCAGTGCTCAGAATGTGGAAAGAGCTTTGGGAAGAACAATACCCTGAAAAACCACATGAGAATCCACACAGGGGAGAAACCGTTTGCATGCTTGGAATGTGGAAAGAGCTTCAGTCGCAGCGAATCCCTGACCTCCCATATGAGGATCCACACTGGGGAGAAACCATTTCAGTGCTCAGCATGTGGAAATAGCTTTGGGCAGAACAGGACCCTGAAAAACCACATGAGAATCCACACAGGGGAGAAACCGTTTGCGTGCTTGGAATGTGGAAAGAGCTTCAGTCGCAGTGAATCCCTGACTGCCCATCTGAGGATCCACACCGGGGAGAAACCATTTAAGTGCTCAGAATGTGGGAAGACCTTCCGTCACAGCTCAACTCTTTCTTTTCATCAGAAACTCCATAATGGAGAAAAACGGTTTAAATGTGTGGTCTGTGGAAAGTGCTTCAGTCACAGCACACACTTGGTTCGCCATATGAGGATCCACACAGGGGAGAAACCATTTGCATGCTTGGAATGTGGGAAGAGCTTCAGGCAGAGGTCATGCCTGGCTCGTCATCTGCGGATCCATACCGGGGAGAAACCATTTCAGTGCTCAGAATGTGGAAAGAGCTTTGGCCATGGCACAACCCTGAAAAACCACATGAGAATCCACACGGGGGAGAAACTGTTTGCGTGCTTGGAATGTGGGAAGAGCTTCAGGCAGAGGGCACAACTCACTTCTCATCAAAGAAGCCACAGAGAGAGAGAGACAGAAAAGTTTCAAAGCTTGGAGGGTCACGAGACTTTCAAGAAGGGGAGGCATCTGATTTCCCATCGAAACATTCACCCCGGTGAGAACCTGGCCGGGCTGCCTCCAGACATTGCATCAGGGAAAGATGAAATTGTGTTTCCTCTAGAAACAAAGAACGAGAACAGATTTTTGTAGTTCCAAGGAAACACTGGGGTAAAATCTGATTTTCTAACGACTGTCGTGGATTGTCCTCTTTTCCCCTTCACTGACCTTTTTCCTACACCAAAAAGCTCTCTGTCTCTGTAGGCATCCTTCAGTCTCGAGAGACTACAGTATGTTATCGTGCTCTATACGGAGGTCTTGGAACAGCGTCTGGTGTGGCTTAGAAGGCCAATTCGAGAGTGACAATCTCTTTCACACTGAAGAAAAATCCCATTTGTCCTCTGACCAGCTCCCTGATTTTGCTCATTTCGCGACTGCCTGTTTGCCTTGGCCTGCTGGACAAGTGTCTCTTCAAACCAAAAAGCAAACAAAAGAAAATCATGGAAATGTGGTTCCCTTTCTAACATTAGCCCTCCAGCCTTCTCCCCACACCCCAAAAGGCCCTTTTCCCCCTTTGCACCCTACTTCCCCAAAGAACCGGCCCTGGGATGAGAGTTTTGCTTTCTCACCCCCAGAAGCGACTCTTTTTCAGCTAGCGGTGCAAACACCCCCCCTCCCATTTTATATATGCCCCTAAGATATGTGGCCATCCTCTCTGTGCCTGTGGGAAACAGGGAGACGCTCCCTTTGGAGGGTCAGGCCTGTCCTGGCTTCTCTTGCCTAGAACCTGCTTTTTTTGCTCCTCCTTAAATTGACTGGGGATGCAGGGGTCCTTTCCTCCTGCACTCCTTGCTTTCTTTCCTGCCTCCTGGATGCTCCCAATTGCATAACAACACAAAAAGGAGAACCCCAGCAGCTTGAAGCTTGCCTTTGGTTTTGAAAAAGTCCCCTACTCATTCTGGTCCTGCTGGGAGGATCGCTGTAAATTGTTTGCAATCCTATTGCGTAGCCTTGAAGGTAACCTGAGTAGGCCCACTGACACTTGTGGAGACTGGCAAGTGCACTCCTTCCTCAGTTGCCGTGATTCAAACAGGCCTCCTCTGGTTGCGACTTCCTCCGCTAAGCTACAGGGGTTCAGCCATTGCATCATTATGGCAGCTGGATGGGCTTCTGTGTAGCTAGAAAAGCCTGTTTTCTAGACAAAATCCTGTTGATTCTACAAGGCCCCGAAAGAAAAGAGCAGGATAGTGATCATTAATATTGGTTGTTATGATTCCAGTTCCCTGCTTTATCGACTCAACTGATTTTAATGGGTTTACAGCTGACATTGTTTTCCATTTGATTGTTTATTAAATCTCTTCTCTTGATGTTTGTAAATGACCTGGAACATGAAACGTAGTATAAAGGAAACTTTGAAGAGTAACCTGTAATAAAAGTAGCAATAAAAATGATTATACATTTATTTATTGTGTTTATTTTATTTGTTGGCCATTTGCCTCCTTTTCAAGACTGAAGGCAGCTTACAAGTATGTTATAAATAAGTGCAACGAAAAAGCACAATGAATTACAAAATCCAATACAGTGGTGCCCCACTTGATGATTACCTTGTTAGAAGAGGTAATTGCTTAACGATGAGTATGATGTTTGTATCGTTTTTTTAATTTAACCACAATCAGTTCCCTGCTTCGGGAACCAATTTCCCGCTTAACAACGATCAAAACAGCTGATCGTTGGGTTTTCAAAATGGCCGCCCGCTGTGCAAAATGGCTCCCCGCTGAGTTTTAGGATGGATTCTTCACTATACAACCACCAGAAAATGGCCGTCCTATGGTGGATCTTTGCTGGATGCTGAGGTATTTCACCCATTGGAAGGCATTGAACCAGTTTTGAATGCATTTCAATGGGTTTTTTACTTTTGCTTGACGACAATTTCATTCTACAGTGATTTTGCTGGAACGGATTATCCTCGTCAAGCAGGCCATCACTGTAATTTGTCAGGTGAAAGCAAAGACATAATCAATACAATTGTTTTGTTACCTGCAGCTCAATTACTGAAAACTGGAACTTTGTGCATTTTAAAATATCAATCCGTATGAGAGCCACTGTGGGGATAAGTGAGGGATTATTTCAATTTTTTATTTTTACTTCCCTCCCCCTAAAAGATTTCAGTTTTTTGTTCATATAGCTCATGAAAAGTCGGAAAAGTTCTGAAATGATTTATCTTTGTCCCATTTTTTTCCATCACAGACACTTGACATTTTAACAGGTGTATAAATTTTTTTATATCCACTGTAGAGAACCCAATTTTAATAGTGAATGCTGTACATAGCATGGTCTCTGACTCCACTTGGTGGCCACTTCTGGTAATGACATAGCGGAAATATGTTTCTATAGTGAAGATGACTGTATACAGTGGTGCCTCGCCTTACGACCATTTCGCATTACGACCAGCTCTGATCACAAAATTTAGCTTCTACTGTATTTGCGACCAGAGCTTCGAGTTACAACCAGAAAAGGGCAGGGGAAAAGGCAGGGAATTCAAATGGTCTTACAGTTGGTCAGCGAATTGGCTGCTTCTTTATAGCTCTTTTGCCCCAATGGTTAGAGTGTGTTCGTTGGAGGAGGCTTGGGAGTGCCTGGTGCTGCTTTCTGCTTCTGGGTTAGTACATTTACAGGGTTTTGCGGGGTAGGTTTGGGCTGGGGGATTATGTTTCTGTGCTGTGATTTTTGTGGGTGTTTTTGTGTGCCCCATGGGGCTTGCAGTGGTAAGTATTTTTTGATCTGGTTTTTTGGGGGGGAATTTTTTTCAGCCAGAACAGATTAATCACGTTCCAATGTATTCCTATTGGAAATGGTGCTTCAACGTATGATCATTCTGAATTACGACCATCATTCCATAAAGGATTAAGTCCATACGTTGAGGCACCACTGTATATAGTGTGGCTTCTGGCTTCATCTAGTGTCTTGTTCTGGTAACTTCAGTTTCAGAAATACATATTTCTAGGATTTTATTTTAATGTTTTTAATATTTTCAGACCGTGGATAAGGGAATCAGTGGATAAGGCAGTCATACTGCATTAATAAATATCCTTTTACATTATGTTGGGTTTTTTCCATTTCAGATTCTTTATTTTGTTTTTGGTGAATGTGGGTTTTGATTTTCTCCTTTATAAGCTGCTGATGCAAGAAAAAAGAAGACTGAAGATGAACTGAATGAAGAATATTCAGAAAACGGCCCTAAAAAGAGGAGAAGCAACAGACAAGGAAAACAGAAACCAGTTGGAAAAGAAGGAATGACTCTTTCCCTTCCCCCTTGAGGACTTTCCAGGAAATCTCCATCAAAGAAGAAATGAACCAAAGCAATGGAAGGCTTGAATGCTCTGTGTGCAAGGAAAACTTCAACTGTCACGCCAGTCTAAAAGCTCACTGGGAAACCCATAATCAAAAGAAGCTACAGAAATACTCAGAATACAGCAAATATATAAGTATTCATGGAGAAGAGGACAATAAAGGAAGAAGAAGAATAAAGATAGAGGAAGAAGACGATTACTGCAGGAGGTCCCAACTATGGTGGTGGGGAACACAGTTGATTTTTATTTTGGTTTATGTATTTTATATTTATGTTTAATTTGAAGTTTAAGAAATATTTAAAAAATAAATTAATAATAATAATAATTCATCCCTGGGAAGAGATATGGGTAGCTACACAGGAGAGAAATCATATAAATGTCTGGAATGTGGGAAGAGCTTCAGTGATAGAAGCAACCTTAGTCCCCATCAAGGTATCCACATAGGGAAGAAACCCTATCAGTGCTTGGAGTGCAGAAAGACTTTCAGCCGGAGCACAGGTCTTGCTCGTCATCTGAGACTCCATAGAGGACAGAAGCCCTTTAAATGCCTGGAATGCAGGAAGAGCTTCTGTAATACAAGCAATCTCCATTCACACCAGACAGTCCACACAGAGGAGAAACCCTTTAAGCGTCTAGAATTTAGGAAGAGGTTTCAGTGCAGCAGGTACTTGGTTTCCCATATGAGAATCCACACATCAGAAAAGCCCTATAAATGCTTGCAGTGTGGAAAGAGCTTCCGTCACAGAGCAAGTCTAACAACTCATCACATAATACACACAAAGGGAGAAATGTTGCTGAAGGGTGGAGAGTGGTCAGCGACCTTTGAACAGAGAATGTACGTTATAAATCATCGAAGAATCCACACAGCTGAGAATCCTGCAAAATTATTCACACTTCAACCATTAGAAGTATTTATCTAGATGGAGACTATAGTCATGTTTTGTTAACATCCAGTCCATGGAAATACATATGTTGCTCGCATAAAACAAATTTGTTTTTCAGATACTTAAAAAAAAAAAAATTGCACTACAACTCCCAGCATTCACGATGAATTTCCCCAACCAGAAATCTGGCATCTGTAATGAAAATCCCAAATCTGCAGAGGAGTTACACCTGTGACCCTCTCTGATCTTTGATTAAATAAAGTACCCATTCAACCAAAGAAAAACTGGATGATCTTCATACATTGTCAAAGAAACAGACTATGAAGCAGAGAGTTAAGTCTGATAAAGCATCTCTTTCGCTGTTCTGATAAAACACCAGTTTCACAGGAAGCAAGTCACTGAATCTCTCCAAAGCCAATTCATCATCCACCACAGCCTTGTCGGTGGGCAGCAGGAGCCAAAGCCTCTTACAGCACCGTAAAGAACTGGGCACAGAACGGAGAGGAAGATGGACTCCTGCCGTACGAGACTTATTTTCCGATGCAAACCAGAATCTGCTTGCTATTTTTAAAAAATAATTTATTGTCATTGTAAGTTTATACATAGTATAAACAAACAACAAAATTTACACTGACACCCACTAATGATCCCCCACTAGAGACACAAACATCTACACCGCAGGCTAAGTAAGACTGTCCAACTGTTCACTGCTGGTGGTCTCTAAGTTCATAATTAAGGGCAATTATAGCTCTGGGATAAAAATTATTCAGAAAACTTGTGGTCGTACTCTTAATTGTTCTGTATCTTCTGCCAGATGGCAACTATCCGAAAGGATAGACATTGCAGGTGTACCTTATGTTTAGTGTTCGCTAAATATGAGTTTTATCTGTTACTATTTCTCTTATTATTATTTCTTTCCTCTTCAGACAAACCTTTAAGCAGTCGGTTATCTCATAAAGGCTGGTTTCTAACATACAGATTTATAAATGTTTTTGCTTTTTTTATACTTTATTGTTTAATCTTAATCTATTTTTAATGGTTTCTTAGATGTCTTATTTATGTAATGTTTTTACATTTGTTGTTTTATCTGTTGTGAGCTGCCTTAGGTGGGGGATAAGGTGGCATATAAATAATTTAAATCAATGAATACTATAAATTGCCGTGAGTGCTATCCATTTAGGCGAAAGGTGGGGTGTAAATGTGATTAATAAATAAAAATAACATCCACATTCAGTTTATAAAACTGAACAATTTCTCTGCCCTCCTACTGTGATTGTTGTTATTTAGTCGTGTCCGACTCTTCGTGACCCCATGGACTTGAGCACGCCAGGCCCTCCTGTCTTCCACTGCCTCCCGGAGTTGGGTCAAAGTCATGTTGGTTGCTTCGATGACACTGTCCAACCATCTCATCCTCTGTTTTCCACTTCTCTTGCCTTCACACTTTCCTAACTTCAGGGTCTTTTCCAGGGAGTCTTCTCATGAGATGGCCAAAGTATTGGAGCCTCAGGGTTGATTTCCTTCAAAATGGATAGGTTTGTTCTATTTGCAGTTCAGGGGACTTTCAAGAGTCTCCTCCAGCACCACAATTCAAAACCGTAAATTCTTCGGCGGTGTGAGTGGAGACAAAGAAGTGTGCCACCCTCACAGACACCCAAGAGTGAAGAAAACGAAGGATGTGTAGTAGGAGAATTGATTAAGTTGGACGATGAGGAGAATGTGACTAATAAGGCGATAGAAGTGTTCTTGGCTGAGAGAACGAGGGATTGGGGGGAGGAGTTAGAGACGTGGAGTTGGGACGACCCTATAAAAGAGGAGGCACCAAGAGAGAAAGGGGTAGATTCAAGAAAGGAGAAAAGCACACAGATGGTAGAAACAGGGATAGAGAGAGAAAAGATTGCAACATTGGTAAAGAGTTTCCCGAACCTAATGAAGGAGGACGGACTTGCTGCTACCCAAAGAAGTCAATAAGTTGGGAGCAGGTGAGCAACGTGGGGAATGGAAGCGAGGAGTGGTTCTAGCCAGCCCTTTGGTGGTGGACAAGGGGATCCCTGGTGGAACCAGTCCTTTCCTTCCCAGATTAGAGGAATCGGTCGTGATACATCCATGCTGCAGAACAACTTTTTCGGTGCTGAGTGTGCCAGCTGGGAACATGAACTGGGTTACACGCTTTGGGGGGAAGAAACAATAAAAGTTAAAGAGAATGGACCTGGGGGTGGCCCCAAGAAGTTTTGTTCAGTAAATGATGAAGAGTTACCAAATCCGTTTAGTTCAGAATTGTTTAATGATAGAGTTAATAAAACAAATCCTTTTTTGACGGTTACTTCGTCTCCGGCTGTCATTCCCGCCGAATCCTTGGGCCCGCCTATCTTGGAAAAGGAACCCAATCACAGGTGGTCAGCCTTCTTTATTATATTCAAGCTCTCACTTCCATACATCGCTACTTCAAAAACCATAGCTTTGACTACATGGACTTTTGTTGGCAATGTGATGTCTCTGCTTTTTAAGATGCTGTCTAGGTTTGCCATCACTTTCATCCCAATGAGTAGGTGTCTTTTGATCTCATGGCTGCTGTCACCATCTGCAATGATCATGGAGCCCAAGAAAGTAAAATCTGTCACTATCTACATACCTTCCACTTCTCTTTCCCAGGAAGTGATGGGACCAGTGGCCATGATCTTAATTTTTTTTTAATGTTCAGCTTCAGACCATTTTTGGCGCTCTCCTCTTTCACCCTCATTACGAGGTTCTTTAATTCCTCCTCACTTTCTGCCATCAGAGTGACATCATCTACATATCGGAGGTTGTTGATATTTCTTCCAGCAATCTTAATTGCTTTTTGCATGATGTATTCTGAATACTGTATAAGTTATATAAGCAGGAGGACAACCTGTTTTACATACAGATTTCTCAGGAGATTGATAAGGTGGTCAGGCACTCCCATTTCTTTAAGAACTTGCCATAGCTTCTTGTCCACACAGTCAAAGGCTTTTGCGTAGTTAATGAAGCAGAAGTAGATGTTTTTCTGGAACACTCTGGCTTTCTCCATAATCCAGCTCATGTTAGCAATTTGGTCTCTAGTTCCTCTGCCCTTCTAAAACCAGCTTGTACTTCGGGCTGGTCTCGGTCCACATACTGCTGAAGCCCACCTTGTAGGATTTTGAGCATAACCTTACTAGCGTGTGAAATGAGTGCAATTGTACAGTAGTTGAACCATTCTTTGGCACTGCCATTTTTTGGGAATGAGATGTATGCTGATCTTTTCCAATCCTCTGGCCACTGCTGAGTTTTCCAAACTTGCTGGCATATTGAGTGTAGCACCTTAACAGCGTCATCTTTTAAGATTTTCAATATTTCGACTGGAATGCCATGGCCTCCATTGGCCTTGTTGTTAACCATGCTTTCTAAGGCCCACTTGACTTCACTCTCCAGGATGTCGCCAACCGCACTATAAGTGTTGTCCGGGACATCCAGATCTTTCTGGTATAATTCCTCTGTGTATTCTTGCCACCTCTTCTTGATTTCTTCTGCTTCTGTGACGTCCCTTCCATTTTTGTCCTTGATCATGTCCATCTTTGCACAAAATGTTCCTTTAATATCTCCAATTTTCCTGAACAGATCTCTGTTTTTTTCCTTTTCTATTATTTTCCTCTATTTCTTTGCATTTTTCATTTAAGAAAGCCCTCTTGTCTCTCCTTACTATTCTTTGGAAGTCTGCATTCAGTTTTCTGTAACTTTCCCTATCTCCCTTGCATTTTGTTTCCCTTCTCTTCTCTGCTATTTCTAAGGCCTCGTTGGATAGGCACTTTGCTTTCTTGCATTTTCTTTTCTTTGGGATGGTTTTGTTCCTGCCTCCTGTACCATGTTACGGGCCTACATCCATAGTTCTTCAGGCATTCTTTCCACCTAATCAAGTTCCTTAAATCTGTTCTTCACTTCCACTGTGCATCCATAAGGCATTTGGTTTAGATCAGTGGTTCTTAACCTTTGTTACTCGGATGTTTTTGAACTGCAACTCCCAGAAACCCCAGCCAGCACAGTTGGTGGTGAAGGCTTCTGGGAGTTGCAGTCCAAAACTCCTGAGTAACCCAAGGTTAAGAACCAGTGGTTTAGATTATACCTGACTAGCCCAGGGGTTTTTCCTACTTTATTCAGTTTAAGCTTGAATTTTGCTATGAGAAGCTGGTGATCAGAGCCACAATCAGCTCCAGGTCTTGTTTTTCTGACTGTATAGCATCTGTGGCTGCAGAGAATATAATCAATCTGATTTCGGTATTGTCCATATGGTGATGTCCATGTGAAGAGTCACCTCTTATGTTGTTGGATGTTCTTGCCATCTCCTGTTTGACCACATCCAGCTTACCAAGGTTCATAGATCTTACATTACAGGTTCTTATGCAGTATTTTTCCTTGTAGCATCAGACTTTCCTTTCACTCCCAGGGACCTCCGCAACTGAGCGTCCTTTTGGCTTTTGCCCAACCACTTCATTAGCACTTGTACTTGTCCTCCGCTCTTCCTCAGTAGCATATTGGATGCCTTCCAACCTGAGGGGCTCATCTTCGAGCATCATCTCTTTTAGCCTTTTGTTTCTGTTCATGAGGTGTTCTTGGCCACTGGAGTGGCTTGCCAGTTCCTGCTCCAGGTGGATCGCGTTTAGTCAGAACTCTCGATTATGACCTGTCCAACTTGGGTGTCCCTGCACGTTTGCTATGACCAGGCAGCAATCCATGAAGGAGCCTACTGTGATTAAACAAAACAAATATTGTGCACAGTCTTCCTCTCTTTCCCTTTCATTGTATCCCAACCTTCTCTGCAATCTGGGACTCAACGCTGCTCAGAGCAGATTTAAAACGGGCACAAAAACAGACAGAGACAAGAATAAAAGAACGCCCACACATTTTTAAAAGTTCGATATCTGTCCATTAAAAGTGGATTTCTTAAGTGCTGTTGGAGAGATAGCTCAGGAAATTAGGGGCTGGACCTGATGATCCCGAGAGTGCCTGTCAACCTTTCTGCCTTTCTGTTTTAACAATCTTACAGTATTTAGATGCAGGAGGTCTTCCAAAGCAGTTAGAAGCATTGAATCCTAGTTCCTAGATTAGCCGACAGGAGGACTGGAGGTCACTTCCTGTTTCCGCCCCCATGGTGCGCCCGCCTTTTCCTTCCCGGAAGAGCCCCTTCCCTCCTTCAGAGTTCCAGGCCAGAGTGAAGGCGCCTCTTCGGGAAGCACCCGGGAAGGGGAGAAGGAGGGGAGGTGGGGCGGCGGTTGGAGAAGCTGGTTGTGGGGCTTGGCTTGAGGGAGAAAAAGAGGTCAGGGGGTTGGGAGAAGGAGAGGCGGAGAGAAGGGGAGCCCTGAGCTGGGGGGGGGAGTCCCCTTTAAGACCCTTCCTTCCTTCCTTCTCTCTCTCTTCCTCCCTCCAAGGCCAGGGCAGGTGAACCTTCTCCGGGGATCGTCCCCCAAACTCCCCTCTTCCTCCGAGAGCTCCTCCCTCCGAAGTTTGAAAACACACTCAATTAATTAAAGAAGATTAGAATAATCCTAAATGCAGCGAAAACGGAGACGTCAGTTCAGGACAGGTAGTATCCCATCTTAGTTAGAGGCCTGGATTTTAAAAAGCAAAGCCCTTCCAGTACCCTTTTCTCTCTTTTCACCTACTTCCCTCTTCCATGGCTTCTTGTGAGCGTTTTGGAATACAGCTGTTTTCCCCCACTCCTGGAGATAACATTTTCTCGGATCTGCTTCTGGTGAGGCAGGTGACAGTCATGGGACCGTGTGGGGCTGGGAGAGACCTCCAGCAGTGTTGAGTAAACTTCCTTTTCTATCCACAAAGGAGCCTCCAAGGGCTAAAGCACTTCCCAGTTGGGACAGGCCCCTTCGCCCTCCTCCCCTGCCTGTGAAACCTTCTCTGTTAAAAACAATTTGGGTTTGAACCACTGAAAATGCACTTTCTATTTGTAATGCAAATTGTACCATTGGGAGACCATAGTCCCTGGTGGGGGTGTGGTTAGAAAAAAACGTGGAGAGCACAAATTTTAGAGAAAACAGAGTCTGCAGAGTGGGGTTGTGTGGTCAGTTGTTTCTCCTCCTTCAATCTCTGTCTCACATAAAGGAGCCATTCCCAAGCCTTGAGCTTGACCCTGACTTTTGGTATGTCTTTGCTTTTCCTGCAGAGGGAAAAGGCAGTCCATTTGCTTCCATTCTTTTGGCTCCTATTGGAGATGAAAGTGGAGGTCTCAGCCAGTTCTGGAGCTGGAAAGGAGCTGAATGACATGGAGGGTTGGAGCAACGAGGAATTCCCAGAAAGAACAGGACAGAACAACCTTGATATGGACTCTCTTGACCCAGAGGTCCAATGCCAGGATTTTCGGGAATTCAGCTACCAGGAGGATGAAGGGCCGCGAGTGGTTTGTAGCCAACTTCATCGTCTCTGCCGTCAGTGGCTGAAGCCAGAAAAACACACCAAGGCTGAAATCCTGGACCTGATCGTCCTTGAACAGTTCCTGGCTGTCCTGCCCCCAGCGATGAAGATCTGGGTCAGAGAGTGCAAGCCGGAAACCACTTCCCAGGCCGTGTCCCTGGCGGAAGGTTTCCTCCTGAGCCAGAGCATGGATAAGAAAGAGGAAGAGGAGCCGTTGATAGTTCAGGTCTATGGTTGTTTAATAAGTTGCCTAACTAAACATTTACCACTCTTCTTTCTAAATCTGATGTTCGTTCCTCTACTGTTAGTTTTTAAAATTGTTCCTCTGTTCTTGTGTTGGGTATCCAGAATTTGCTGTGTAGTGTTTTGTGTTTTTTTGTACAGGGTTCTTCAGAATCTGTCCCTGGCTCCCCTCTGGCAGTGGAGTCCCCTTTGTCCCTCAGGCAGAGGCCACTGCTCCCGAGGAACAGGTTGGAGGTCATTGGAGGAGCCGTCTCACAGGGTAAGACCCAGTCAGCCCGTCTCCCTTCTTTGCATCTTTCCAAAGGCAGTGCATGGCCTTTTACGCTTCTTGCGTGCAATTCATGAAAGATTGGTTGATCAAAATAGGAAAATTCTTTTTTTAAGTAAGTTGGGGATAAAATTCATGTTAAGAATAAGAGACCTTTCCTTGCAGGCATTGAAAATATCCAGGGAACCTCTCCTTCATCTCACCTTTGCAGAGGAATGGAAGCTGTGCCTGTGCAGCCAGAACAGGTAAAGTGGATTGGATGGGAAGATGGGGAAGGGGCCTGGGCATCTTTGTTTCCCGTCTGCCGCGTCGGCTGGATACCATTTGCCCCCTTCCATTTGCTTCTTTCAATATTGTGTAATAAATGGTATGAGAGATTTCTCAGGGAATGGTTCAGTCTGGCCTTGGAATCCCAGTCCACATTTTGTGCTTACAGAGGGGCACACACCAGTTTGTCCCAGTTTGTGTGGGGCTGTGGCTCCCTTCCCCTGCCTCTCCGTCCAATCAGCCACTCACTCACGTCCGCTTGCTGGCTTTTCCCACCTCCTCGGCTGATCTCCCATTCACCAGCAAGAGCACAGACTTTCTCTGACTGGCAGGTCAGGATACTGGGCCTGGTGAGTCGCTGGTTGAGCCAGAGGAGGCAGGGCAGGGGACCAGCAGTACCTGTGCTGCCCCCCTTATGAACTGGGACAAACTGGTTCATGCCCGTCTCGAGATGTGTTCATTGTCTTCTTGGCGGTACTTAGTGAGAGTCGAACAACCGCAATCTCTCTGAAGATGAAAAGCTTCCTCTTCTTTCAGGGTCCTGTAACCTTTGACGAAGTTGCCGTGAATTTCACGGAGGCGGAGTGGGCATTGCTGGATCAGAACCAAAGGGCCTGCCACAGGGACGTCATGGAGGAGACGCGTGAAAATGTGTTGTCTTTGGGTGAGCTTTGCTTTTTTTCTCTTCAGTCGACAGACCAACAGTGCAAATGGTACCAAAGAATATGTAGCCTATCACTGCTGTGAGTGTTCACAAGTTGAGAGAAAGGAAAACTAAAAATTTTTCTTTATGTAGTACAATATGTGGCATTTAGACCCTTGGATGCTCAGTCCCACTGCATATCCACAATAAAAGAGATGAAAAACAATGTCACTCAGATAGGATATACCATTTCAGATGTAAAGGTCTAAAGCTTAATTCTCAGCAGCAGACAGGGAAGGACCAGTGGTAGCTCTGCCCCTTTAGAGAAACAGGAAAAGGAGGTGAGACTGAGAGGCAGACTTCTAAGAATACGAGTCTAACTGTTGGTGCAGAAGGTCTGAGAGTCAACAAGGGGACAGACCATTCTTACCTCATGTTTACTTCCAAATTCTGCCTTCTGGTCAAATTGGGGTGCATAGATTCTTAGAGGCAATGCCAACCTGTTCAGGATCCCAAGGTGCCCCATTTCAATGGGATTTTGTATGTCTTATTTCAGCCTGTGAGGTAAGACACAGCGAGAACCATGAAGAATTGTGTTGGATAGGCTTGGAAACAGTCCTTTGTAAAGAGAGTTGTCTTCAAGGAAGGAGAAGTGAAGCAAATACATACAGTAAAAATGAAGATTTTCCTTTTCCACTCAGAGATTCGCAAGATGCTGTGCTCCAGGAAAACAGAGAGAAAAGGAAGGAAACGGGTAGATGTTCTTTATACGGAAATAACTGTAGTCTAAGTGCTGCTTGGACAATCCACACGGGAGGGAGACTGCTGAAAACCCCAGAAGGTGCCAAGAATCTTTGTGATCATTCATCCTTGGGAATTCATCAAACTTTTCAGAGCTTTGAAAGTAGAAAGAGCCTCCAGCACAGACCGAACCTTGTTTTCCCTCAGGAAAATGACACAAAGAAACCCGTTAAATGTGTAGAATGTGGAAAGAGCTTCAGTCACAACAGGTACCTGGCTCGTCATTGGAGGATCCACACTGGGGAGAAGCCATTTAAATGCTTGGAATGTGGAAAGAGCTTCTCTCAAGGTGGAAACCTTGGAAGCCATGTGAAAATCCACAAAGGGGAGAAACCTTTTAAATGCCTGCAATGCACAAAGAGCTTCAGTTACAGGTCATACCTGGATCGTCATTCAAGGATCCACACTGGGGAGAAGCCATTTAAGTGCTCAGAATGTGGGAAGAGCTTCAGGCACAGCACAACCCTGAATGACCACATGAGAATCCACACCGGGGAGAAACCATTTAAATGCCGGGAATGTGGAAAGTGCTTCAGTTACAGCACACACTTGGTTCGCCATATGAGGATCCACACAGGGCAGAAAGCGTTTACATGTCTGGAATGTGGGAAGAGTTTCGGCCACAGCACAACCCTGAATAACCACATGAGAATCCACACAGGGAGAAACCATTTGTCTCCTTGGAATGTGGGAAGAGATTCAGGCAGAGTGTGCACCTCACGTCTCATCAAAGAAGACATAGAGAAAGAGCCTCCAGCACACATTGAACCTTGTTTTCCCTCAGGGAACAGACACAGAGAAACCCTTTAAATGTGTAGAGTATGGAAAGAGCTTCAGTCGAAGGGCATCCCTGGCTTGTCATGTGAGGATCCACACTGGGGAGAAACCATTTAAATGCTTGGAATGTGGGAAGACCTTCCATCAGCATGCACACCTTGCCAGCCATGTGAAAATCCACGTGGAGAAGCCATTTAAGTTCTCGGAATGTGGGAAGAGCTTCAGGCAGAGGGTGCAACTCACTTCTCATCAAAGAAGCCACAGACATGGAGATAAAAAAGTTGAAATGCTTGGAGGGTCACAAGACCTTCCAGAAGGGCGGGCATCTTATTTCTCATCAAAACATTCACCCCAGTGAGAACCTGGAAGGTCTGCCTCCAGGCATTGCATCGGGGAAAGATAAAATTGTGTTTCCTATAGAAACAAAGATTTTTGTAGTTCCCAAAGAAACACAGGGACGGAATCTGATTTTCTAATGATTGCCATGGATTGTCCTCTTTTCCCCTTCGCTGTCCTTTTTCCGACACCAAAAAGCAAACAAAACAAAACCAAACCATGGAAATACAGTTCCCTTTCTAAGATAAACCCTCCAGTCTTTTCTAACTTTCCATTCCTCTTTGGATGGTGGCAAAAAAAACTGTGTAGAAAGAGTTGGATTTGGGCTTTTCCTTACGTGTAGGAAACCACCACCACCCCCGAAATTGATGAAACATTAGCTAGTCAAGTAAGAATTCCTATACATTTGAAGCAAGTTTGCTGTCCCTGGACATGATCCAGTGTTTTGAAGTAACAAATCTGTTACCTTGTATTATTTGAAGGAAGGGGAGCTTGAGAATATTTAGAAAATGTCATGGATTCAACCAGGGATGACATTCACAATTTTTTTTTTTTTTTTTTTTTTTTTGCAACTTGCAAGAATTTCCCCCTGGCAGAATCCCGGGACCTGCAGCCCAAAAGCAATCATTTAGAGAAGACCTTCTCTCACCTCTGTTTGGCCCTTCGTCCAGTCTATCCAATATAATTTTATGTTCTCCTACCCAGAGTAAGTGGCGGGAGAGAGGAGCCACAGGTCCATCTTCCCTGCCATCTCTCTCTTCCAGACTTGTTCCCTCTCCGCCCTCCCCAAAAGGCCCTTTTCCCTCTTTGCCCCCCCCAGTTCCCCAAAGAACCAGCCCTGGGATGATGAATCTGCTTTCTCACCCCCAGAAGCGACTCTTTCTCAGCTAGCGGTGCAAACATACCCCCTCCCATGTTACATATACCCTTAAGATACGTGGCCACCCTCTCTGTGCCTGTGGGAAACAGGGACACGCTCCCTTTGGCGGTCAGCCCTGTCCTGGCTTCCCCTGCCTGCCTGCCTGCCTGCTTTTTTGCTCCTCCTTAAACTGACTGGGGATGCAGGGGTCCTTTCCTCCCGCACTCCTTACTTTCTTCCCTGACTCCTGGATGCTTCCCATTGTGTAAAAGCACAAAAACGAGAACCCCAGCAGCTTGAAGCTTGCCTTTGGTTTTGAAAAAGCCCCCTCCCCATTCTGACCTTGCTGGGAGGGTCGCCCTAAATTGTTTTCATTCCCATTGCGTAGCCTCGTATGTCACCCTAGAGTAGACCCATTGACGCTTGTGGGGATTGAGCGAGTCCCGTCCTTCCTGAGTTGCTGTGATTCAAACAGGCCTCCTCTAGTGGTGAGTTCCTCTGCTAAGCTACAGGGTTTCAGCCATTGCATCATTATGGCTGCTGGATGGGCTTCTCTGTTGCTAGAAATGCCTGTTTTCTAGATAAAATCCTGTTGATTCTAAAAGGCCCCCAAGAAAAAGGGCAGGATAGTGATCATTAATATTGGTTGTGATGATTCCAGTTCCTTGCTTTATCGACTCAACTGCTTTTAATGGGTTTGCAGCTGACGTTTTCCATTTGCTTGTTTATTAAATCTTTTTTCTTGATGTTTGTAAACAACCTGGAGTACGAAACGTAGTATAAAGGAAAGTTTGAAGTGTAACCTGTAATAACAGTAGCAATAAAAATGATTATACATTTATTTACTGTCTTGTTTATTTTATTTGTTGCCCATCTGCCTCCTTTGCAGGACCCAGGGCAGCTTACAAATATGTTAAGAACAGGTGCAACAAAAAAGGACAATGAATTACAAAATCCAATTATTTTTCAGCTGAAAGCAAAGATATAATCAATACAATTGTTTTGTTAACTGCAGCTCATTTACTGAAAACTGGAACTTTGTGCATTTTAAAATGCCAACCAGTATGAGAGCCACTGTGGGGATAAGTGACAGATTAGGATTTAGGAGACCTGGGTTCAAATCCCTGCTACTTTCCCCAGGAGTAGCAATGAGAAACTAGTCCATAATCCTGTCATATCCCTTAGAAACCGTTTTAGAATTGCCATAAGCCAGAAAATGCATAAAACAACAAAAAAAAATCAACCTTAAATATGTCTTCTAGTGTGTTTTGTGAGGTTATGGTCACCAAATTTATAAAATGTACTGAATTGTCTATACCAGATGTGAATGCAACAGCTGTAATGGCAACACGGAACCTCCAAGTAAAGACACAGTCTATATTGGTCTTTTTGATGGTGTCTTTGTTTAAACACTAGTACAGGAGGGGAGCCATGCCATCATGCTCTTGAACTTCCCAGTATTACTTAGGCTGGCCACTGAGAAAAACAAATGTACCTTTTTTTAAATTAAGATAATAGAGAAGTGTGGCGTTTGCCCCGTGGCCCATGCTTGTTTTACCAAACCCAGAGCTCAGAAAGGCATCTGAATACGCCCCCTTGACATGCTGCCACCAGTTGATCTCTTTATCAACTTATATTTCTTATGAAAGACTAAGGTCCATCCAGTACTGACTTTTTAAACAGAAACAGGTTTTTTGATTACACGTGGTTTCAGGAATAATTCTTGAGCACATTCTTAAAGTTCCACAAAGCTTCAATATTTTACTTTATTCTCTTCTCTATTAATTAACACAGGTCACACTCTGGCTAATCACTGCCTAATCACTCCTTAAACACTCTGCCGCAAACCCCCAAATTATCATCTTCTCTAGCACCCTCTGACTCTGACTGAACTCCTCTCTCCCAGGCTCCGCCTCTTCAGCACCTCTCGGCCCCGCCTCACAACCACATTAACATATAACTTATGAATAATGCATAATTTAGGGTGAACGCCACATTCCTCCCCCCGTCAAATATATTTGTTTAGGAGGGGAAACCTAGCAGTTTGCCCTTGTAAACAAATACCTCGTACATGGAAGTATAACAAGAACTTGCCATTTTATGCATACCTTATAATACCATTTTCTCTCTATTTTTATCTTTACCAAATCAAACTTGCCACTTTAAACACCTAAGATAATTAATGCAATTAAAACATTTGCAATTAATCACATTAATAGAACTTACACTGCATCACCTTCACATCAATAAGGTTACTCACCATTATTTTTACCATCCTTCTACACCTCTCAGTTCATCACCATCCAAACTTTGCATTTTAATCATTTTCCATAACTATACACAAACAGAATATTTAATACAACATTTGCAAACTTTGTTTATCCACCCATTAGTCATTCGGCCTTCGAGGCAAGGCGTCAGCACCCACGCTCAGAGTCCCTTTTACGCTGCGGATTACAATGTCAAGGTCTTGCAGGTTCCGTGTCCATCTTGCAAGGTTACTGTTAGTGGATTCCACAGTTTGTAGCCACACCAGAGGGAAAGGGGTGGTGCAAAGGATGGATTTCTTTCCCCAAATCTAGGGTTTCAGTCTTTGCAGTGTCCAAACAATTGATAGGCACACCTTCTTGATGGCAGAGAAATGTCTCTCAGCAGGTTGGAATCTCCTGCTGATCAGAGTCTCGGGGTGCAGATTCCCGCTGTCGTCCGCTTGGCAGAGCACAGCTCCCAGACTCACACTCGACACATCGATGTACATGATGAACGTCCGGTTGTAGTCCGGTGCAACAAAGGCAGATCCTGAAGTCTGACGATTGGGACCCATCGGGCACTCTGGCTTCCCCTGGATTTCCTCCGCTCGCCTTTTCCGGGTGAAGCCTGCTTTCTTTCTGGCTTGTGGCTTCTCTTTTCTCAGCTGGGGAAAGAGTAGGCAGCTCTTTCTCCTCCTCCAGAACATCTCTGGATGCGTCCTTCTTTGAGAGCTTATTGCTTACGCCTTCCTCCTCACCCACAGGTACTTTTGTTGAGAAGTTCTCCCTATGTGGGGAACCACTATCATGGATCTCTTCCATATTCACAGGCAGGTTTCTCTGAAGTGCAATCTCAAACACTTGGTTTATTTTAGATGCACTGAGTTTTTCATCTGGTTCCATCCTTTTTAGATCCAGTTTTTTGGGGGAGGGGTTTGCCTCATGAGGTTTTAAGTACTTTTGCAGCTGCAGAGCGCCTAGACTCCCTAGCCCTCCAGTGCTGCAGCAACAAATCCACAGGTTCTGGCCTTGCCAACAGCAGTTCACTCCCCTCGATGGGTCTCAGCCCCACTTCTTTGTCCTCAGGACAGAATGCTCTTTCCTGGGCCTCATACAAGCCTTTCTCCTTTCCCCGAGTACCCCCCAAGCTTGGCTTTGTTACTTCTAAGGACTCCTCTCTATATTTTACAGGGACAATTAGCTGTTTGAGAGGTCCATCTTCACCATTCTGATGTTTTTTAAAACCTCTCTATATGTCAGGTTTTTATCAGCTACAAACCTTTCCGGGAGTTCAGGGGTGAGTGGAATGGGATTCTCATTAGATGTGCTAATCCGTACAATCATTTAAAGTAATAGCTTCCTTCTCCTCCTCAATACAGGAAGTATTATAAGGGTTTTTCAATATGACCTCCTCAGTCATTTCTGCTACCTTGGGGTTTTCCTCTAAACGGGGGTGTAGTGGTCACGAAATGAGAAGGCTGATGGTTTAGGTGATCACCGGATAAAGCAATTAGTTTTAGAGAGAGAAGTTAAAGAAGTCAGTCACACACACACAGAGATGTCTGGCAGTGGAGTCCTAGATGCCTACTATGGGCAACGCCCCCAGGAGCACTCCCTTTTATTACTTTAACAAGCTTACAGATAGTTGACAGTATACTGATAGGGTGTGGTTACTGTGGTGGAATGCCCACATCACCCCTGTCCATCATGGGGAGCTCGAGGCAGTAGCCTATGAGAGGACAGGATGGGCGGAACCAAAAAAAAGACAGAGGAGAGTTGGAGAAAAGAGTGGAAGATAGGGAATTGAAGAGAGTGAGTTAGGAGATTGAATTGAGAAAGTTAAGAAAGAGATCGGAAAGTTGGAATGCTAGGGAGAATAGGAAAGAGTTCAAAATACAGAGAATAAATAGATAGTCAAAGAATATTGTAACAGTGAATAAATACACATACAAACCAACGTGAAAGCAAGTGATATTTAATTAACAATCCTAAACATCTGTGATTTACTCCTGTGATTTGCATAACAACTATAAGATCAATAAATCTGTTGTATTGGCAGCACGTGTCTAAGATCTATCTATTTGATATTGAGGGAATAAGACCTGTTGATAGCGTGAACTGAGGAAACGCATCCGGAGGGCGGACTTGTGTTTAGCGAAAATAAACAAAGGGCACTGGGTGGACGCGACAGTTACATAAGGCCAATTAGGATTGGCCAAAGAAAGGCTTTGAAGTTAGTTCTCTATCTCTATGAGAAAGAGGAAGAATAGGTAGCCATTTTTTCCCTCAGACGTAGCTGCATCTGCAGTGATCATGGAGTCCAAGAAAGTAAAATCTGTCAGTGCCTCCCCTTCTATTTGCCAGGAGGTGATGGGACCCGTGGCCATGATCTTAGGTTTTTTGATGTTGAGCTTCAGACCATTTTTTGCACTCTCCTCTTTCACCCTCATTACAAGGTTGTTTAATTCCTCCTCACTTTCTGCCATCAGGGTGGTATCATCTCCATATCGGAGGTTGTTGATAATTCTTCCAGCAATCTTAATTCCATTTTGGGATTCCTCCAGTCCAGCCTTTCGCATGATGTATTCTGCATATAAGTTAAATAAGCCGGGGGACAATATACAGCCTTGTTGTAGTGTGTGTGCTTGTAATACCAGGAAGGCTAGAACGTCTAGTGAGGATCAAATCGGGCCGATGCCAATGCTTGGATCTTGGTAATAACAGCAAAACTCCAGCAAGCGTTGGCCATCTTTGTTCGTTTTTCCAATGCCAAAACGGCCTAAACAAGTGGGCCAAGAATTGTGATGGAAAGCTCTTTAATCTCTGAGAGCAAAGACCAAAGTCCAGCTGACATGCATGCGGGACTTCCTGTTCACCGATGATGAAGCCATTGTTGCCCACTCTGATGAAGACCTCCAACAACAAATGAATCATTTTAGCAAAGCCTTCCAAGACTAACAAACGGCCTGAAGAAAACACAAGTCATGGCCAGGGCATGGACTCACCTCCCTTTTCTACCATCTCCACACAAGAATTGGAGGTTGTTCATGACTTTGTGTACCTTGGCACAACGACCTCTGACCCTCCCTAGATGTCGAGCTGGATAAACGCACTGGCAAAGCACCATGTTCTGTAGACTCACAAAGAGAGTATGGCTGAATAAGACGCCGACTGCACATACGAAAGATCCAGGTCTATAGAGCCTGTGTCCTGATCACATTCCTGTACTGCAGTGAGTCGTGGACCCTTTGTGCACGGCAGGAGAGGAAGCTGAACACCTTCTATATTGTGGAAGCTGTACAGTCCTAGGGCACCCCTAGAGCAAGGGAATGGGAATGCACTTCTGGGTACTCTATACTCAGAAGAGTTTCAAAATATGGAAAAGGCCACCATAAGACAGGATTGATTTGACAGCACATAATTATTCTTATTTATTTTTATGACTAAGCCACCTATCTGATCTTTGATTAAAGTACCCATTCAACCAAAGGAAAACTGGATGAACTTCATACATTGTCCAAGAAACAGAATAAGAAGCAGAGAGTTAAGTCTGATAAAGCATCTCTTTGGCTGTTATGATGAAACACCAGTTTCACAGGAAGCAAGTCAGTGAATCTCTCCAAACCGATTCATCATCCACCACAGCCTTGTCGGTGGGCAGCCACAGCCGAAGCCTCTTATAGAACTGGGCTCAGAACGGAGAGGAAGATGGACTCCTGCCGTACAAGACTCCTTTTCCGATGCACACCACAACCGGCTTGCTATTTTTAAAAATAATTTATTGTCATTGTAAGTATATACATAGTATACACAAACAACAAAATTCACAGTGACACCCAGAGACCAGACCCACATGCACACACAAAAAATTCCCAAACACTCCTCACCCATTAAAAATCCCCCACTAGGAATACAAACATCTGCACCGCAGGCTAAGTAACATTGTCCACCTGTCCACTGGTGGTGGTCTTTAAGTTCATAATTAAGTGCAATTATAGCTCTGGGAAGGCACGTGGTGGTGCTGTGGGCTAAACCGCAGAAGCCTGTGCTGCAGGGTCAGAAGACCAGCAGTCGTAAGATCGAATCCATGCGACGGAGTGAGCTCCCGTCACTTGTCCCAGCTCCCGCCAACCTAGCGGTTCGAAAGCATGCAAATGCAAGTAGATAAATAGGGACCACCTCGGTGGGAAGGTAACAGCATTCCGTGTCCAAGTCGCACTGGCCATGTGACCACGGAAAGATTGTCTTCGGACAAAACGCTGGCTCTATGGCTTGGAAACGGGGATGAGCACCGCCCCCTAGAGTCGAACACGACTGGATAAAAATTGTCAAGGGGAACCTTTACCTTTATAGCTCTGGGATAAAAATTATTCAGAAAACATGTGGTCGGAGTCTCAATTGTTCTGTATCTTCTGCCAGAGGGCAACTATCCCAAAGGAGCAGCCATTGCTGGTGTACCTTCTGTTTAGTTTTCGCTAAATATGAGTTTGATCTGTTACTATTTCTCTTCACATTATTTCTTTCCTCTTCAGACAGGCTTTTAAGCAGTCAGTTATCCCAGAAAAGCTGGTTTCTGATTTACAGATTTATAAATGTTTTCAATTCTTTTTTGTACTTGATTGTTTAATCTTAACATATGCTTGATTTTTTTAGATGTCTTCTTTATATAATATTTTTAAATTTGTTGTTTTCTCTGTTGTGAGCTGCCTTGGGCGGCAAAGGTGGCATATAAATTATTTAAATGAATAAATACTTTAAGTTGCCATGAAGGCTGTCCTTTTAGGCGAAAGGTGGGGTGTAAATGTGATGAATGAATAAAAATAATATCCACATTAATTTCATAAAACTTAACAGTTTCTCTGCCCTCCTACTGTTTTTAATTAAAACAAATATTGTGCGCAGTCTTTCTTTCCTTTTCATGGTATCCCACCTTTCTCTGCAATCTGGGACTCAAGGCGGCTCAGAGCAGATTTAAAACGGGCACAAAGACGGACAGAGAGAACAATAAAAAGAGCCCAGAGATTTTTAAAAGTCCAACATCTGTCCATTAAAAGCGCATTTCTTAAGTGCTGCTGGAGAGATAACTCAAGGGATTTTAGGCCTCTGACTGCGGGGTTCAGGGTTCAGGTGCTTCCTTGACAAGCGGCTGGACTCGATGATCCCGAGAGTGATGGTCTTCCAAAGGAGATAGAGCCATGAGATCCTAGTTCCTAGATGAGCTGACAGGAAGACCAGAAGACACTTCCTGTTTCCGTCCCGAAGGTACTCCCGTCTTTTCCTTCCCGGAAGAGCCCCTTCCCTTCTGAGTTGCAGGCGGGACTGAAGGCGCCTCTTAGGGAAGCCGGGAAGCCCCCGGGAAGGGGAGAAGGAAGGGGAGGTGGGGCAGCGCTTGGAGAAGCTGGTTGTGGGGCTTGGCTTGAGGGAGAAAGAGAGGTCAGGGCGTTGGGAGAAGGAGAGGCGGAAGAAGGGGAGCCCTGAGCTGGCGGGGAGTCCCTGGAAGACCTTTCCTTCCTTCCTTCCTTCCTTCCTTCCTTCCTTCCTTCCTTCCTTCTCTCTCTCTTCCTCCCTCCAAGGCCAGGGCAGGTGAACCTTCTCCGGGGATCGTCCCCAAACTCCCCTCCTCCTCCTTCTCCTCCTCCTCCGAGGGCTCCTTCATCCACAGTTTGAAAACTCACTCAATTAAACAAAGGAGATTAGAACGATCATAAATGCGCCGAAAACAGAGCAGTCAATTCACGACAGGTAGTATCCCGTCATCTTAGTTAAAAGCCTCCATTTTAAAAGGAAAGCCCTTGCATTACCCTTTCCTCTTTCTTCACCCACCTCCCTCTTCCATGCCTTCTTATGGGCATATTGGAATACAGCTGTTTTTTCCCCCTCCTGGAGATCACATTTTCTTGAATCTGCTTCTGGTGAGGCAGGTGACAGTCATGGGACCGTGTGGGGCTGGGAGAGACCTCCAGCAGTGTTGAGTGAACATCCTTTTCTCCCCACAAAGGAGCCTCCAAGGGCTAAAGCACTTCACAGACGGGACAGGCCATTTCGCCCTCCTCCCCTGCCTGTGAATCCTCCTCTGTTGAAGACAATTTGGATTTGGACCACTGAAAAGGCAGTTTCTATTTGTAATGCAAATTGTACCAGGGGAAGTAGTCCGTGGTAGGCGGGTTTTAGAAAAAATAACTTGGAGAGCACAAACTTTAGAGAAAACAGTTTCTATAGTGGGGTTGTGTGTTCAGTTGCTTTCTCCTCCTTCAATCTCTTTCTTAAATAAAGGAGCCATTCCCAAGCCTTGATCTTACCCCTGAGTTTTGAAATGTCTTTGCTTTTCCTACAGAGGGAAAAGGCGGTCCATTTGCTTCCATTCTTTTGGCTCTTATTGGAGATGAAAGTGGAAGTCTCAGCCAGTTCTGCAGCTGGAAAGGCGCTGAATGACATGGAGGGTTGGAGCAGCAAGGAATTCCCAGAAAGAACTGGACAGAACAACCTTGATACGGACTCTCTTGACCCAGAAGTCCAGTACCAGGATTTTCGGGAATTCAGCTACCAGGAGGATGAAGGGCCCAGAGTGGTCTGTAGCGAACTTCATCGTCTCTGCCGTCAGTGGCTGAAGCCAGAGAAACACACCAAGGCTGAAATCCTGGACCTGATTGTCCTTGAACAGTTCCTGGCTGTCATGCCACCAGTGATGGAGATCTGGGTCAGAGAGTGCAAGCCGGAAACCACTTCGCAGGCCGTATCCCTGGCAGAAGGTTTCCTCCTGAGCCAGAGTGTGGATAAGAAAGAGGAAGAGGAGCCGTTGATAGTTCAGGTCTATAGTTCTTTAATAAGTTGCCATTTACCACTCTTCTTTCTAAATCTGATGTTCGTTCCTCTACTGTTAGTTTTTAAATTTGTTCCTCCCTTGCTGTGTTGGGTATCCAGACTTTGCTCTCTGTGTGTTTGTGTTGTTTTTTTAATTTTTTTTTTAACAAGGTGTGACAAAAAGGAAAGGGGAATTGAGGTTAAGAGGGAAGAGGAGAAACAATAACATACTAACATCCATTCTATACGTATTGCCATATCAACATTCCAAATTACTATTTTTACTATTTTCTGCCTTCAGATTTAAGTTCTCATTTCAATGTATGCTCTTCATACGCTGTCTGTCAACTCAATACATTTATAGAATAAGTCCCATCTTTCAGTTACTTTTTGTAAAGGACAGTCCTTCATCACTTCTGATAAAATGTCCATTTCCGCTGTTTCCCGTATCTTCTGTGTTTTTGTGTTTTTTTGTAAAGGGTTCTTCAGAATCTGTCCCTGGCTCCCCTCTGGCAGTGGACTCTCCTTTGTCCCTCAAGCAGAGGCCATTGCTCCCGAGGAACAGGCTGGAGGGGATCGGAGGAGCCGTGTCACAGGGTAAGACCCAGTCAGCACATTTCTTCTCGATCTCCCTTCTTTGCATCTTTCCAAAGCCAGTGAATGGCCCTTTAGGCCTCTTGCGTGCAATTCATGAAAGACTGGTTGATCAAACTAGGAAGATTTTCTTTTGAGTAAGTTGGGGATAAAATTCATGTGAAGAATAAGAGATCTTTCCTTGCAGGCAATGAAAATATCCAGGGAACCTCTCCCTCATCTCTCCTTTGCAGAGGAATGGAAGCTGTGCCTGTGCAGCCAGAACAGGTAAAGGGGATTGGATAGGGAGATGGGGAAAGAGCCTGGGCACCTTTGTTTCCTGTCTGCCTTCTCGGCCGGATATCGTTTGCCCCCTTCCATTTGCTTCTTTGAAAACTGTGTAGTAAATGGCCTGACAGGTTTCTCAGGGAACGGTTCAGTCTGGCCTCAGATTCCCATCCCACACTTTGGGCTTCGAGAAGGGCACGCACTGGATTCTCCCAGTTTGTGTCAGGCTATAAAGGCGGCAGCACAGGTGCTGTGGCTCCCTTCCCCTGCCTCTTCATCTAATGAACCACTCACCTCAATTTCCTTGCTTTTCCCACCTCCTTCGCTGATCTCCCCATCATCAGCAAGAGCACAGACTCCTCTGCCCTGCCCTTTTCTCTGAGTGGCAGGTCAGCCAAGAGGGGGTGGGTGGGGCAGAGAAGCCTGAGCTGTTGCTGGGACTGGGGGAGGGGCAGGAAGTGAGGGTGCTGGGCCTGGTGAGTCGCTGGTTGAGCCAGAGGAGGCAGGGCAGGGGAGCAGCAGTACCTGTGCTGCCCCCTTATGAACTGGGAAAACTGGTTCATGCCCGTCTCTAGATGTGTTCATTGTCTTCTTGGCGGTACTTAGTGAGAGTTGAACAACCGCATTCTCTCTGAAGATGAAAGGCTTCCTCTTCTTTCAGGGTCCTGTAACCTTTGACGAAGTTGCCGTGGATTTCACAGAGGCGGAGTGGGCATTGCTGGATCAGAACCAAAGGGCCTGCCACAGGGACGTCATGGAGGAGACACATGAAAATGTGGTGTCTTTGGGTGAGCTTTGCTTTTTTTCTCTTCAGTCGACAGATCCACAGTAAAATGGTACCAAAGAATATGTAGCCTATCACTGCTGTGAGCGTTTACAAGATGAGAGGAAAACTATGAAAGTTTTTCTTTCTGTAGCACAAAAGACCCTTGGATGCTCAGTCCCACTGCAAATCCACAATAAAAAAGGTGAAAAACAACTAGTCACTTGGACAGGATATTCTATTTCAGATGTACAGATCTAAAGCTTAATCTTCACTAATTGATAGATTCCCCAGAAAGCAGACAGAAAAGGACCAGTGGTAGCTCTTCCCCTTTAGAGAAACAGGAAAAGGAAGTGAGACTGAAAGGCAGACTAAGAGTATTAGACAAATTGTAGGTGCAGAAGGTCTGAGAGTCAACAAGGGGACAGACCATTCCTCATTTTTTTTCCAAATTCCTCCTCCTCGTCATTTTGGGGTGAATAGATTCTCAGAGGCGATGCCAACCTGTTCAACATCCTGAGGTGTCCCCTTCCAATGGGATTTTGTTTCTCTTATTTCAGCCCGTGAGGTAGGACACAGCGAGAACCAGGAAGAATTGTGTTGGATAGGCTTGGAAACAGTGGTTTGTAAAGAGAGTCGTCTTCAAGGAAGGAGAAGTAAAGCAAATACACACAGCAGAAATGAAGATTTTGCTTTTCCACTCAGAGATTCACAAGATGCTCTTCTCCAGGAAAACAGAGAGAAAAGGAAGGAAATGGGTAAATGTTCTTTGGGCAGAAATAACTGTAGTCTAAGTGTTGCTTGGACAATCCACATGGGAGGGAGACCGCTGGAAACCCCAGAAGGTGCCAAGAGTCTTTGTGACCATTCACCCTTGGGAATTCATCAAACTTTTCAGAGCTTCAAAAGTAGAAAGAGCTTCCAGCACAGCCTGAACCTTGTTTTCCCTCAGGAAAATGACACAGAGAAACCCTTTAAATGTGTAGAGTGTGGAAAGAGCTTCAGTCGTAGGACATCCCTAGCTCGTCATCTCAGGATCCACACTGGGGAGAAGCCCTTTAAATGCCTGGAATGTGGAAAGGGCTTCTGTCAGGGTGGAAACCTTGCCAGGCATGTGAAAATCCACACAGGGGAGAAATCTTTTCCATGTCCAGAATGTGAAAAGAGCTTCAGTCGAAGAACACACCTGGTTCACCATCTGAGGATCCACACAGGGGAGAAACCTTTTAAATGTCTGGAATGTGGGAAGAGTTTTGGCGAGAGCACAACCCTGAAAAACCACATGAGAATCCACACAGGGGAGAAACCGTTTGCTTGCTTGGAATGTGGGAAGAGTTTCAGGCAGAGCGCATACCTCACTTCTCATCAAAGACGCCAAACACACACAGAGAGAAATAGCTTCCAGCACAGACCAAATCTTCTTTTCTCTCAGGGAACGGACACAAAGAAACCCTTTAAATGTGTAGAGTGTGGGAAGAGCTTTAGTCACAGGGCATCCGTCGGTCGTCATCTGAGGATCCACACCGGGGAGAAGCTATTTAAATGCTTGGAATGTGAGAAGAGCTTCAGGCAGAGCACGCACCTCACTTCTCATCAAAGAAGTCACAGAGAGAGAGAGAGCTTCCAGCACAGACCATACCTTGTTTTCCCTCAGGGAACAGACACAAAGAAACCCTTTAAATGTGTAGAGTGTGGAAAGAGCTTCAGTCACAGGGCGTCCCTGGGTCGTCATCTGAGGATCCACACTGGGGAGAAGCCCTTTAAATGCCTGGAATGTGGAAAGGGCTTCTCTCAGGGTGGAAACCTTGCCAGGCATGTGAAAATCCACACAGGGGAGAAATCTTTTCCATGTCCAGAATGTGAAAAGAGCTTCAGTCGAAGAACATACCTGGTTCGCCATCTGAGGATCCACACAGGGCAGACCTTTTAAATGTCTGGAATGTGGGAAGAGTTTCGGCGAGAGTACAACCCTGAAAAACCACATGAGAATCTACACAGGGGAGAAACCGTTTGCTTGCTTGGAATGTGGGAAGAGTTTCAGGCAGAGCGCATACCTCATTTCTCATCAAAGACGCCACACACACACAGAGAGAAAGAGCTTCCAGCACAGACCAAATCTTCTTTTCCCTCAGGGAACCGACACAAAGAAATCCTTTAAATGTGTAGAGTGTGGGAAGATCTTCAGTAACAGGGGATCCATCAGTCGTCATCTGAGGATCCACACCGGGGTGAAGCTATTTAAATGCTTGGAATGTGAGAAGAGCTTCAGGCAGAGCACGCACCTCACTTCTCATCAAAGAAGTCACCAAGAAAGAAACTCTTTAAATGTGTAGAGTGTGGAAAGAGCTTCAGTCACAGGGCATCCCTGGGTCGTCATCTGAGGATCCACGCTGGGGAGAAGCCATTTAAATGCCTGGAATGTGGAAAGTGCTTCAGTCACAGCACACGCCTGGTTCGCCATCTGAGGATCCACACAGAGGAGAAATCTTTTACATGTCTGGAATGTGGGAAGAGTTTTGGCGAGAGCACAACCCTGAAAAACCACATGGTAATCCACACAGGGGAGAAACCGTTTGTGTGCTTGTAATGTGGGAAGAGCTTCAGGCAGAACGCGCCCCTCACTACTCATCAAAAAAGCCACAGAGAGAGAGGGAGAAAAGTTGAAGTGCTTGGAAGGTCACGAGAGATTCAAGAAGGAAAGGAGTCTAATTTCCCATCGAAACATTCACCCCGGTGAGAATGTGGCAGGTCTGCCTGCAGACATTGCATCAGGGAAAGATTGAATTATGTTTCCTATAGAAACAAAGAACGGGAACAGATTTTTGTAGTTCCCAAAGCAACACTGGGGCAGAATCTGATTTTCTAATGACTGCTGTGGATTGTCCTCTTTTCCCCTTCACTGTCCTTTTTCCAACACCAAAAAGCAAACAAAACCAAACCATAGAAATGCAGTTCACTTTCTATGATGAGCCCTCCAGCCCTCTCGACCCCCACCCCAAAAGTCCTTTTTCCCCTTTGGTCCCTACGTCCCCAAAGAACTGGCCCTGGGATGAGAGTTCTGCTTTCTCACCTCCAGAAGCGACTCTTTCTCAGCTAGGGGTGCAAGAGACAGACTGGGGGATTCTGTTGGTGTACTGCCCACCCTGCTGCTCACCAACAGTCTCCCTACCTGAGCAGACGGAGTTGATGTTTTGGTACTGGGTGACCTCAACCTCCATGCTGAGGCCATCTTAACACGGGTGGCTCAGGACTTCATAGCCGCCATGACAACCATGGGGCTGTCTCAACATGTCATCGGCCCGACTCGTGAGTGACAGATTGTTTTAGTTTTTTATCTTTACTTCCCTCCCCCTAAGAGATTTCAGTTTGTTGTTCAATTAGTTGTACAGTTCGTAGGTCTCATTAAAGTTGGAAAAAGTTCTGAAATGATTTATCTTTGTCTTATTTTTCACATCACAGACACTCCATGTTTTAACACGGGTATGTAAACTTTATATATCCACTGTAGAGAACCGAATTTTAATAAGGAATGCTGTACATAGCATGGTCTGTATCTTCACCTGGTGGCCACTTCTGGTAATGACATAGTGGAAATATGTTTCTATAGCAAAGATGACTGTATACAGTGATGCCTCGCCTTGCGACCCTCCCGACATACCACCATTTCAGGTTACGACCAGCTCTGGCCACAAAATTTTGCTTCTGTTTGTGACCAGTGCTTCGAGTTACAACAGAAAAGGGGAGGGAAAAAGGTGGGGAATTCAAATGTACTAACCGTTGGTCGGCCAAGTGGCTGCTTCTTTGTAGCTCTTTTGCCCCAATGGTTAGAATGTGTTCGTCAGAGGAGACTTGGGAGTGCCTCGTGTTGCTTTCTGCTTCTGAGTAAGTACATTTACAGGGTTTTGCAGGATACGTTTGGGCTAGTGGGGATTATGTTTCCGTGCTGTGATTCTTTGTGTGTTTTGGTGTGTCCAATGGGGCTTGCAGTGGTAGGGGTTTTTTGTTTGTTTTTTTGGGGGGAATTTTTTTCGGCCCAAACGGATTAATCACGTTCCAATGCATTCCTATGGGAAATGGTGCTTCGACGTAAGATCATTTTGAATTACGACCATCATTCCACAAAGGATTAAGTTCGTAAGTCGAGGCACCACTGTAGTGTGGCTTCTGGCTCCATCTAGAATCTTGTTCTGGTAACTTCACCTTCAGAAATATATATTTCTAGGATTTTTATTTTAATGTTTTTAATATTTTCATGCCATGGAAAAGGGAATCAGTGGATAAGGCAGTCATACTGTATTACTAAATATCCCCTTACATTATGTTGGGTTTTTTCCATTTCAGATTCTTTATTTTGTTTTTGCTGTATGTGGGTTTTGATTTTCTCCTTTATAAGCTCCTGGTGCCAGACAAAAGACTGAAGAAGAACTGCATGAAGTATGTTCGGAAAATGGCCCTAAAAAAGAAGAGAAGCAACAGACAAAGAAAACTGAAACCACTTGGAAAAGAAGGAATAACTCTTTCCCTTCCCCCTTGAGGAATTTCCAAGAAATCTCTGTCAAAGAAGGAATGGATCAAATCAATGGGAGGCTTCGGTTCTCTGTGTGCAAGGAAAACTTCAACTGTCACACTGGTCTAGAAGCTTACTGGGAAGCCCATGATAGAAGGAAGCTACAGAAACACTCAGAATACAGCAAATATCTCTATAAGTATTCATGGAGAAGAGGACAATAAAGGAAGAAGAAGAATAAAAATAAAGGAGGAAGAGGATTACTGCAAGAGGTCCCAACTATGGTGCTGGAGAACACAGTCGATTTGTATTTTGGTTTATGTATTTTATGTTTATGTTTACGTTGAAGAAAAATTTAAAAAATAAATTAATAATAATAATTTGTCCCTGGGAAGAGATATGGGTAGCAACACAGGAGAGAAACCATATAAATGTCTGGAATGTGGGAAGAGCTTCAATGATAGAAGCAACCTTAGTTCCCATCAAGGTATCCACATAGGGAAGAAACCCGATCAGTGCTTGGAGTGCAAAAAGACTTTCAGCCAGAGCACAGGTCTTGCTCGTCATCTAAGACTCCACAGAGGACAGAAACCCAATAAATGCTGGGAATGTGAAAAATGCTTTTATCAGAAGGAACATCTCACTTCCCACATGAGACTCCACACAGGAGAGAAGTCCTTTAATTGCCTGGAATGTGGGAAGAGCTTCCGTAATACAAGCAACCTCTGTTCACACCAGACAGTCCACACAGAGGAAAAACGCTTTAAGTGTCTAGAATGTGGAAAGATCTTTCATCACAGCAGGTACTTGGTTTCCCATATGAGAATCCACACAGGAGAGAAACCCTATAAATGCTTGCAGTGTGGAAAGAAGTTCCATCACAGTGCAAGTGTAAGAACTAATCACAGAATCCACAAAAGGGGAGAACTGTTGCGAAGGTGTGGAGAATGAACAGAGATCTTTAAACAGAGATGCACCTTATAAATCATCGAAGAATCCACACAGCTGAGAATGATGCAAAATTATTCATACAACATTTATTATCTAGATGGAGACTATAATCATGGTTTGTTTAGATCAAGTCCAGGGAAATACATTAAAAAGCATGCAAATTTATAAAACACATAAAACAAATTCATATTCTTCAGATACTTTTTAAAGAAATAAATTTTGCACTGCAATTCCTAGAATTTACCAGGAAGCAAGTCAGTGAATCTCTCCGAAGCAATTCATCATCCACCACAGCCTTGTCGGTGGGCAGCCATAGCAGAAGCCGCTTACAGAACTGGGTACAGAACAGAGAGGAAGATGGACTCCTGCCGTACGAGACTCCTTTTCCGATGCAAACCATAACCGGCTTGCTATTTTTTTAAAATAATTTATTGTCATGGTAAGTATATACATAGTATACACGTAAAGCGAGATTCACAGAGACACCCAGAGACCAGACCCACATGCACACACATAAAAAAATCTCCAAACTCTCCACACCCACTAAAAATCCCCCACTAGGAACACAAACATCTGCACCGCAGGCGAAGTAACACTGTCCACCTGTCCACTGCTGGTGGTCTTTATGTTGATAACTGAGTGCAATTCTAGCTCTGGGATAAAAATTATTCAGAAAACGTCTTGTTGGAGTCTCAATTGTTCTGTATCTTCTGCCAGACGGCAATTAGGGATAGACTTTGTAGGTGTACCTTCTGTTTAGTTTTCGCTAAATATGAATTTTAACTGTTACTATTTCTCTTCATATTATTTCTTTCCTCTTCAGGAAGGCCTTCAGCTAGTCGGTTATCTCAGAAAGGCTGGTTTCTGACTTACAGATTTATAAATGCTTTTGATTTTTTTATACTTCATCGTTTAATCTTGATCTATGTTTAATGGTTTCTTAGAAGTTTTATTTATGTAATGTTTTTACATTTGTTGTTTTATCTGTTGTGAGCTGCCTTAGGTCCCCAATGGGGGGATAAGGTGGCATATAAATTATTTAAATGAATAAAAAATACTATAAATTGTCGTGAGTGCTATCCATTTAAGCGAAAGGTGGAATGTAAATATAATTCATATATAAAAATAACACCCACATTCATTTCATAAAACTTAGCAGTTTCTCTGCCCTCCTACTGTGATTAAACAAAACAAATATTGTGCGCAGTCTTTCTATCTTTCCCTTTCATTCTATCTCACCTTTGTCTGCAATCTGGGACTCCAGGCGGCTCAGAGCAGATTTAAACTGGGCAAAAAGACAGAGACCACAATTGAAAAAAACCCACCGATTTTTAAAAGTCCAACATCTGTCCATGGAAAGTGTTTTTCTTATTTGCTGCTGGAGAGATGGCGCAGGGATTTAGGCCTCTGACTGCGGGGTTCCGGGTTCAGGTTCTTCCTTGACATCCCGCTGGACTTGATGCTATGGAGAGTAAGGGTCCTCCAAAGGAGGTAGAGCCCTAGAATCCTAGTTTCTAGATAGGCAGAGAGGAAGACTAGAAGTCACTTCCTGTTTCCGCCCCCAAGGTGTGTCCACCTTTCCCTTCCCGGAAGAGCCCCCTTCCCTCTTTAGAGTTCCAGGCGGAAGTGAAGGCGCCTCTTAGGGAAGCCGGGAAGCCCCCGGGAAGGGGAGAAGGAGGTGAGGTGGGGCAGCGGTTGGAGAAGCTGGTTGTGGGGCTTGGCTTGAGGGAGAAAGAGTGGTGGGAGCGTTGGGAGAAGGAGAGGCGGAAGAAGGGGAGCCCTGAGCTGGGGGGGGGTCCCTGGAAGACCCTTCCTTCCTTCTCTCTCTCTCTTCCTCCCTCCAAGGCCAGGTCAGGTGAACCTTGTAGGGCTTGGCTTGAGGGAGAAAGAGAGGTGAGAGCGTTGGGAGAAGGAGAGGGGGAAGAAGGGGAGCCCGAGTGGCTATTGTGTAGTAAACGGCCTGGCAACGTTTGTGTCCATCTCTGGCATCCGATCGGTCACTCACTCACCTGAGCTTGCTTGCTTTTCCCACCTCCTCGGCTGATCTCCCAGTCACCAGCAAGAGCACAGACTTCTCTGCCCCGCCCCCTTTCTCTGAGTGGCAGGTCAGCCAAGAGGGGGGGTGGGGCAGAGAAGCCTGAGCTGCTGCCGGGACTGGAGGAGGTGCCGGAAGTGAGGGTCCTGGACCTGTTGAGTCGCTGGTGGGGCCAGAGGAGGCAGGGCAAGGGAGCAGCAGTACCTGCGCTGCCCCCCTTATGAACTGGACCAACTGGTTTGTGCCCACCTCTGGTTGTGTTCATTCAGTTTGTTGTTCAACTGAGTTGTACAGTTCATAAGTCTCATGAAAGGTTGGAAAAGTTCTGAAATGATTTATCTTTGTCCCATTTTTCACATCACAGACACTCAATGTTTTAACATGGGTGTGTAAACTTTATATCCCCTGTAGAGAACCCAATTTTAATACTGAATGCTGTACACCTGCTGGCCACATCTGGTATTGAAATGTTTCTATAGTGAAGATTACTGTACATAAAGTGGTGCCTCACCTTACGACCCTCCCAACTTACAACCATTTTGGGTTTTGACCAAATTTTGCTTCTATTTGCGACTAGAGCTTCGAGTTACAATCAGAAAAGGGCAGTGGAAAAGGGGGGGGAATTCAAATGTGTCTTTGACGGAGGTGGCTTGGGAGTAACTGGTATTGCTTTCTGCTTCTGAGTAAGTACATTTACAGGGTTTTGCAGGGTAGGTTTGGGCTGGGAGGGTTATGTTTCTGTGCTGTGATTTTTTCTGTGTTTTGGTGTGTCTGATGGGGCTTGCAGCGGTACTTTTTTTTGGTCTGGGTTTTTTTTGGTAATTTTTTTTCAGCCGGAACAGATTAATCACATCCCAATGCATTCCTATGGGAAATGGTGCTTTGACGAATGATTATTTCAAATTACGACCATCATTCCAGAAAGGATTAAGTTCGTAAGTGGTGGCGCCACTGTATATAGAGTGGTTTCTGGCTCCATCTAGTGTCTTGTTCTGGTAACTTCACCTTCAGAAATATATATTACTAGGATTTTTCTTTTAATGTTTTTAATATTTTCAAACCGTGGATAAGGGAATCAGTGGATAAGGCAGTCGTACTGTATTAATAAATATCCTCTTTCTTTATGTTGGGTTTTTTTCCGCTTCAGATTCTTTATTATGTTTTTGGTCAATGTGGGTTTTGACTTTCTCCTTTATAAGTTCCTGATGCAAGACAAAAGAAGACTGAAGACGAACTGGATGAAGTATGCTCAGAAAACATCCTTGAGAAAGAGGAGAAGCAACCGAGAAGGAAAAATGAAAATATTTGGAAAAGAAGGAATGGCTCTTTCCCTTCCCCCTTGGGGAATTTCCAAGAAATCTCTGTCAAAGAAGACATGGATCAAAGCAATGGAAGACTTGAGTGTTCTGTGTTGAAGGAAAACTTCAACTGTCACGCCAGTCTAAAAGCTCACTGGGAAGCCCAGGATGGAAGGAAGCGACAGAAACGCTCAGAATACAGCAAATATCTCTAAGAATTCGTGGAGAAGAGGACAATAAAAAAAGAAGAAGAATAAAGATAGAGGAAGAAAAGGCGACAGAAACCCTATAAATGCTGGGAATGTGAAAAGCGCTTTTATCAGAAGGAACATTACTTTCCACATGAGAATCCACACAGGAGAGAAGCCCTTTAAATACCTGGAATGCGGGAAGAACTTCCGTAATACAAGCAATGACTGTTCACACCAGACAGTCCACACAGAGGAGAAACCCTTTAAGTGTCTAGAATGTGGAAAGAGCTTTCGTATCAGCAGGTACTTGGTTTCCCATATGAGAATCCACACAGGAGAGAAACCCTATAAATGCTTGCAGTGTGGAAAGAGCTTCTGTCACAATGCAAGTCTAAGAACTCATCACAGAATCCGTATGAAGAGAGAAATGTTGCTGAAGTGTGGCGAGTGAACAGAGACCTTTGAACAGAGAATGTACCTTATAAATCATCGAAGAATCCACTCAGTTGAGAATGATGCAAAATTATTCACACTTTGAACATTAGCAGCATTTATTATCTAGATGGAGACTATAATCATGTCTGGTTAAGATCAAGACCAGGGAAATAAATTTGTTGCTCTCATTAAAAAGCATAGTGCACATCCTGAATTAATGTTTTTCAGATACTTTAAAAAAAATTGCACTAACACTCCTAGAATTCACCAGGAATTTCCCCAACCAGAATTCTGGCAGTTCTAACCAAGACCCCAAATCCGCAGAGGAGTTACACCTCTGACCCTTCAAGTCCTTTTCTGCAGCAGTGGCCTATTAGGATGGAGAGGAAGAAAGTGGCTGAGATTTGCTACATCCCATAGGAGCTGCAAGGAATTGGTGGGCAGCAGGAGCCAAAGCCTCTTACAGCACCGTACACAACTGGGCACAGAAGAGAGAGGAAGATGGACTCCTGCCGTATGAGACTTCTTTTCCAATGCAGACCACAACTTGCCTACTATCACAAAGCAACAGCCATGGCAGGTGTACCTTCTGTTTAGTTTTCACTAAATATGAGTTTTATCTGTTACTATTTCTGTTCATATTATTTCTTTCCTCTTCAGGCAGGCCTTTAAGTAGTCTGTTATCTAGAGTCTACCAGATGGGCAGGATATAAATTAAATTAAATTAAATTAAATTAAATTAAATAAATAAATAAATAAAATCTCAGAAATGCTGCTTTCTGTCTTACAGATTTTTAAATGCTTTTGATTTTTTTATACTTTATTGTTTAATCTTGATCTATGTTTAATGGTTTCTTAGATGTTTTATTTATGTAATGCTTTTACATTTGTTGTTTCATCTGTTGTGAGCTGCCTTACGTCCCCAATGGGGGGATAAGGTGGCATATAAATTATTTAAATAAATAAATAAATACTATAAATTGCCGTGAGTGCTACCCTTTTAGGCAAAAGGTGGGGTGTAAATGTGATTAATAAAAATAACATCCACATTCATTTCATAAAACTTAAAAAAGATTCTCTGCCCTCCGACTGTGATTAAACAAAAGAAATATTGTGCGCAGTCTTTCTCTCTTCCCCTTTCATTGTATCCCACCTTTCTCTGCAATCTGGGACTCAAGGCGGCTCAGAGCAGATTTAAAACCGGCACAAAGACAAGAGACAACAATAAAAAAACAGAGATTTTTAAAAGTCCAACATCTGTCCATTCAAAGTGTCTGTCTTATGTCTTGCTGGAGAGATAACTCAAGGGATTTTAGGCCTCTGACTGCGGGGTTCTGGGTTCAGGTTCTTCTTTGACAATCGGCTCGACTCGATTATCCAGAGAGTGATAGTCCTCCAAAGGAGATAGAGCCATGGGATCTGTAGTTCCTAGAGGAGCAGACAGGAAGACAAGAAGCCACTTCCTGTTTCCGCGCCGAAGTTGCGCCCATCTTTTCCTTCCCGGATGTGCCCCCTCCCCTCTTGAGAGTTCCCGGCGGGACTGGAGGTGCCTTTTAGGGAAGCCGGGAAGCCCCGGGCGGGGAGAAGGAAGGGGAGTTGGGGCAGCGCTTGGAGAAGCTGGTTGTGGGGCTTGGCTTGAGGGAGAAAGAGAGGTGAGAGCGTTGGGAGAAGGAGAGGCGGAAGAAGGGGAGCCCTGAGCTGGCGGGGAGTCCCTGGAAGACCCCTCTTCCCTCCCTCCCTCCTTCCTCCCTTCTCTCTCTCTCCCTCCCTCCAAGGCCAGGGCAGGTGAACCTTCTCCTGCGATCGTCCCCAGACTCCCCTCTTCCTCCTCCGAGAGCTCCTCCCTCCGAAGTTTGAAAACACACTCGATTAATTAAAGAAGATTAGAATAATCCTAAATGCACTGAAAATATAGCAGTCAATTCAGGACAGGTAGTATCCCGTCATCTTAGTTAAAAGCCTCCATTTTAAAAGCAAAGCCCTTCCAGTATCGTCTTCTCTCTCTTCACCCACCTCCTTCTTCCATGCCTTCTTGTGGGCCTATTGAAATACAGCTGTTTTTCCCCCTCCTGGAGATCACATTTGCTTGGATCTGCTTCTGGTGAGGCAGGTGACAGTTATGGGACCGTGTGGGGCTGGGAGAGACCTCCAGCAGTGTTTAGTAACATCCTTTTCTTCCCACAAAGGAGCCTCGGAGGGCTAAAGCACTTCACAGATGGGACAGGCCCCTTTGCCCTCCTCCCCTGCCTGTGAATCCTTCTGTGGAAGACAATTTGGGTTTGAACCAGTGAAAAGGCACTTTCTATTTGTAATGCAAATTGTACAAGTGGGAGACCATAGTCCCTGATTGGGGGGGGGGGGTTAGAAAAATGGGTAGAGCACAAACTTTAGAGAAAACAGTTTCTAGAGTGGGGTTGTGTGGTCAGTTGTTTTCTCCTCCTTCAGTCTTTGTCTCACATAAAGGAGCCTTTCCCAAGCCTTGAGCTTGCCCCTGAGTTTTGGTATGTCTTTGCTTTTCCTACAGAGGGAAAAGGCGGTCCATTTCCTTCCATTCTTTTGGCTCTTATTGGAGATGAAAGTAGAGGTCTCAGCCAGTTCTGCAGCTGGAAAGGCGCTGAATGACATGGAGGGTTGGAGCAACAAGGAATTTCCAGAAAGAACTGGACAGAACAACCTTGATACGGACTCTCTTGAGCGTGAAGTCCAGTGCCAGCATTTTCGGGTATTCAGCTACCAAGAGGATGAAGGGCCTCGAGTGGTTTGTAGCCAACTTCATAGTCTCTGCCGTCAGTGGCTGAAGCCAGAAAAACACACCAAGGCTGAAATCCTGGACCTGATCGTCCTTGAACAGTTCCTGGCTGTTCTGCCACCAGCGATGGAGATCTGGGTGAGAGAGTGCAAGCCGGAAACCACTTCCCAGGCCGTGTCCCTGGCGGAAGGTTTCCTCCTGAGCCAGAGAGTGGATAAGAAGGAGGAAGAGGAGCTGGTGAGAGTTCTGGTCTATGGTTTTTTAATAAGTTGCCTAACTAAATATTTCCACTCTTCTTCCTAAATCTGATGTTCTTTCCTATACTGTTAGTTTTTAAATGTGTTCCTCCATTCCTGTGTTGGGTATCCAGACTTTGCTGTGTGTGTGTGTTTTTGTTTTTTGTTTTTTTGTACAGGATTCTTCAGAATCTCTCGCTGGCTCCCCTCTGGCAGTGGACTCTCCTTTGTCTCTCAGGCAGAGGCCACTGCTCCCAAGGAACAGGCTGGAGGGGATCGGAGGAGCCGTCTCTCAGGGTAAGACCCAGTCAGCCCATTTCTTCTCGATCTCCTTTCTTTGCATCTTTCCAAAGCCAGTGAATGGCCTTTTAGGCCTCCTGCGTGCAATTCATGAAAGATTGGTTGACCAAAGTAGGAAAATTATTTTTTTAACTAAGTTGGCGAAAAATTCATGTGAATAATAAGAAACCTTTCCTTGCAGGCATTGAAAATATGCAAGGAACCTCTCCCTCATCTCACCTTTGCAGAGGAATGGAAGCTGTATCTGTGCAGCAAGAACAGGTAAAGGGGATTGGATGGGTAGATAGGGAAGGAGCCTGGACACCTTTGTTTCCTATCTGCCTCCTCGGCTGGATATGGTTTGCTTCCTTCCTTTCGCTTCTTTCAATATTGTGTAGTAAATGGTATGAGAGATTTCTCAGGGAATGGTTCGGTCTGGCCTTGGAATCCCAGTCCACATTGTGTTTTTAGAGAGGGGCACGGACCAGTTCGTCCCAGTTTGTGTGGGGCTGTGGCTCCCTTCCCTTGCCTCTTCATCCAATCAGCCACTCACGTCCGCTTGCTTGCTTTTCCGACCTCCTCGGCTGATCTCCCAGTCACCAGCAAGAGCACAGAGATCTCTGCCCCGCCCTTTTCCCTGAGTGGCAGGTCAGCCAAGAGGGGGGTGGGGCAGAGAAGACTGAGCTGCTTCTGGGACTGGAGGAGGTGCAGGAAGTGAGGGTGCTGGGCTTGGTGAGTCGCTGGTTGAGCCAGAGGAGGCAGGGCAGGGGAGCAGCAGTACCTGTGCCGCCCCCCTTATGCAGTAGGACAAACCAGTTCGTGCCCATCTCTAAATGTGTTCATTCTCTTCTTGGCGGTACTTAGTGAGAGTCGAACAACCGCATTCTCTCTGAAGATGAAAGGCTTCCTCTTCTTTCAGGGTCCTGTAACCTTTGATGAAGTTGCCGTGAATTTCACGGAGGCGGAGTGGGCATTGCTGGATCAGAACCAAAGGGCCTGCCACAGGGACGTCATGGAGGAGACGCATGAAAATGTGTTGTCTTTGGGTGAGCTTTGCTTTTTTCCCCTTCAGTCAACAGATCCACAGTGCAAATGGTACCAAAGGATATGTAGCCCATCACTGCTGTGAATGTTCACAAGATGAGAGAGAGGAGAACTATGAAAGTTTTTCTTTCTGTAGGACAATAGATGGCGTTTAGACCCTTGGATGCTCAGTCCCACTGCAAATCCACAATAAAACAGGTGAAAAACAACTAGTCACTTGGATAGAATAGTCCATTTCAGATGTAAAGGTCTAAAGCTTAATCCTCACTAATCGATACATTCCCCAGAAAGGAGACAGGAAAGGACCAGTGATAGCTCTGCCCCTTTAGAGAAACAGGAAAAGGAGGTGGGACTGAAAGGCAGACTTCTAAGAGTATCAGACAAACTGTAGGTGCAGAAGGTCTGAGAGTCAACAAGGGGACAGACCATTCTTTCCTCATGTTTTTTCCAAATTCCTCCTCCTCGTCATTTTGGGGTGAATAGATTCTCAGAGGCGATGCCAACCTGTTCAGGATCCCGAGGTGCCCCTTTCCAATGGGATTTTGTTCATCTTATTTCAGCCTGTGATGGAAGACACAGCGAGAACCAGGAAGAATTGTGTTGGGTTGGCTTGGAAACAGTTGTTTGTAAAGAGAGTCGTCTTCAAGGAAGGAGAAGTGAAGCAAATACACACAGTAAAAATGAAGATTTTCCTTTTCTACTCAGAGATTTGCAAGATGCTCTGCTCCAGGAAAACAGAGAGAAAAGGAAGGAATCGGGTAAATGTTCTTTGGGCAGAAATAACTGTAGTCTAAGTGCTGCTTGGACAATCCACACGGGAGGGAGACCGCTGAAAACCCCAGAAGGTGCCAAGAGTCTTTGTGACCATTCACCCTTTGGAATTCATCAAACTTTTCAGAGCTTTGAGATTAGAAAGAGCATCCAGCACAAACCGAACCTTGTTTTCCCTCAGGAAAATGACACAGAGAAACCCTTTAAATGTGTAGTGTGTGGGAAGAGCTTCAGTCAAAGGGCACATCTGGATCGGCATCTGAGGATCCACACTGGGGAGAAACCGTTTACGTGCTTGGAATGTGGGAAGAGCTTCAGTCGCAGCGAATCCCTGACTTCCCATATGAGGATCCACACAGGGGAGAAACCATTTAAGTGCTCAGAATGTGGGAAGACCTTCCGTCACAGCTCAAGTCTTTCTTTTCATCTGAGCCTCCATAATGGAGAAAAACCGTTTAAATGTTTGGTCTGTGGAAAGTGCTTCTGTCACAGCACACACCTGGTTCGCCATATGAGGATCCACACAGGGGAGAAACCGTTTGTGTGCTTGGAATGTGGGAAGAGCTTCAGGCAGAGGGCATGCCTGGCTCGTCATCTGAGGATCCACACCGGGGAGAAACCATTTCAGTGCTCAGAATGTGGAAAGAGCTTTGGCCATGGCACAACCCTGAAAAACCACATGAGAATCCACACAGGGGAGAAACCGTTTGCGTGCTTGGAATGTGGGAAGAGCTTCAGGCACTGGGTGCAACTCACTTCTCATCAAAGAAGCCACACACACACAGAGAGAAAAGTTTAAATGCTTGGAGGGTCATGAGGCATTCAAGAAGAAACGCATCTGATTTCCTATCGAAACATTCACCCTGGTGAGAACCTGGCAGGTCTGCCTCCAGACATTGCATCGTAGAAAGATAGAATTGTGTTTCCTATAGAAACAAAGAACGAGAACAGATATTTTGTAGTTCCCAAAGAAACACAGGGCCGGAATCTGATTTTCTAATGACTGCCATGGATTGTCCTCTTTTCCCCTTCACTGTCCTTTTTCCGATACCAAAAAGCAAACAAAACAAAACCATGGAAATGCAGTTCCCTTTCTAAGATAAGCCCTCCAGTCTTGTGTTGTTGTTGTTGTTTTCATTCTACCTTTTCTAAATTTCCATTCCTCTTTGGTTGGTGGCAAAAAGAACTGTGCACAATGAGTTGGATTCGGGCTTTTCCTTACGTGTAGACTTCCCCTTGAAATTGCTGAATCATTAGCTAGTCAATTAAGAATTCCTATTCCTTTGAAGCAAGTTAGCTGTCCTTGGACATGATCCAGTGTTTTGAAGTAACCAATCTGTTAACTTGTATTATATGAAGGAGGGGGAGCTTATTTAGAAAACGTCATGGATTCAACCAAGTATGACATTCACATTGTTTTGTTATTTTTTGTTTGCAACTTTCAAGAATTTCCCCAGGCAGAATCCCAGGAGCTGCAGCCCAAAAGCAGTCATTTAGAGAAGAACTTATCTCATTTCTGTTTGGCCCTTTGTCCAGTCTATCCAATATAGTTGTGTGTTCTCCCACCCAGAGTAAGTAGCGGGAGAGAGGAGCCAGGGGTCCATCTTCCCTGCCATCCGTCCCTTCCAGTCTCGTTCCCTCTCCCCACCACCCCAAAAGGCCCTGTTTCCCCCCTTTGCCCTCTACGTCCCCAAAGAACCGGCCCTGGGATGACGGATCTGCTTTCTCAACCCCAGAAACGATTTTTTCTCACCTAGGGGTGAAAACACACCCCCTCCCATGTTACAGATGCCCTTAAGATATGTGGCCACCCTCTCTGTGCCCGTGGGAAACAGGGACACACTCCCTTTGGGGTCAGCCCTGTCCTGGCTTCTCCTGCCTGCCTTCCTGCTTTTTTCCTCCTCCTTCAACTGACTGGGGATGCAGGGGTCCTTTCCTCCCACACTCCTTACTTTCTTTCCTGCCTCCTGGATGCTCCCCATTGCGGAAAAGCACAAAAACGAGAACCCCAGCAGCTTGAAGCTTACCTTTGGTTTTGAAAAAAACTCCTCCCCATTCTAGTCCTACTTCCCGTATCTCAAACATCAGTGGGGCCACCAATAGATGCCAACGCTTAGGCTTCTCGATCACTAACTTACACAACATGCCTTTGAGTGTCTTATTAAAATGTTCCATGAGCCCGTTGGTCTGTGGGTGGTACACGGAAGTGTGAATGGTTTGGACTTCTAACAACTTCTACATTTCCTTAAAAGTCTGGCTCATAAAGTTAGTTCCCTGGTCTGTTAAGACCTCCTTAGGGAACCCCAACTTGGAAAAAACCATCATTAGTTCACGTGCTAATACTTTAGCTGTGGTGGATCTTAGGGGAATCGCCTCTGGGTATTGAGTAGCATAATCTATTATTACTAAAATATGTGTGTGCCCCCCTGCTGATTTGGTCAAAGGTCCCACAATGTCCATGCCTATTCTCTCAAAAGGTCTGTCTACTAAAGGCATAGGTATCAGAGGGGCTCCCGGTCTTGGCTTGGTCTGAGTTTTTTGACACATGTTTTACAATATTCTTCTATCTCTCTGTTAATGTTGGGCCACCAAAACCGACTAGTCACCCTGGGTAACATTTTCCCTACTGACAAATGCCCTGCCATGGGAATATCATGAGCTACTTGCATTATCTCTTGTCTCCACTTTAAAGGTACTGCCAGTAACTTTGCCCCTTTCTCATTGACATAATACAACAAACCGTCAATTAATTCAAAACCCACTTCGCCCATAACCACATTTCCCTCTTCTCCTGCCCTCCTTAGACTCTCTTGCAAGGTAATGTTGTCTTGCTGCCAGAGTCTACTCTGCGCGTGTGCTGTTTCTTGAAAAGAATCAGTCTCTCTGGTCTTTTCCACAGTCTCCTTGAAAACTCTTTCAGATTCAACTTGTTAGCTCCAACCCAGTCTCTCCCTAGGAGCATTTCTCTAGAGAGTCCTGGGAGCACCCCCAATTTCATTCGTCTCCTTGTTTCACCTACTTCCACCTCTGCCCAAGCCATCTTATACGCTTTAGCATCGCCATGAATACAAGTCACAGTCAACGTCTCCTCCACAGTTACCCCCTCCAGGTCTCTTACAAGCATTTTGCCGCAGCCAGTGTCCACCAACGCTCGTTTTTCCTGTCCATTGACTTTAGCCAACACCTCCCATCCACTCTTCTCAGACCCCCGCATGCATAAAGTCTCTCCAGTATGGCCCACCCAGGAACAATCCACCCCTGGGCAATCCCGACGTACATGTCCTTCAACCCCACAGAAAAAGCAGACAAGGCGACTGTCCTTTCCCCTTTTCCATTTATTGGCCAGCTCCTGCACTGCTGGTTTGAAAGTGATGGGACGGATCGGTTTGGGAGCCATTGGCGCGAATGCCTGTCCCCTTCCGGCACGCCGAGACTCCAGCACCAGCCACGCCACGTGGGAAAGCTCCCTGGTTGCTGCTAGTCGCCATTTTCTCCCACGTTTGACTACGCTCCCAAGAGGAGGAGCCTTCTTTCCCCCTTCTTCTGCATTACAAAAGTCCTCCACTAGGAGGATCATCTCCTCCAGTCGCTTTGGATGATTCCTCTGCACCCAGCTTCTCATATTGTAATTCATTGTGGTAGTCATCTGTTCCATCACAAAAGCCTCGATAATCTCTTCTTTTGTCTTTTCTTCTGGTTTAAGCCATCGTATCAAATTAGCTTTCATTCTTTGTACCAACGGCCAAGGATGTACTCCTGGCATCATTTAAGTTCGCGGAAACGCTTCCGATAAGCTTCCCCTCTTCAGGTTCTAAGTGTGCAGGATAGCATTTTAACATCTTCATAACGCGTGGCCTCCTTGGGAGATAGGGTGTCTACCACTTCTTTCAAAACTCCGTAAGACAAGGGATCAACACCAATATCCATTGTTCTCGCGGCCAGCCCGCTGCCGTCGCCATTCTTTCAAAGGTGTGGAGGTATGCCTCCGGGTCATCAGTCGCCCCCATCTTTTGCATACGAATGGGAGCCGGGCCAGCCACCCATGGATTCTTCGGCACTGTTTCTTTCCTATCTTTTGCTTCTTCTTTATCAGGTTTCAATAGTTTTTGAGTAATTAGCGTCTGCTGCTCGGTCAGGTTGTAAATTAAACGCCTTTGTTGTTCCATAGCCTGTCGTAGCCTGAAACGTTATTTCATCGTTTCCCGCCATTTCAACCGCCCAACGTTGGGCGCCACTGTCAAAAGGTTCGTTGACTTTAATGGGCAGTTGACCAGCAATAGAAGGAAACGGAGTCTTTAAAGGTTCCAACAACAACGGTTTATTGATATTTAACAAAGGTGTGTCAATAACTACTTCAGTAGGGACCAACGTGTCCCACTGAGGCTCCATTCTTTCCACAAATCCCTTACTATCAACCTGATAACTCCTTTTTAGAATGGGGGAGCCGGCCCAAAGCGCTCCCGGTCATTGGGTTTCCTCAGCGGGGCGCTCCTCACAGCGCATATGGTCTTGCAGCAAGGGTGGCGGGCCCAATCTCCCTTGAGAGGTGGTGTGTTGAACGACCGGTCTGGGCGAGCCACCCTCCTCCAATGACCATGTCCTTTGGGAAAGACCACTACTGTCCATTCCAGGGTTTTCTTTACCACCACACCTTCAAGGTCAGGAATCGGATCAGGTAGGAGTCCTCCGACCTTCAAGTTCGGGAAGTCATCGATCAGGGCTCTTACTTCGCGCGCCTTCTCCTGTTCTTTCTTCTCTCCCTTTCCCTTCTCTGTCACCAATCTGAATTGGTATAAATATACCAGATGGGGGGGAAATAAATAAATAAATAAATAAATAAATAAATAAAATTCCTGCACAAACGTACCTCTCTCTTTATTCTCCTCCCAGACCTCCACCCATTGCTCCTCCCCTGACATGTCATCCCCTTCAGCGAGATAAACGTCAGTTTTAACCTCTTCGGTTTTTCTCTCTTCCTTTGGCTCTCTCTCATTCCCTTCCGCGCCACGCGTATTCTTGTCAACCGGAGGAGATGGCGCACTGGCAGTTGAACCTTCCTCACAAAAGGAAAGTTTAAAGAGTAACGTGTAATAACTGTAGCAATAAAAATTATTATGCATTTATTTACTGTCTTGTTTATTTTATTTGTTGCCCATCTGCCTCCTTTGCAGGACCCAGGGCAGCTTACAAATATGTTAAAAACAGGTGCAACGAAAAAGGGCAATGAATTACAAAATCCAACAGTTTGTCAGGTGAAAGCAAAGACGTAATCAATACAATTGTTTTGTGAACTGCAGCTCAATGACTGAAAACTGGAAATTTGTGCATTTTAAAATGTCAACCCGTTTGAGAGCCCCTGTGGGGATAAGTGATAGATTATTTCAGTTTTTTATTTTTACTTCCCTCCACCTAAAAGATTTCAGTTTGCTGTTCAACTGAGTTGTACAGTTCATGGGTCTCATTAAAGGTGGAGAAAGTTCTGAAATGATTTATCCTTGTCCAATTTTTTCCATCACAGACACTTAATGTTTTAACACAGATGTGTAAACTTTTTATATCCACTGTAGAGAACCATATTTGAATAGTGAATCCTGTACATAGCATGGGCTCTGACTCCACCCGGTGGCCACTTCTGGTAATGACATAGCGGAAATATGTTTCTATAATGAAGTTTACTGTACATACAGTGATGCCTTGCCTTACGAGCCTCCCGACTTACGGCCATTTTGGGTTACGACCAGCTCTGGCTACAAAATTTTGCTTCTAATTGCGACGAGAGCTTCGAGTTGCAATCAGAAAAAGGCAGGGGAAAAGGCGGGGAATTCAAATGTACTAACCGTTGGTCGGTGAAATGGCTACTTCTTTGTAGCTCTTTCGCCCCAACAGTTAGAGTGTGTTCGTCGGAGGAGGCTTGGGAGTCCCTGGAGCTGCTTTCTGCTTCTGAGTAAGTACATTTGCAGGGTAGGTTTGGGCTGGGGAGATTATATTTCTGTGCTGTGATTTTTGAGTGTGTTTGGAGTGATAGGGTATTTTTGTTTGGGTTTAAAAAAAAAAAATTTGGCCAGAACAGGTTAATCGCGTTCCAATGTACAGTCAACCCCCAACATACGAACTTAATCCGTTCCGGAAGGACATTCATACGTCGAAAACTTTGTAAGTCGATGTACCATTTCCCATTGAAGCAAGTCCCACGCTGGGACTGCCAAAAAAAAAAAAAAACCACAGAAACATAACCGCCATCGTAGACCTCCTTGGGGGTCCCTGCCACCGCAATCGGTGCCTTTCGAGGTCTCAAAGGGCTTCCTCCGATGTCGGCCTGAAAGCCCTTTGAGAGCTCTGAAGGCGCCGATCGCGGTGGCAGGGAGCTCCTGGGAGGTCTCCCATGGTGGCAGAGAAGCCCTGGGAGACCTCCCTGGGGGTCCCTGCAGCCGCGATCAGCACCTTTGGAGGTATCAAAGGGCCTTCCCCCCGACATCGGAAATTTTAATTTCCGGTCATTCTCCCTGCCTTTTTGCCTTCGGAGCTCTCAAAGGGCTTCCTCCGATGTCGGGGGGGGGAGCCGTTTGAGACCTCCGAAGCCAAAAAGGCAGGGAGAAAGAGTGGGAAATTCGAATTTCCAGACCTTTTGCCCTGCCTTTTTGGCTTCGGAGGTCTCAAACGGCTTCCTCCCATATCAGAGGGAAAGCACTTTGAGACCTCCGAAGGCGCCGATCGCTCCATTGACATCGACTTGTGAGCGGAACCTTGTTCGTAGGTCAAAGCTCTGTTCACAAGTCAATGTCAATTTTTTCCAACGGAGCCATTCGTAAGTCAAAATGTTCGTAACTAGGGCCATTCGTAAGTTGAGGGTTGACTGTATTCCTATGAAAAATGGTGCTTCAACGTACGATCATTTCAAATTACGACCATCATTCCGGAAAGGATTAAGTTCATAAGTCAAGTCACCACTGTATATAGTGTGGCTTCTGGCTCCATCTAGTGTCTTGTTCTGGTAACTTCACCTTCAGAAATATATATTTCTAGGATTTTTCTTTTAATGTCTTTAATATTTTCAGACCATGGATAAGGGAATCAGTGGGTAAGGCAGTCGTACTGTATTAATAAATATTATGTTGGGTTTTTTTCCACTTCAGATTCTTTATTTTGTTTTTGGTGAACGTGGGTTTTGATTTTCTCCTTTATAAGCTCCTGTTGCAAGACAAAGGAAGACTGAAGAAGAACTGAATGAAATATGCTTGGAAAACCTCCCTGAGAAAGAGGAGAAGCAACAGACAAGGAAAACTGAAACCAATGGGAAAAGAAGGAATGACTCTTTTCTTTCCCTCTTGAGAAATTTCCAAGAAATCTCTGTCAAAGAAGACATGGATCAAAGCAATGGAAGGCTTGAGTGCTCTGTGTACAAGGAAAACTTCAATTGTCACGCCAGTCTAAAACCTCACGGAAACCCATAATCGAAAGAAGCTACAGAAACTCTCAGAGTACAGCAAATATCTCTATAAGAATTCGTGGAGAAGGGGACAATAAAGGAAGAAGAATAAAGACAGAAGAAGGATAGGATTACTGCAAGAGGTCCCGACTATGGTGCTGGGGAACACAGTTGATCTGTATTTTGGTTTATGTATTTTATGTTTATGTTTAAGCTGTAGTTTAAGAAAAATTTAAAAATAAATTAATAATAATAATAATTTGTCCCTGGGAAGAAATATGGAAAGCCACACAGGAGAGAAACCATATAAATGTCTGGAATGTGGGAAGAGCTTCAGTGATAGAAGCAACCTTAGTTCTCATCAAAGTATCCACAGAGAGAAGAAACCCGATCAGTGCTTGGAGTGCAGAAAGACTTTCAGTCGGAGCACAGGTCTTGCTCGTCATCTGAGACTCCACAGAAGACAGAAACCCTATAAATGCTTGCAATGTGAAAAGAGCTTTTATCAGAAAGAATATCTAACTTCCCACATTAGACTCCACAAAGGAGAGAAGCCCTTTAAATGCCTGGAATGCGGGAAGAGCTTCCGTAATACAAGCAACCTCTGTTCACACCTGTTTGGAGGAGAATCCCTTTAAGTGTCTAGAATGTGGAAAGAGCTTTCATCGCAGCAGGTACTTGGTTTCCCAATGTGAGAATCCACACAGCAGAGAAACCCTATGAATGCTTGCAATGTGGAAACAGCTTCCGTCACAGTGCAAGTCTGAGAACTCATCACAGAATCCACACAAAGGGAGAAATGTTGCTGAAGTGTGGAGAAATGCTGGTTTCTGACTTACAGATTTATAAATCCTTTTGATTTTTTTATACTTCATTGTTTAATCTTGATCTATGTTTAATGCTTTCTTAGATGTTTTAATTATGTAATGTTTTTACATTTGTTGTTTTATCTGTTCTGAGCTGCCTTAGGTCCCCAACAAGGTGGCATATAAATTATTTAAATAAATAAAAAAATACTATAAATTGCCGTGAGTGCTATTCTTTTCAGTGAAATGTGGGTTGTAAATGTGATTAATAAATAAAAATAACATCCACATTCATTTCTTAAAACTTAACAGCTGCTCTGCCCACATAATGTGATTAAACGAAACAAATATTGTGCGCAGTCTTTCTCTCTTTCCCTTTCATTCTATCCCACCTTTCTCTGCAATCTGGGACTCAAGGCGGCTCAGAGTAAATTTAAAACGGGCACAAAGACAGACAACAGACAACAATAAAAAAAGCCCACCGATTTTAAAAAATCCAGCATCTGTCCATTTAAAGCATATTTCTTATGTGCTGCTGGAGAGACATTGCAGGGATTTTAGGCATCTGACCGCGGGGTTCAGGGTTCAGGTTCTTCCTTGACAAGCGGCTGGACCCGATGAGCCAGAGTAATGGTCCTCCAAAGGAGGTAGAGCCATGGAATCCTAGTTCCTAGATGAGCCGACAGGAAGACAAGAAGTCACTTCCTGTTTCCGCCCGGAAGGTGCGCCCGTCTTTTCCTTCTCGGAAGACCTTCCCCTCTTCAGAGCTCCAGGCGGAAGTGAAGGCGCCTCTTAGGGAAGCCGGGAAGCCCCCGGGAAGGGGAGAAGGAAGGGGAGTTGGGGCAGCGCTTGGAGAAGCTGGTTGTGGGGCTTGGCTTGAGGGAGAAAGAGAGGTGGGAGCTTTGGGAGAAGGAGAGGCGGAGAGAAGGGGAGTCCCTGGAAGACCTTTCCTTCCTTCCTTCTCTCTCTTCCTCCCTCCAAGGCCAGGGCAGGTGAACCTTCTTCTCCGGGGATCGTCCCCAAATTTCCCTCCTCTTCCTCCTCCTCCGAGGGCTCCTTCCTCCACAGTTTGAAAAACACACAATTAAACAAAGAAGATTAGAACAATCCGAACTTCAGCGAAAACAAAGCAGTCAATTCAGGACAGGTAGTATCCCATCATCTTAATTAAAAGCCTGCATTTTAAAAGCAAAGCCCTTGCAGTACCCTTTTTTCTCTCTTCGCCCACCTCCTCCTTCCATGCCTTCTTGTGGGCCTATTGAAATACAGCTGTTTTTCCCCCTCCTGGAGATCACATTTGCTTGGATCTGCTTCTGATGAGGCAGGTGACAGTCATGGGACCGTGTGAGGCTGGGAGAGACCTCCAGCAGTGTTGAGTAACATCCTTTCCTACCCACAAAGGAGCCTCGGAGGGCTAAAGCACTTCACAGATGGGACAGGCCCCTTCGCCCTCCTCCCCTGCCTGTGAACCCTTCCCTGTTGAAGACAATTTGGGTTTGAACCAGTGAAAAGGCACTTTCTATTTGTAATGCAAATTGTACAAGTGGGAGACCATAGTCCCTGATGGGGGGGGGGTGTTAGAAAAATGGGTAGAGCACAAACTTTAGAGAAAACAGTTTCTATAGTGGGGTTGTGTGGTCAGTTGTTTTCTCCTCCTTCAGTCTTTGTCTCACATAAAGGAGCCATTCCCAAGCCTTCAGCTTGCCCCTGAAATTTGATATGTCTTTGCTTTTCCTACAGAGGGAAAAGGCGGTCCAGTTGTTTCCATTCTTTTGGCTCTTATTGGAGATGAAAGTGGAGGTCTCAGCCAGTTCTGGAGCTGGAAAGGAGCTGAATGACATGGAGGGTTGGAGCAACGAGGAATTCCCAGAAAGAACTGGACAGAACAACCTTGAAATGGACTCTCTTGACCCAGAAGTCCAGTGCCAGCATTTTCGGGAATTCAGCTACCAGGAGGATGAAGGGCCCCGAGTGGTTTGTAGCCAACTTCATCG